>NW_028301711.1:29755000-30380000 GCF_037042655.1 Diuraphis noxia
ATTTTATTGGTGTAACTTAAAAGTATAAAAATATTATACAACATTATATTAAAGTAAGATAAAATGCATTGCTTATTTAATCTGTGACGTTAAATTTTGTTTTTCATTAATTTATTAATTTATTTTTTTTGTTTTAACTGCATAAGTTATTAGCCATAATAATTACTAGATTTTTTTACAATGGTTCTTTACCTTGTACCTGTCATAATTTACATATTTTTACTATTCAAAGAATTGGAGAATGTTTTTAACCTGGAAGTACATATATTAATACTAATCTTGAATATATTATTCAAATTGTGACCAAAAATTTGAAATTCTATAAAACCTGGTATAAAACTATAACTATACTAACTTATATTAACGAATTTTTTTTTTTGTAAGGGGAACCCTCAGCAACATAGGCAATTGGGTGTGGGGTGATACGGTAGGGGTTATTTTGTATATTTGTTTGAGGTTTTTAAGTGGGTAGGGTGTAACACGTGTTTGTGTATGTGTGGCAAGGATATGATGCTAAAAATCTTGGGTGGTCACCCATCCGGGAGCTAGCAACTGCGGCCGGTACGTACGCTCAGTGCGTTTCCTCAGATAGAGCGTATGATCGCGCCTCACCAAGCCACTATTGAAGAATTGTTAATGTTTTAAAATGTGAATTTCATATTTATACAAACTTCACAGTAACCTAACCCTTTTTTAAAGTTTGTGTTTATAGTACCTATAATTAATATTTTATTTTATATTTTTTTTAGTTTTATACTCGATAATTATTTTAAAGTAAATATATCTATAGATATAATGATTATTTATAACAATAAAAGGTATCAATATTCATCATTTTAAAAAACAAATCTTTTTAGAAAATTTAAGATACGATATTTTTTAACTAGTAAGAAACCAATTTGTATGCTTTTGTTTTTCAATAAAAGTTTATATTTTTAATTTAAATATTATCTGAAATAGAACATTTGTATGCTTATTTTGGTGATGTACAAACTATAAATATAATATTTTTTAAAAGCATTAAAATTTTAGAAGAATAGTGAGTAGGTAATAACAAATAGAACGGTAATTTTTAATTTTCATAAATAAAAACCTCTTTAAAATAATAATATTTTATATTAGGTTAGATAATTAAAAGTATAAGTTATCATCGACATCAGAATCAATAAATAATAAACCAATAAAATAATGAAGAAAAATAATCGTACGTGTTACAATAGTAAAAACGGATGAAGTGAAACTTCTTTTCAGAGGGTATGGAAAAAAGGTTTATCATGATCAAATATTAAGTTTGTAATGGAAAAATAAAATTTTTAATTTATATTAATTTATTATTATTGCACAAAAATAAGACAAATTGATTATTTTTATTATTATTTATTACCAGAGAAACCTTAACCAAACAGACGACCAGGTTTTTCCGTCCGGCATCTGTTGTTCGTTTAATTTATATAATAAATAGAGTTAAATAATTGTGGAAAACACAGTTTTTTTTTAATGTCAGTTCACCTAGTTTGCTGGCTCAAGAATATTAACTGCGCTATGAGGAATACGGCTACCTCTGGCAAAGTTCGATCGTTTGTCACGGACTTTAAGAGTCGAGCAAACCTCGTCCGTGACGTTTTTTGATCGCAACGGCTGAGCCCATGAATCCAACCTACGATACAACGCCTAAAGAAGTTCAAAAAATAAAGATACATTTTAAGCGGCTTTACATGTTCTAAGATGAAAAGATTTAAAAACGTTTTGAAAAAACGGCTCTTTGAAATACCTACCTACCTCGGGCTACCTACTTAAAGTGTTTAAAAATAATCACTTTAAATACCACTTTTTTATACATGTAATGTTACATAAATTTGATTGTTAATATATTAAGTATATTATTTATGATTTGAATATTAAATGTTTTATAGTTTTGTTGTTTATAAAAAATAGAGGATTCGTGTAATTATTCATGTATAATTTATCAAATTTTAAACTTTGAATTTTTATATTGTTGCAACTATGGTAAAATCAGTTAACTATTTTAAAATTGGTAATTATTCATTCATAAATAATTTGAAATGTTGATAATTCTTATGTGTAGGCATCATTTCTTGAAGAACGATTAAATCTCTAAGTAAAACGATAAATAATAGTTTAGTACGGTTGTTTTTTAGTGTGGGCATTTGTAGGATAAAATAACAAAATAAATGTTCCTTTTTTAAGCCACTAAGGTTTTAGTGGTTTATTCTGTTAAGATTATGATATTTATTTACTAAAATTATATTACTATTTATAAAATAAGATACGTTCCATAACAGAACAACGCAAGTATCTAAAATCTAAATGTAAAAATAAGATAAAACACAAACCTATAGTTAACATTTAATAATACAAATCATGAATCCACTTTATTGTGGTAGACGATAGATTTGTATAAAATAAGAATAGATTTACCATAAATGTTAGGTACAATAACGTGTATAAGTTTATGGTATGAACAGATAACAACAATTTGTGAATTCAGCTACCTATTCATTATTAATTAATATTTTTATTGTAATTAGTATAAAATATTTTGTTTATGCATATTTATTTTGAATAGCTACCTACACAATTATATGAAATTCAATAAAAGTTCTTGAAAATGTGTATTCAGAAATCTCAGGCATTTTAGCAATTTAAAGTTTTTAATTAGACATTCTTACCAATACTATGACATTCTTAGTAAATAACAATAGTCGTTATGCACCTTATGAAAAGTGAAAGCCAACATTTTCTTATTGTGTTACTCAAGTTAATCTTATATGTGTGTTCTGTCGATTCAAAGTTTTTCGAACTTGGATTTAGTTTCCAGACATTTATGAGCTTACCTAAATCGGTAACGAGTAGTAAATTTATTTAAAGTAATTTTCTACAGTTAAAATATACCTTAAAACGGTTTTAATAAAACCTATATACTGTAACTAATTTAGTTAGTGTTTTTATGGAGAAACTAGATTTCTCGATGTCATGGACGATTGATTATGTATGTTGACTTTACACATGTGGTAATTGTGCCTCCACCAATAAATCTAAATCAAAAGCCTCTATACACCTATACCTACATATATTTTGAAATCGTATAAAGAATATCGCTCAATCAACGTCTAACAAGAATCGGTATCGACTATCGATGTATAGGTACGTCTCATTTTTGCGCTGTAGGTAATCCTGCTAACAGTAAGTACCTACATTATATAGGCAGTGAATAGTGATGCAGTGTAATATAAAATAATTTATGTATGTTATATATTATATATATTTATAATAAGAGATCATATAAGTATATATATATATATAGGGCATTGTAATTGCTCGATGTTTATGTAAACTTTTCTAGTTTTATACGAATATTATAGTGATATAGTATGTTGATTATTTAATATATATATTTGTGCATAATATAGTCTATGTGTATTTTCATAGTATATTATATCATACTATTAGCTGATCCTACAGAGCGTTGCTTGTGATAAAATAAATAATGTCAGTGGATTTACCTTGTTTTTAATTCCGTTAAATGTAAACTACACATATTTTTAACACGGTGATTTAGATGGTTTTGATCAAATACAATAATACATGCTGTACTAAAATTAAATACAATTACAAAAACTATCTATTTTATTTTGTGTAACCAATATCAACCCTAAACAAACGAATTTATTTTTATTTTTCTTGTGCCAATAAATCTCTCTTTAAAACGCGAAATTTATAAAATTGATTTTGAGATGCACGTCTTCGGATATAGGATTACCTATGTACCAAATTTCAGAACCATGTGTGCAATATACTTGGCTGTCGATCGCTTACACGCACACACATACACTAACATTGCTTTTTATTAATATAAAATATATGCATTTTATATAGTTGTGAATTGATATTTAAAATTAAAATAACTAAATGCGAACGATTTATTTTCGTTCAGACGTCCAGAATTATACATACTTGCACCGTTCTTCACACGAAACAATTCAAATGTTTCTTCAGTAACTTCAACCTCACTCAATTAATCATAAGACCATAACTATGTATTAGGTACATTTTATACGATTTGTAATTTTGTTAATTATTATATAACATTTTTCGTTTAGAATAATTAAATACAGTTAACTTGTAATATATTATTCGTTTATTTTATTATTATATAATACATCATTCAAAATAATTATACTTTAAACGTTTTTATGAAAACACAAAAATACAAAATACATTTAATTATTATAAACTTTAATTTAATATAATATTATATTAATCACACAGAGGTTAAAACTGATGTTTAAAATATTTAAATCAAACGATAGCCGTTTTGAGTGGATCCCAGTAGTGGTTGTATTTTAATTCGTGTAAACACATTATTAATAAGTTTTGACGGTTTTTTGTATTTAATTTTTCACAGAATACTGAATAGACACTATTATGCTGATTTAAAAACTTTTAAAGGTACCTAGGTATCTATTTTTACAAAAAAACAAATGAAAATATAATAGGTTTTCAATATTTGATAGGTACCTATTTTATGTAAAGATATCAACTTGATTTAAACAATACAGTAATATATTTTTAGTTATATTATTTGATTTGACACAAGCTGAAATTCGAAACAGGCAAATAAAATAGTATTATTAAATGACTTAAATCGATTTATTTATAGTAAATATTTTTGGTTCAAAATTACTTTAGCAGGAAATTCTTTTTAAATGCAAGTTATAAAAATCTTAATTAATATTTAAAACCCTATCATAGAATTTAAAAAAATAAATTTACTTTTAGCATGATAACATATTACACTTGTAAAGAACTATCTACCTATACATATTGCAATAAGAAAACTAATAAACATAATATAGAGACTTTCAGAAGTTTTCGTACATTCATTGATTCATTGATCCATATTATTAAGTAATGTATTCAAACACATTGAATAACTTAAAAGATACAATTGTAAAGAGCGAACTACCGTGAATCAAATAGTTTAATTCATAAATTAGATATGTTATATTGTTACCTACATATTTTTATATTTAAATATTTAAAATCACGTTTACTCAAATAAATCTGTTGCTGACTGCGATAACTTAAACCAATTTATATTTATTTATTTTTAACACAGCTTTAAGAATTATAGGCATGTAGATTTGATTCCAAGGCTCAATTCGATATTTTATTATCTGGACCGACGAGATTCTTATACGAATAACGGAAAAAGAAAATCATGTCCAATCCATTATAACAATCTGAAAAGAAGAATTCAAATCATTTCAAATATTACACTGAATCGTAAGATTAAAAGAATAAATCAGGTGGAAGTTTCGTGAGAAAATAATATGTTAAATTTATGAGTACAACATTCGGAAGAACTACTTTACATGTCATGTAAATTAAGTTTAACTTTAACATGGTTGTACCTATTTATGATTGTGTCGATTGGGAATAAGTATACGATGAGTTAGACAAAGTTAGTAATTACATTATAGAAACGTGGAAAATCTGTAATGTATGTGACCTTATTAAAATATATACGAATAAATCAGAATAATTTATATTACTTATTTAGTAAATTTAATTGTAAGAATAAATTTTAAATCAAAATATACCTGCAGTTAACGACTAAAAATAAATGTAAGAATGGAAAGATATTTTTTCGTTTATATCAATTTATACTAAATAATAAATATAGTTAAAATAATTAAATAATAATGTCACTTGTTGACTTGAAAATTATACATTATACGTTGTACCTACGTCAGATTATGTAAAATTTTTAGTTATTTTTAATTTTAAGCAAACGAATTGAAATACTTCGGTCGTTTGTTAGTATCACATAATTATTTTAAGCTTATTACAGAATTCGGTCTCTACTCGTCTCTAGTATCCATTAGGTATAATTAGAAACTTTTAATTACGATGTGTATATGTTTTTTTAGATATCTGAATTAAAAATAAGAAAAAAATATGAGAAGTCTGTACATTTTGTTGTTGTGTTTATTAATTAAATGGAATTACTAATTAGAAAATTTAGTAACTTGATCACTTTTTATTTGTTTATTTTTGGTCCATCAACACAAATATAATTGAAACTATTTTCACGTATTTTAATACGTATTAACAACCGAAAACTACCAAATAGTAATTTAATCCTTACCATTATTTTCCGAGGATAATGGGTAATGTTGTTAGCTGTCAATAGAGTAAATTTAAAGTTGAACCAAAAATATTAACACTAACAGAAATATAAAATTATTATAAATGTCATATTATATTAGTTTTTAATTCAAATTGATAGTTATTTACGTCTTTCTCCGATATTGATTGTCCAAATGTCTTACGCAGAAACCGTGAAAAGCAAATATTATGATAACACATGGGGGAAGTTTAAACAATATAGGCATCTATAGGTATATTATTTTACGATGTTTTCTTAAGCTTCTATTACCCAACATAACAATAAATAACTATGTTTGTATAGATATAACGCTTCTAATTTATATTGATTTCATCACTTATTGTAACATGTCAAGTTGGTCTAACCTTATCTACCTAATTGGGTATACATTTTGCAAAATTCACCCATTAGGTAGCTTTTAAAAAAAGTGTACCTTTTTGAAAATTGATTATACCCCAATTGATAAGAATCATAATTTTTAAGTTTATCATCATGAACAATAATAACAAGAACTATTATGGTTTAATGTAAAATTGACTGTGTAGTGTTTATTTAATGTAAGACGTATTATTTATTGTTTATTTATAAGTTGGTATATTGTACTCGCTATCATAATTTTATTTTGTTGACAAATTAAAAATATTGTTACGAATTAGTTAAACTATATTAATTTAAGTTACACCAGAATGTAGTTTAATATTATGATCATTAAGTAAGTTTTAAAAGGAAAACTTACTCAAATAGTACTAAAAGAATCAAGGTCACCAAAAGTTATTTCCCCAGTGCGGCAGTGGGTTGGTATCTATATCTTACATAGGTAGTCGTGTAATTACACTATTATGGAAGGCAATGAAAATGGTTCGGGTATGTGTAATTATAATTAAATACAAATAGTGAATTTTTAATTAAAACATAAAATTTATGAAATTTATAAGATGTTCATTATTTTTAAATGCAACAAAATCTTGTCTTTAATTTAGGTATACCTTGAATGAATTAAAAATATAGTTTTAGATACCTTATATAATAATTAGTACATACCTATATAGTTGACCGTAAAAATTGCTGTCTATTGATAAATAAATAAAATATAGAAATAAGTTAAATTTTAAACACTATTGACCTAAAATAATAGATTTGCCAAAAAAAGATAATGGTTCAATAGTTCATATATACCTGCAGTTAAAATATTCTCTAATTAAATTATAATTAGCAATTAATTCACCAACTATCAGAAATGCCATTGTGAATATGAGTAAATAATTCGATTATAATTATTTAATATATTTACTTCAAATATTAAGCGAGGGATCAATTCAACTTCAAGTAACAATTAAGTGATGATTATATGCTGAATATACGTAAAATCAAACCCCATAAAGAAAAAAAATTCATATCCTTGTTGAAAGATACTAAAATTTACTGAACATGCAAAAAAATCTATACAAAGTATAAATATGGCTTACTAATATATGCTCCGTTATTAAGGTCAAAATGCTTGATGTAACAAATTCGATTTGCGTGGATTTATATTTTGACCTGAAGCCGTCGAAAGTAACATATTGTATAACTTTATTATTTTGAATTTAAAAATAATTTATCTGTGTCATCGGTGTGCTAATGAAAGTATTTTTAATTTTAATAGTTTGGTATAAATACATTCATAAAAATATTATTGTAATATTAATAATTAATACCACATAACACATTGTGCTGTGGATAAAATATGAAGTAGGTTGGTATAATAATTATTATTAAAATTTTTCAGCACACCAGGTGCTATTACAAATATATTTATGATTATAATTTAATCTTTACATTTAAATTGATGATAGTAATGATATAATATATTAGTTCATGGCAATAGTTATAAGTTTATGTTATATGTAATATTATAAAAATAAAATTGAAAACGTTGCGATGGGTAATGAATAATAATAATAATAATTTTTTTCAATTGGTTTTTACTTTGACACCTTTGTTTTAGGCATATTGATCATTAGATCCACAAACACATGCAATAAGTAATAAGTAATTTTAAATTCTTATAAAATGAAATTTCTTTAGAATTTCTTTATTATTACAAACAATAACTAAAATTGTTGATAAGTAATTTTGTTTTTGGTTCACTGTGTCTAAATGAATCAAAATAAGAAAAATGACAAGTAATATTGCACCAACATTAAGAATTTTATCAATCATACGAATACCGATAAAACGATACCAATACATTCTAAAATTTTGTCTAAAAGTTAATTTATATTAGGTTCATAGTAAATCTATATATAGTTATTATATTAATTATAACTGTTGATAATAGTTTGACTATTCGAGTTTACGTTAAAAAGTTTAATTGACTCTATAAAAAATATGGATCAATATTTATAGGTATTATAATGACGTTCTAGCAGTTCGAAAGTATAAAAATGTCATGGTTTTATTTAAGATTTCGTTTTTACACAAGATTATATTTGCATAAATCGAATATTTTTTATGCGAGGCTATAACTCTTGTCCTTGTCAGATATAATCTTATCCTGCCAAGGAATAAATTAAAACTTTCACACATTTAGTTTGGAAATATGAGCTTTACTGTTGGTTTAGTTAAGTTGTTTGAGATAAAAATGTTTTCTAATAATATTAAGTTTAAAGTGTAAACTTAAGATGAAAAAATTAAAACATTTAAAAAAAATATCGAATTTCATAACTTAAATTAATTTAAACCTACTATAAATTAGGCGCCTGTATCATATGTCTAAATTTGTTTAGGTATTAAGTTATTAAACATATGAATAAACAATTTTAATAATTAGCCACATATTATGATATATTGTACAGTGTATTTAGAGTCCACGATAACTGTTATATAAAATAAATTAAGAATGTTTCTTGTACAGCTACAATGTATGAAATCATATTATTATTTTTAATCATTATTTATTATTTTAGGTCTTCTGCAAATGGAAATAAAAAAATACACACAACAGTATAATTCATATAACTCATAATGTAATTAATTTTGATAAAACATATTTGTAAATAACCGAAATTCATATATAAAAAAACCTATTCGTTGTTAAGATAAAACATATTATTCATTCTACTTTAAATTGTTCAACATTCATATTAGATACAAATTTACAATAATTAAGGTTTATTCAACATATTATAATATTATAATAAAAATATACCTATTTATCCGTGTATTTTTTTTTTCATTAAAAATACTAATTTAGTATTTATAAATACATAATACATATTGTATCTAAATAAATAGACACTATACATAGGTACTTGATATGTGTTTTCATGCATATATTAGTTACTAAATTTAGTACCTAAAGATTCTTAGCAGACCGATAGGAATTTAGCTATTGATCTGAAAATGATGCGTATTTTTGTTTTTGTGTGTATCTGTTACGCCGAATTTATGAAATTGCCGATTACATGAAATCCGCTGTTGCCGACAACGTGTAATCGGCAACTATGCCACCAAATTCACAAAATCGGCAAATTTTGATTGGTAATTTCATGAAATAGGCACACTTTTTTCTGCCGATTTCATAAATTCGGTAACACATTCCAAATATGAAATAGTGATACCTATATAAATAATCAAAATTTCACGCGTGTTCATTATTGGCATTACCATGCCATTATCTTTATTCCCTATGACGATAATACGATGCCATCATATAGGTAAGTACAAACATTGTATCTTAGTTTGTATTGCTTTGATAAAAGTATAAATATAATATGAATATATAACTAAACATATTAATATAATTTCATAACTTTCGACTTTTTTTACGACTTTTTACATATAATTTATTATTACAATATGATTTTATTATATTTCCAGTGTTTATGTATAATCATAAATATAACACATTAATTTATATTGAATTATGTGTTATCATTATTTTAAGAATGGTCTTGCCGATTTCACGCAACCGGCAGTATTATGCATTTAAAGTTGCCGATTTCACGTTGTCGGCAACAGCGATGCAGATTTCACGAAATCGGCAATTTTTCTGCCGATTTCATGTAATCGGCAATTTCATAAATTCGGCGTAACATATCTATGAGTATAAATGATTTATAATTGAAAAAAATGCTTTGATTTTGGACTACTTCACTGGTAGAAAAATGAGTTTAGTTGGTACTTTACGAAGGAAAAAAGTAAAAATTCTTAGTACTATTCAAAATAAGCAGAGAAAAAGAAAAAAGTTTAATTTATAACGGACGTTTTTTTGCAAAATCAGTCTTAAAAACTAATAAGATCGAATTTGTTATTTTGTTATAACTCACCAATTATTTATATAAGACATTAATAGATATGAAATAATTTTCAAAATATTATTTTGTGCTGTTTATATTATGTGAAGTACAAAAAAATTATTTTCAATTTTCTTCAGTTTTTATTTTTTTAAAGTTATGTAGGTAGGTATGAAAACATAATTTCGAAAGTACATGATCACAATATTTTTTTCTAAGTGTTTTAAGTTCAAATTTTTACAACATTTATAATTAATTTATCATAAAGTATACTTAGCAGTTAGTGGGTAATATATTATTCGTAGGTATTTAACGATTTATCAATGAATTCAAATTTAACACATATATTACAGTGACTTATTTAATAAGGATATTTAATTGACACCTTTTTTAGTGTAGATCGGCTACTTACTATTCCCCCTTTTTTTAATTTTATTTAAATTTTGTATTTTTACTGTAACTGTGAGTTTACCACACTCTAAATTCCAATAAAAATAATGTAATTATGTTAAATGTAAATTTATAGACGATTATTCTACATTTTAGACAATTATGGTAAGCTTGTAACCTTGAGGCTTTAATGTAATATTATACCATTTAAAATTCCAATCAATTAGTTACACAAAACGTAAACACTTAAGCACATTAAAACCTTCAAAATCATTTCCAGAAAAAAAGTATATCGTAAAACCAATAGTCTTTCCGCTTCATCCTACAGGATCTAAAATGGTCTTGGTGGGTATTACTCATAATATGAATAGATTCCACAATTTAATGTAATAATAGTGCCAAAACTATTTTAAACTTCTTCTTTTTTAAGAACAACATGTATTATATTATAAATATAAAAAAATAAGTCATTTTTAGCTTTTATGAAATGTTTGTATTAATTTACCGATCATTATTGAGTTTTTTAATTTAAATTTACATAAAATATACCTATCTATCCACTACGATTATTGAGATTACTAGGTAATACGTATAGCCGTATATTTACTACTATATGTCTATATTCAGTTAAACTCAATTAAAATTATTAATATTCGATACTATCGGTAGTCATCTAACTAACTCCACTGAAGTATTCAAATATTATTTTGTAAGGTTAACATTTTATAATAATAATTTTTGAATGTCGTTAAATCAAATTTTTTAAAGAAAACATTATATGACGTAATATACTTATATTAATATTATAATTTGCTGTTTAAAAAGTAGTTTTCATATCAACATGGATTAAAAAGATTGATTTTCACTGTCATTTATATTGAAATAAAGTTCATACGCATATAGCAATAATACGTATAACACAACCCCACATGAGTCAAGTGACTCTATGTAAAAATGAGACTCAGGTGTATACATTAATTCAGTTTAAATTTAACGATACGCTTATTTTAATATTAGCAGCTACGTTATTCAAATATCATAGAGATATTAGGTATTTAACAAGAAATAGTGAATGTATTGAAGATGACGTAAAACAATACAGTTATAATGAACAACGGTACAATTATAATATAATTGTATCAAATGAGTGTTGAACTATTACATAACCATATTATGTTTAATTTAAATATTGTTTAAATTATTTTCTAATCATTCAACAAATATGTCGTAAATATGATAAAATATTAATCGAATACTGTTTATTTATTCCTACCTATAGTTAGTGCAAATTCAAATATATTTAAAATAAATGTTAGTTTAGGTAGGTATTGATTTCTAGGTTTTCATCTGAAGTTAAACTTTAGGTGACCTGGGAGTTAGTAGAATTATTATAAATAGATCATAGGGCCACGTTATATTGTTTTCCATTTTTCAATTTTATTTGAATTATTCAAGTATGAATTAAAATCTAATAACTTTGAGTGCAACTTGTCGTAACTTTCTTCGTATTTTTAATATTTTTGCAATTTTTATGATGCTTTACATTTGTAGCACTATTTTTTGGTAAACGCATTAATATAATCATTTTTAGTCATCAAATTGGAACAAGCCTAGGCCCAAATCCTGACAATGAAACCAACACTATTGAATTCTTCAAAACAACCAAGTTACTCAAACTACTTTAGCCAACCTTTCAATGTATAAAATACCAAACAAATTAATTCTAACTATTTCTCTTGTATTTTTTTCATTTTTTTGTTTTTTCTCTTATTTCTTTGCTCTGTTCTTTCTTATAAGTATGATTAATGTATGTTTATAGTGATTTGCTAATGACCTAGTAGTCGAAGCAGAAATTGTATAAATTACAAGACCAATAAAAAAATAAAAAAATAAAAAAAAATAATCATTTTTATTATAAATATAATTACGTAATAAACATTCATGATCTGTTCTTCAGCCATTTATTGAATTTTAAGGAATTTTAAGGAATTTAGTTGTTTTATTATTTTGTAAATGTAAACAAAAGCCATAGTTATAAAAAATAAGCCTATTATTACAAATATTAGGTGTAAAAAAGTAAATTGCAGTGTTTGTTGATGAGAATAAATGTTTTCATTTGATGAATTAGAACTTATCTGTAAGTTATGTAAAACTAAAGTAATAGCGTGCTGAAAAAAGTAGGTAGCCTAGTAATCGTACATTTTTGAAATGAAAAACTTAAGTTGGTGTTTATTCAAAAAATTAGTATTAAAACGACTAAATTCTGTCAATATCCCTTTGCATAGGATCAATAATAGAAAATATAAAGGAAAATCAAATCTGAGGTTCAACAGATGAAACTACACGGATGTGGATGGGATATAATAATATGTGACTGATACTTAGATCATATACTAGTACATACATGATCTAAGAACTGATGTCGTGGTCGAAACGCTTAAAACTAACCAATTAGAAAAGGTGTATACTCGTATGTTAAATACACTATACAAAAATTATTGATGAAGTAAATTATTCAAAAATTATTTAAGTAATCAATTTAATCCTTCTTTGACAAATTTGGTATCACGTGGTATTATGCATCGAGTTATAGAAGATTTATAAGGACAATTTCCTGAAATAGACAAACTCATTGATAAAATTAATCAAATACTTTTAAAAGCACTAAATAGAATAGTTGTTAGTGTTAAAAATAAAGTACTTTATCTCACTCTGTATAATTACTGACACGCCTTTTTATGTAACGAATCATACACTGCACATAGATCTTGGTAACAGACTGTCACCGAAGTGGCCACATCCTACTACAAGTGCTTCCGCTTCCGTCGATGGTGTTGTCTTGACTCAATTTAGTTAAACAATTAAAAAAATATATGTAATTTATATTATATATGTATAACATAATCTATTACATAGTCGAATATATTTGAGTGTTACTGCTGGCTGCTGGATAATTTCTTTCCTCGTATTATCTTCAGATATTTGTATAATATGTTACGCACATATGCGTATTGTAAATACTATTACAGCTTGTAGATATTACAATTAATGTTGAAAAAAAAATAAGGTACCAGGTATGCAATTATCACCATAGCCTAAACTCACACGCTGTGGTACGTGACTTGAGATTGCGAGGTACCTACTATTGAAAATATTTTAACCGAGTGAAAAGAGTTGAGCAAGAAAATTGTTCCTAAAGAAGCCGTTTCAATAAAAATATCATAAAATAGTTTTTCTTAGACTTCAACTAAAGCCGATTTTCAATTTTCCAGGTATTTACCAGAAACAATTTCTAACAAGAAAATGAAAGACTTCTATTAATTAAAGACATTGAAATAATAAATAATATAAATATATATTTGAAAAATATTTTGTGGAATCGAATTTCAGTTCACGAAATGTTCTTGAAAGTTTTGAAAAATAACGCTAGCTTTAAAAACATACGAAAAATAAATTAAAATATACTGACTGAAGAATGACAATATTTAAACGATTTAACCGAAGAGTTAATAGAACTATAAATTATAACTTATAAATATAAATTATAAATTTAAAACTAAAAATAATGTGATATCTAACTAAGTGTATTATGAAGCAAATAATTGCAATTATTGTTTTGTAATACTTATTCATTTGACTGTATTAGAGTAATGTGCATACAGTAAAATAAAAATAATAAATATTCAAATTGAATTAAATATATTGAAATATTTTACCAACATAAAAGAAAATTTCGAATTAAGTTTCGAGCAGTCTAACTATGACTATGAGTAAATTATTGATTTTACGGTTATAGGCTTGTACTATGGTAATCAATTTTAAAATAAGTCTCAATCTAATATATTTATAATAATTAAATGCTGAAGGTATCTACTTCCATAATACTAAATTAATCACGAATTGTAGGTAATGTCAATTTTATTTTTCAAATTTTCGATAGTTTTGAATAAATATGTAAAAAAAAACTAAAAATAATGGCAAAAAAATGTAAGCATCCGTTTTAAATAAAATTGTGAACACTAGTAAGTACCTAGTTCATGAATTATTGTTGCTTTCAAATTTAAATAAATCTACCCAATGGCCAATTATAATGGTCAAAATCCATTTTTCAAACAACATTTCATTTTTTTTTTAAATTTTAAGTAGGTAGATATGAAATAAAACTGTGCAAAAAATGTTTAATATGGTTAGAATTGAATACCAACAACCTCGTACAAATAATAAATGTTAAGTCTTAAAAACGTAAGTTATAAAAGTACAAAAATAAACTGTATAAAAACTGAACAAATCTTTTAACCTATTCTATAATGTATACATGACATCCATCGCAGTGTTTGGCTCCATAAATAACTTTTGTAACACATTTGCTTAAAATATAATTTTTTTATTAATTATTGCTATTATTGAACTCTTGATAACATTGTTTTTTGTTTACTATACGCTCATACGAAAAATTTTATGAAATATTCAAAATACAATATTTTTTCTACTTTATATATAAGACATGAATACAATTAAATATTTATTACGTATAAATAACATTATATGTGAGTACCATATAATGCTAAGATATTTTAGGATGAATTTAAAAATACACAGTGAGTGAGTGAGTGAGCCAAATATATTTTTTTTAACAATCTACTTATAAAATTATTAATTTTTGAAGCAATACTGGTTTTTTATGAGGTTAAGCTAAAATAACAAAATTGTTATCCTTGTCACTAACTAATCAAGAATCAAATTGTTAGGAATTAAAATGTGAAATGTAGGTAACAACTAGCATACCTACTTTATAAAAATTACAGTAGGTGTCAATAAGTGTAAACCTAGTAATTATAGTAGTGTACCAGTTGCAAAGTTACCATTTTGTTCTGGGGGGGGGGGGGATATATATAATTTAATGGATATGTATGATACTATGATGTACAATAGGTATAATTTGAGAGCCTATATAGATAAGAACGTTGTGAATTATATCCGTGATCATAATTTATAACATAATATCATAGATAATATAGATAATTTTATAATTTTTTATCAAATATTAGTCAATGCATTAAGCATTAATCTGGGAATCTATTTCCATCACCCCTCCCCCTACCATAACTACGACACTTTAAATTACTGTAATTAAATATTTTCAATGTGTATTTAATGATAAATCATTGAATACTAAAAATGATTCTGAATAAGCGGACCGTCAGCCTATACCTACGTATTACTGTAAGTATATTTTGATAAATTAACATTGCTATTATGATAATTTATTTTATCGAAAATAATTGTTGAAAAACAACATAATAAAATTGCACATGTCTATAAATAGCTT
Source organism: Diuraphis noxia (assembly GCF_037042655.1). Taxonomy (NCBI): domain Eukaryota; kingdom Metazoa; phylum Arthropoda; class Insecta; order Hemiptera; family Aphididae; genus Diuraphis; species Diuraphis noxia. The sequence continues at coordinate 29,771,190 of NW_028301711.1, forward strand.
AAAAATGTAAAAAAATATTGATTTATACCAGGAAAAAAATTTACCTCCTTAAAGTATCAATGAAATTCATTATTCCACTAGAAAAAATATTATTGTTGAAAATCAAAGCCTTTTTTCTATTATAAATGAATAATATTTAGCCAAAAAAAAAAAAAAAAAACACACGCATCATATTAAAATATCATTGATTATTATTGAACAAAACCGAAAATAATTGAAATTAAATTTTAAAAAATTGTTTTATAAAAAAGTAAGTTTGTACATGAAATTTTAAATATTAAATCTCATAGGTACTTCATATTTAAAAATTCTAGTGCTGTTCATGATAAAAGTGAATCTGAACAATCGATAAACTTTTATAACAAATGTTCATGTGTGTTGGTAGGTATGCGCGTCAGGATACATTTTTAAGTAGTAAAAATGTTCTTAAAGTTTCAGATTGAATTTTTATTACTTGGAAATTAAATACAACTGAAACTTTTTAAATGTCAAAGTCATAAGTTTCTAATAGTATTTGTAAAAAAAAATTGACATTTTAAAATTACGGGAAAGTCAATTTAAAGGTTCCTATACATACCTAGTAGGTACTCAATAACTATTTTTTTTTAAATAAGAATTATTATTAAAAAAAAAATTGTATATGTTCTATTGTTTTACTAATTCTTAAGTTAACTTATACAACATATTCGGTTTTTGAAAAGGTTAAGTAGATATATGTTTAGTTTATTATAGCCTTTAACCATATTATATATTATATATTGTGAGAATAATTGAAAAGTTGTAATTTAGTATAATATAACAATACTGAAAATAAGTCCGAAATTATATGAAAATTATTTTTTTTTCCAAAAAAATAGGGTAGGTTAGGAGTAGATAATGATGACTTAACGAATCGAGGTGGTAACAATTAATTATAAGACAAATACGATTCCTAATTCGTCGGCTTAGGGATATACATTATTATTATGTACTATATATCATAGTTAACAGTTTCAGGAGTTGTACAATTAAGTTGTTTCAATTATAAAGTGACAAAAGTAATAAGGTTACTTATTAGTTTTCGTTGTTTAAATATACTTTTTATAGAAGTTAAATTATTACTACCTACCTTTAGATTATAAATAACTTCAGGAAATGACTTTTGAGATATCGAAAATATAAATCCAATTAAAATTTATAAATTTAGTATGGTATATTGGTATATATATATTATACTTGAGCATTTTAAATGTAAATACCTATATTATATTAAACCTAGTTTAAATCTCATTTGGATTAGTTTGATAGTTGAATATGAAAAAAAAAAAATATTGAAAACTATTATGAGATTTTCATATTTTATGTAGGTTTTTTTATCATGAGCAACCACAACAACTTTTTCTATTTCAATTTTTAATCTTGTTTTGAAAAATCACAACTGAATTGGGCATTATTTATAATTATAATACATTATTATTGGTTACTATTATGTATTTTTTGTCATTCGAATAAAACAATTAATTACTTATATTAATTGTGTTATTTAAGCATTTTTAAACAGCCGATTTGCCAACTATTTTTGTAATGCATTTATTTAGCCTATATGGCTTTATCATATTGGTATCTACTGATATGTATTTATGAATATTTTTCAATGAAATTATAAATGTTTACACATACCATTTAACTGATGTTAGCAAATAGTTAGCGTTGTAATTTATAAAATGTGGAGGTTAAAAATTCGATTATTAAGAGGTACCTACGTAAATTGTAATTAATTGAAATTTATAATTTAACTTTTGAATTTCTTGAAGTGTCTGACTTAAATATCACATATATTTAAAATTAAAGTTATTTTATAAACATAAATACTTACATAAAAAAAAAAAATAAAAAAAATAATAATAATGGTCATCCGCCAATTCAAAAACAATCAGATTTTTTTTTAAATTGGTTTTGAAAAATAATCTAGACGAGAATAATATCATACAATTTTGGATAATTAAAAAAAAAATTATGGTTTAATAAATATATTCGTAATTAATATCACAAAATAATAATTAAATATAATACCGCATTTTGTTTAGAATTATTAGGTGTATAATTTTAAACTTAAAATTATAAAACATCAAAATAATTGTGTAATAATAGTGAGATTTTTGAAAATTAATTTGAAAGTTGAATGCATTAGTAAGTTTATAATTGTTTAATGTTTAAACTTAAAAATGTTCAATATCTGAAATAAAATCTTTACTAGTAAAAAATTCAGTTTTCTGATTTAAATCGTAGTTTGATAAATATGGATAATATATTGTTTTTTTTTTAAGTTAATAAAGTCACCTACCTCCTTTTATTCATGTACACATTTGAAATAATAATAAATTTTGATTTGCATGTTGTAGTTAAGTTTAGGAATAATACTACTTATTATGGTTTGTTTATTACCAATTTCAGTGTAAAATATTACCGCTTGATATAAATCTTTCATAGTTTGTGCATAAATAAATAAATTCTAACATAAAATGTAATTATTGAACATCACTGAGAGTTGTAAAAGATAAATATTGTCATATTTAACGTTCTGCTATAATAAGAATAAAATAATTATTTACAACATCAATAATATTTGAAATAAAGTGATACAATGTATTATGTAGGTTCTATACCTAGTAGTATACCTACTATGTTTTATATGATCAACCGTTAAGGTTTTAAATTGCATGTAACTGAGTTATAACTTTATATGAGTATATATTTCAATTATTATTACATGTTTTTTATGGTTTTATTTTATTGCAAACTCTGGTAAATGATCGATTAATTATTTGTTTTAAATTTAGCTCTTATTAAACAAAAAAAATTATTCAATACGAAAAAAATCGGAAATATTTCATTTAAATTATCATTTTTACTAGCCATACGTACCTATATATAAATGACTATAAAATAGACAATATTTCTCTAGTATTATAACTGTAAAATATAAAATATAAATAAAGGTTAGATTAAGTTTTAAAGAACTAAAGATTCAAAGATTTCTACTTTGAAAATTGTTTTTACAGTGCCTTAACTACATCTTATTATATATATTATATGTTTGAATACAAACTCCTGTTTCCCGCAAACTCAATAAATGATTTATACTAATTAAATGAATAGGTAATTTTAAATATAAATATAAATATAAATATATAATATTCAATTTATATATTTTAATACTATTACTCATATGTTATATTGTTATCTCAAATTATATTAAATAAATAACTTCAATACCCCATAATGGAGTTCAGATAATTAGATTAAAATATTTAGTATTTATACCTATAGGTGTGTATATTGTATACACTATACAGCATAGTTGTAATATTAACAGCGGCCGTGTTGATATACGTATTTTATTTTATAATTTTAAGCTACATTTAGGTAGAATTAATCACTAAGGTTTAATCCAATACTAGGAACCCACAATAATTAAACATGTAATTCGGATTTAGTATCTTTTCATTGTATCTATATAATTGTCATTACACAAACAGCCAAAAGGATAATATATTAATCCTCTGTCATCAGATGGACTTTAGTAGAGGATTTGAAACATTTTTAAAATTATATTTAATATAGACTCGAATGGGAAATATTTCTATTTAGCAGAAAAGTACTTCATAACAATTAAAACGAAATATATTATTATTTATAATAATAAAAGATAATATTTTATTAATTTAATGAATTCGACAAGTTCAATAAGTAAATAGTGGAGTACACCGTTTACACAGTTTACATAGTTTTGATTTTAATAAAATTAAAAATAAATATTATACATAAGAATTATTCCAATATTCGTAATAAATACAATGTACCGTTTTAATAATGTCGTTAAAGCTATCAAGAATAAATAAGAGTTATAAAAAATCATTTCATGGATAGATATATAAGTTTAATTTAATTCGATTACGGTACCATGATATAATTTATTAGGTACTTTATTTTATTTTTGATATCAACAGACTTAAACTATTTAGTATTTGCTAAAGTTATACTTTTTAGTTAAATTTGTAGTGCAGTTATGAAAGTCAATTAATATTTCAGTTTTAAAATTTGTTAAAAAATACTCACATTTTAAATACCTAGTTAATTTTATGATCACCTGATCACCTGATGCTATAATAAGTAATATAAAGCTAAAAAAAATACATATTTTTTCTAAATTTTAATCTTATATAAGTATGAACCCCTACCAATCTCAACTAAAAAAATATTAGTCTATACAATTATAAGTATAAATATTAGACATGATTGTCAAATGTCTGTTTTAGATACATTTGTAATTAATGTAAGTAATACGCACAACAGACAATCATTTGAGGTTTCAGACGTAATGATGCCAATTACCAAGAACGATTTACCATATTCTATAAAATAATATTTTTTTTTTCATCGAAATAAGAAACTACACTCTTCGAAAATTAATACATGGGTACATATTATAATCTTATTTAATAAATAGGTTCTGTAAATGTATTTTAAAATTAAAAAACTACCATTACTTGTAACACGATACATAACTAAATTATTTAGGTCGATATTAAGGGTTGTTGTACAGTAAATTTCTGACAAAACTGTCAAATAACTTTGTTATAGACGTTGTTGAAAATAGTAACTTGTGAACAGCAAATCGCTTTAATCATAGTAGGCAAAACTTTTCATTACCTGCAACTTCAACCTTATTTCAAATGATAACTATATACTAAGTTTATTTGGTTAAATTCAACAATTTTAATTTTACAGTATATTAACCCTCTTGTATGATATTGAAATTGTATGTTTCATAATATTAATACTTTAAAAAAAAATATGTTTCATAATTTAATTATTTGTTCATTAGTTTTTCGATTAGTTTTTGTCAACTTTTTTATTTCAATTAAAACAGAAAGTTCATGATTGCTTTTATATCAAAATAATATTCAACCATAAGTTATTAATTATAACACAATTAGTATTATAAATTTTGGCTTAATATTATTTCGCTATAATTTAATATTTCGGTAGTAGGTAAAGAATAATAATATGTAGTATAATATAGAACATATAGTTAATAATATTGTATTTTACTAGTTTTAGTGATTGCTTTATTAAATTATTTGAGTAGCTATAATTTTAGTGACACTGATTTCCATAATTTTATGACAAAGTATTAGCCATCATGTATACCTACCTAATATTATAAATTAAAGTTTCATTATAAAGGAATTATCAACATCTTACTTACATATTTTTTAAATCATTTCAAAATTAGTTTTAATTATTTAATTTCAATAAGTTAATAAGACAAAAGTTATTTTAATATTAAATAAAAATGAAAACAAATCTACTTCTTTTAATTAAATACCTATAAAGATTATACTGGGAAGTGAGTTACGTATAAGGAATTTATAGATACCTACTATAAAACATAATAGGTATAATATAAATATTTACAAAGGGTTTCTTCTATATTTTACTATAAAGATCATTATTGATGATTTGAAAAACATATTGTTGAAATACTTATAACTCGATTTGGCATATCATTGTAAAAAAAATCCTTTGAGAACATATTATGATAATGCGTTTTCTCTATACGTTTCTTGATGATACAGTCTAATGTTATCACGAATTTCACATATTTCGCAGCAGCAAAATATCAAAAATCAATTTTCCCATATTACTCTAAAGTCCTGCGGTTTACATATAAAAAGTTACAACGCATTTTGTTATAGAATTTTCTAATCTAACAACTGCGTTATAATGTGTAAGTATCAAACACTTTGTTCCGTAAGGACTTAGGTACTAATTTAAAGCGGCGAGGTAATGAAAATTTCACTCCTTACATTTTATATAAAAAAAATCGTTGTAATAAATACAACTGACTATATGTTCAATAAACACATTATGTTATTTTAACAAGTACATTTTTCTCGTACACTTTATATTTTTCTATCAGTTAGATCTCTTGGCGATGTTTGCTACCACCTATGTATTATTATTTATTAGGTATTAAATGATAAAAAATAATGACAATAGAGTTCTATTAGATTTAATTTTAACCTTCTAAAACATAAAAGGGTTAAAAAATTTAAGAATTAAAACATTATTTTATTTTAAATTTTAAATCTTAATAAGTATCGCAGTTAATGGTCAAGAAATGTATTCATAATAATTATGATATGCATTTTTCTAGTTTTGCAACAATATATAACAAACATTTTACCATTTTAAAAATTAAAAACCAAATACCGTGTAATATTAAACAATCTGCTGTAAACACTTATTGGTGTAATGTGGTGAATAGGTATTGTAGTGGAATGGGATGATTCGTATGTGCAATTTATTGTAATGCCAAATATTTATAACTCATATTGTACCCTTAATGGCGTAATAACATATTAACATGTATAGTAGGTATAATTTATTAAAATAGTTGCTTAATTTTTTCAATATTTAAGACTTTAAGTACCACAAGTAAGTATATATAGGTAGTATAATAAAACAACTATTGATTATATTTACTTGAATTTTCTAAATTTAAATTATGCTGATATGAAACAGTATTAAAAACGTAAATGCCTAATAAAATGAAGAATTTGAGTTTTATAACTGCATATGAAATACTAATAACACAGTTGGCTATTGGAATATCGTTCAACCAATGGCCCGGTTCCAAAGTAGCGTCTATGATTGTTATAAAATACATTAACAGATTTATCGAGTAATAAAATCAATACACACACACATACAAACTATTTGTTAATATATATGTAACACATTTCCAGACTTCAGATATAGTACCTAATGAATGTCTATGATTTACGTAAGACAATTATGTTATAAAAAACCAAAATAATTTTTATGATTTAAATTTAAAACTTTGTTTGATTTTGAACTAAAATGTTTAAGAATAATTCAGTTACGTTTGTTAGTTTTAATAAATAAATAAATTTTATCATTTGTATATTGTAATGAGTTGTAACTTGTTTATTATTATTGTCACATACTATGGTAACATGATGGTATTGTATTAAATTTTAGATTTTTACATCGATTTTTTGAAACAAAATAAATTGCGCTTAAAATCTAAATAAAAGGTATACATTTGTATACATTTGTATATTTATTGTTATAAATATTAATATAAATCTATAATGTCATTAGTTGAGCAACAGCACCTAACCGCATAATATTATACACAAGCTAATCTGATGTGAATGGATTTATTTCGTTTGTATTTAGCTCGGTATTTAGATAGGTAGTGGAAAGAGTTTTAGGTTCCTATAATTCTGGAAAACAATCTATATGGTACGTACAAAAAAAAAAAAAAACCGGATGAACGTATAACATAATCATATACGAGCTGGAAAACAACAGGAATAGTCATCGTAAGGCGAACAGTTGATTTTCAGGATGTGATTGAAAATCGTAGACACATGTGTATAACCCTCTTCAACTGGTGAGGGCCGGCATTCGTATAAAAATCTAAACAACAAATCGTACTCGAGAACAAGTCTCAGTAATACACCTTAAAGGGGATTTAAATGATGTTGGATAGGTACCTAGCTTATAGACTCACCTGCTGTTTTCCATGTAAAGCTTTTTTACTTGTTTAGGCGTTGAAACGAACAAAAAGCTAGAAAACTGCAGCTTAGTAAAAGGTGGAGTACATTTTTGAGATAAAAAAATTTGTAAAAATTTGTTGAACTTTTGGCTAAACAATATTGTATATAAATGTCACTTCGGATAGCAGTTTTTTGACGATTAATAATTAAATTAACAAAAAAACCGTTGTCAAACCGTAAATCTTTTTAACCGTCTAAACATCAGGCACTTCGAACGTGCATTTAGACTACATATAGTTACGTTCATATTAATGCGTCCGTTTATCATTTCAGACGGGATAATATATAATATTTTAATTTTATTATTATCGAAGTTAATTATCACAAAACTATTATGCGTTCTCTTCGAATTTCACTGTTTAACTGTAAAACGTAGTTTATCGCACGGAATAGCACATGGTATAATTATAATTTATTCAGAGTCGGTTTGGAATTGATCCCATGCACACGGTAATGTATATTATGCGCGTACCGCTGACTGAACTGATTAAATGCGCTTACCCCAATGTGGTCATTGTGACGATGGTGTACCAGAAGGCGGCCGGGATGGACGTGAAGTTCGTGCCGTCCACGTTCTTTTCGGCGTAAAACATAACGGTGGCAAATATGATGATGGCCATGGCCAGGGAGAACACCAAGAACCCGAGTTCGGAAGCGCACGACTTGAGCGTGTAGCCGAGTATGCGGAGTCCCTGCGAGTGCCGGGAGAACTTGAATATCCGGAACACCCGGAACACGCGGAGCGTGACGAAAGCGCCGGACACGTCGTCGTTGTCTGTGATGCCCAGGCCGATGTAATAGGGCAAGATGGCCACCACGTCGATGATGCTCATGACGCTGCGCATGAACTTACACCGGTCCGGGGCGGCGAACAACCGCAACAGATACTCGGTGGTGAATATCATCACGCAGGCCGTGTCCAGGCAGAAGAACACGATCTTGTAGCGTTCGCCGCACGGCAGTGTGCCCACTCGACCCGGCCGGTGGCCGCACGGCACCGTCTCCACCACGTTGGCCATGACGGACACGGCGATAAAGAAACCGGTGACGTAGTAGAAGACGAGCGCCGCGGTGGACGTGTGTGGGTTGCCGAATGCCCGCCACATCTTCTGCCGGATGTTGGTGAGCTGTGGCAGGTTCTGGTCGCCATTCTCCGACAGCTTGTCGTCCATCAGCCGCTCGGCGTTCTCACGCTTCCGGTCCCGGTAGTCCTCGTAGCAGCAGTCGCCGATGACGTCTGGCAATATGCCGAAGAACGCCAGCTCCTCGTCATAGCTGGTCAGGCACTCGTGCTTCGGGTAGTGCAGCTTGCCGGTACGGTAATAGTTGAGTATGTGACGGAATATGTCCGGGTCCCGGTCGAAGAAGTACTCCTTGCAGTCTTCGTCGTAAAAGAACTCCCGTTCGTTGGACCCGAGCAACGTGTCCGGGTACTTTTCCACCGTGTTCCGCCATGTCTCGAACCGGCGCCCCGAGACGTTGATCAGTAGTTTCTCGTCGTCTATTCTCCGCCGGTCTTTGGGCACCGGCGGCGGCGGCAATGGGTGCGTGGCGATCGGCACCCAACCGATGGCCGCCGCCCGGGCGAACGGCAGCCAAGCGGCGACCGAGGCCATGCTGTACGGTGGAATGACAGTATCACCGGCGGCGCCGCCGGTCCAGTTGTTCTCGTATAAATAGCATACTCACGCGTCGCTGTACACGCCGCCGCAGTCGCCACTATTGTACTGTCGTAGTGGTCTTTGATCGTCGGCACCGAAACGTGTCGTCGTCGTCTCCCCCCGAACGATCGGGATCAAGACGACAGCGAAATTATATAATATTAAGTTCGACGACGGTACTGCGATGCCGTGTCGACGGCGAATCAAGCCTACTAGATTTACATAGGTTTTTTTCTTATATAAATATATGTATTTTTTTTTTAATTATTCAATTTTTGTATTATATTTCCTTTTTAGTTTTACGCGTGTAATCGAAAATCACGACCGTTCACGCCGTGACGCTCACTTCCTCGGTGTAATTTTAGTAATTTTACTACTACTACTACTACTACTATATTATTACTACTACTACTGGTATCATTATTGTATTTGCTTCTATTATATACATCGGTGACCGAGCGCTTACACGCACAACCCTCTCACGCGTACGCGATGCTCCCGATCGTATACTTTACTCGCGCTCACTCACACACACACACACACACGCGTACATACATACAGTAGCCACCAGTACAGTCGCGAACGCGTGCTATCGCGGATTTTGGCGGAAGCGACCACACCAGACACCCGGCCGACTCGCGACAAGCAGCTACACTGACGGATGACTGTGCCAGGCGGTGACTCGGCGAACTGCAGCCAGTATAGCACCGCGGTGGCGGCGGCGGTTTTCGCTCGGTCGAGTGTTTTATTTTGTTTTGTTTTTTTATTTTTATTTTTATCAAAACGCCGCCGTCGTCATCGTGCTCCGTCGCCGTTGCCGCCGACGCCGTCACTGTACCCTGTCGCTATGTAGTTTATTTTGTATATACAGTGTATGCTATACAGTTGCAGCGCGTACAACTGATGACCCGAGCGCAAGCGCTCGTGGCCCGCTCGCGATCGATTCGCGTTGTATCCGTGGAGCGCGCCCCCCCCGTTCAGGCGTTTCGTTTTCCCGGCACGGTCTCGCCCGACACACGCTATATGCCGCCGCGGCCAGCGCGCGGGTGCGACAATCGCCGTATACCGGAGCTCGCCAACTCGCATCGGTCGGTCGGTCGGTCGTCGGCTAGCTCACCGGCTAGCTCACTGTAGAAGAGCGCCGCACGCACAAGTGGCTGGCTGCAGTACACGCCTTGCAAACTATTTTACATAATATTACATTGCTCACAATATATATATTCGCACACGCATATGAGGCGATTATGCGATATAGAGTGAGGCGGCCCGTCAAGGCCGCGTACGCGCGATCGGCGGCAAGCGCGTTTCCCAGGCAACGCACCGCCACCGCCGTTACCGTGACGTGCAGCGCGCGTGTATACTCGGTTGTAAAACGCACACGCACGCGCTCGCAGTAGCAACGGCGTGTATTATTATTATACGGCGGTGCTCATCGCCGCGCACACTTCGCGCGTACGACGTGCCGTACAAACGTATATTATAATATTACTATATTAAACGCGCGTGTGCGTAAGACCGCGCACACGCGTATCGCACGCCGCGATAACCGGAGAAGTTGCGGTCGTTTCTTCAACGGCTGAAAACGCGACGTCACACAGAACTCCTCTGCTCAGCGCAAACGACCCGCGCCGCCGCGTGCCATCGTGTGCGGCGATATAATATTAATTTATCGCGACCAGTATTGTAATGTTGTCGTGGTGCGGCACCGTGGAGGGCGCATTTAATTCGTCAGGAGTCACCGCGCCGAACGACGGGCGGGTGGCGTTATTTACGACTGTAAAAGTCGGATCGGCGCGCGCGGTCGTCGTCATCGTTATCGCTATTATTACTATTTACGGGGTGGCTTATTGTACGGTAGTGCGTTTTATTTATTAGCATTGGTCGTATAATAAATATTATGTGTATACTCACAACCCATAATACCTATACTGCAGCTGCAGCTATACAACCGCACGCCACCCACACGGCGAACGACAGTAAACAGTAAAGCGCGTTAGCCGCACTGCGGCTGTATATGTATCTGTACGCCGATATAATATGTCGTTACGGCCAGTTAGTATAGTCCTCAACTTTCACCAACCCGTTTCCCTCACGAATCATCATCCATCTCACACGCCACCTCCCCCAACCAATGCTTCCGCCGACGGTGATTGCCCGCTCCTCACCACAGATTTTGTCGTTCATTACGATCACGCAGACGTGTCATACATTAGCGGTGAGTGCTAACCATGCGACACGTCGGTATCGTCGTCGCCGCCGCAGCACGTTCGGCACATAACCACACAACAATAATATTATTGATACTAGGTATTATTATTACCTATGTGATCCGCGGTAACTACAATTTTGGTCAAAGTTACTAATGTTTCGGTGTCTAAATGTAGAAAAATATTAAGTGCTTTTTGAATCAAATTGTCGAATGAAAAATACTGCATGTCCAAATAATACTAATCCATTAAAATATGAAAAAAAAATAAATTTAAGTACTGAAAATATTATTTCATAACCGGAAGCAAATTATATAAGCAGTAAATTCAGAGTGAAATTACAGTAATATAGTAGGTTGATTTTTCTAATACCCATCACTCATTGTAGGCCTAGACGGTGTACCTACTTGTCCTTCTTATATGGTATAAATGTTGGTAAAATATATTGGTACTATAATGTGTTATGTGTACATGCTCTCGTTAGCGAAATGCGCTGGACTGTTTTCCGTAATCCGCGCGTACCACTGAGCGTCGTCTTCCGGTCGATTGTCAGATCGTCACGCGGTAATACGGACAAATCTACTAGTTTTAAGACATTCAAACACGTTTTATTACGTTTATTATCGTATGATGTCGTTTTTGCGTAACTTTTCGATAACGTCCACAGGAGCGGATCGAGATAGAGCTTCTGCCCGAAATATTGTACACTTGATATTTATATATGTTATATATAATTATTTTTAGGTACGTACGCATATATTTTTAACGTCTTTGTATCATGTTCATTTAAAATGTGTTCCACGGTTGTTAAGTGTTAAGCACGTAAGTGTTTTTAAATATTGATGCTGCGGTGTGGTGTTGACTGTTGAGTGTGTGTGTGTGTGTTTTAAGCTTAAGACCGTACAAGTGTTAAGAGCATAATATATACCTCATATTATTATTAGCGATGACGAGGCAAGTTTTCGTCTTTCGTGGCACCACGAGATGTTCAAAATTCCAAGTTTTTACAAACCATATTTTGTTTTAATTTTTACCGATGATTTTACCAGTGATCAGTAAAAACCCGTAAACTTAGTTAATAGGTCTATGTAAAAAAAAAAAACAGATAATAAACGACACTGCATAAAACGAAAAGGTAAAAAACATCATATGTATTTTACTCAAAAGTCACAAATATTGGTGGCTAATTGTAAGCTGTTAAAAGCTGTTAACCCGTGACCAAATAATTGCAGTCATATATGTATACATATTGGAAAGGCGCGCACGGGATTTAGTTGGAGAGGTGGGGCTGGTTAATTATAATTATTTTTAAATATTAATTGTATTTATTTTTAAATATAATCATATAGAAATCAGAAATCATGCTTTTTGCAGAAATAAATTTTACATTCATATTAATTTTTGCACTTTGGGTTTTGATTTAGTCACGGTGATGCTATATTAAATAAGTAGGATTCTAAATTTGAAATATTTCACTTGAAAAAAGTATGGTCACCCTAATTTAAACTATAAACAGTCAATTAATCAATAAAAGTAGTCAATTTCCATTTTTCTTCATTTACAAAGTAGGTACAGACTGCATTATAATAAAATGGTATCGATCTTGAAAACATTACTTATATGGCCCATTCATTGAAGAAAAACTGTAAAAAAAGTTTCTAATCATTATAGGCCATAACAAACTTTTTAATTTCGCATTACACACTTGGAACTTTTTAATGAACAAATTGTGTCGCATTACACATAATTTTAGTTCCTGAGTACATAGTTTTGACAAGCAACGTCGCGATAATGATAATAATATAGAACAGAGATTTTTCACGATTCGTAGGATGCCAGGTATAAATATAATATTATTAAACTTCTATAGCTGAAAATTTTTTTATACCATATAAAGTTTGATTTTCAGAGGCTTAAGCCCGCTAGCCCCCTTTTTGGCCCTTGGTTGCACCCATTAATTATAATTTAGAATAAAATACAAATATATTATATATATTATATATATACCAAAGTTAGCAGACTTAAAAACTATAAGTGTGTTAAATTAACCTATTGGGTATAAGCATAGACCTTATAAGGTCTATGGGTATAAGAGAGGTTTGATTTACGACTTTGGATGATGTGATATAAGATTATAGATAATACAAACTATAATATACTGCTTTAGTGTTTCCATATATTTTATGTGGAACGTTATGTGTCAGTTGAATCTCGAACAATAACTTTTTGTGAGGAAAATTTAGAAATTATTAAATTTCACAAAGGTGGGTGTACAATTTTTTGAAGGGGATATAGATATATTATGAAACATCAATCGTTTTAACAGCTACAGCGTGTAAATTTGAAATTTTGTACATTGTTGTATCCCAATAAAAACTACCAGCGATAACAAACAATTTGATCTAGACATCTAATTTTGAGTGTATAGAAAAATATTTTTCTTAGTTAGTATGATCTCACATTTTTTTTTTCTTAACATAACTTTTGTATTTTTCTTTTAAGCAGAAACACATTTAATGCCCGGTAAATTGTTATCTATTGCAAACGTGCTTATTAATTAAATTTAATTTAATTTAAAAAACTAATAATATTTTAGTAATAAACTACGAAAATGTAAACTTTTGTTCAAATATTGATACATATTTGATTTTTTGGTTTACTAAAAAGTATGTGTTTACTAACTTCCAAGAGTAATTAATTGTTCCCTATAGATATTTCGTATGATTTATATTTACTTATTGAATGTTGATGTACATTTTTATATTAAATTTTAAATTTTAAAATTTTTTTCGTCCATTCCATTACATATAATTCACCTATATTGATGCACAGTTTAACCTAGAAATAAATGGTATTGTTGTCTATCGCATAAAAACATCAGCTCCGTTGAAAGGAAACAAATGCATGGCCGTACGAGTAAATAACGGCGAAGGTCATCACAGTTCATGAAAATATTTCTTTAAATGGAAGATTTTCAATACCTAAATATAATATTATGATATGCATATAAAAAAAAATGTATTCTGTAGAAAACTAGTGTAGTACAGTTTTAGCATGTCGCAGTGAGTCGTGACATGGTTGTAAACAAAATCCCATTTATAGCGTAAATATATGTATATAAATATATGCATAATATATATTATATTAGGGACATAAAGGGTTAGTATTTGTAGTTTAAAAGTTAAGTTAGAGCGGACATTGGATTTAAAATGATTGCCTCTAAAAATGTCTGAATTCCCCATCAGAATCTACATAGAGCCATAGAGGTATACTTATTGCATACGAAATCGTATATACAAGTATTATTATACCGTCCCGATAGCCGAAACTTTTTTTTATATCTATTTCCCGTCGAGTATGTGTGGACGTGTGGTATTAGGAAGTTAACTTTATAGGTTGTCTCGATGTTTTATCATTTATACTAGCTTTCAGGTCGGTGACATTCTGGTGCATTTTTGTATGTATAAAATGTGTAAAGTCAAATGTTGTGTTTAAGTGTCTCGTTATTAGTCATTTCTTATATAAATTGGTTACAGAATGAACAATCTACCTATGCACGATTGGATACGGCATCATTGCAATTTAGCTTGTGAATCAGTCGTGTCAAGTTAAGACACCTAGCCACGTAGCTATTACTTTAAAAAAAATTGTTGTTTAATGTACTTAAAGTGATATTTGCTTAATTTTTTTAGCAAAATGATGAATTTATTGTATCAAGTTAAAGTCCAGTCACATGGCATATCTAGACCATCGTGTGTGTGTGTGTGTGTGTGTGTGTGTCATAATAAAGTCATCGGAAAAATAAAAATTTAAAACCCTTCAAGAAAAATATAATTTTGTATTTTTCAATTTCAAGTTGTGAAATCGATAAAATTATTATCATGAAATATATATTCAATTTTAGAACAATTAAATCAAATGTAAGTAGGTAATAGAAATACATCTGTGACTAAAATGGCTGATTAATAATAGAATTCAATTAGCCTTCGAGATATATACTTATAAACAAGCACACAGAAGATCTTAAATTAATTTATCACAATCAAATATCAAAATATACAAGTAATATTAATAATAATAATTATTATGTAACAATATGTAATAATTATATCTATTCGTATACATTTAGAATAATAATAATTTATTTATAATATTGTTAAGTATAGGTACAATTTCATGATAATTTAAAAAAATAAATAACTTAGAACTGTCATAATAATATAATAATTATTATAATGGATACCTTCTGAATTTTTAATTTTTAAATTTTATTTTAATTATATTTTCGATAACGCTGCATGGTATGCATTGCAAGTAAATAATTAATAATAGTAAAAATTAGTAACCATAATAACTAATAAATGATCGCATGTTGCGAATCATTTCAATTCTTCGACGTTATAGATAAACAATACTTTACCTACATTTCCCCAGCCCCACCCATATCAAATTTTCTAAATTTTTCTACGCTAATATTTAGCACGTCATTTGCACGAATTTGTACGACCTTTTCCGGAATTTGTACGGCACCAGTTTACCCGGAAAATTCAATGTTCTATGGGAGACGCCGTGGAAACGTTTCTCCCGCCCCACCCACCCGGGAAAACAACTTTTTCCAAAACTTTTTCCGTACAAATTCCGGAAAAAGTCGTACAAATTCGTGCAAATGACGTGCTGAATATTAGCGTAGAAAAATTTAGAAAATTTGATATAGGTTGGGCTGGGGAAATGTACCTACGTCAATACTTTTCACATAAAAAATAATATCATTTTCAAATAAACGAACATATATTAATAATCACCTAATATATTCCATATTATGTTCATCATTTTGATATTTCTGATTAAGTTTTTTAAAATTTATTGCCATCCTATATTTTTTAGTAAAGAATGTAAACATCCTATTTAAATTTCCATATTGTTAAATAATACGTCGAAATCTCACCTGTCATTTCTAAATATCGGACACCTTTAAATAACGGGCGTTATTTTAGAAACAAGTAAACAACTTCCAAACTTTCTTCAAACTGAATTCTCAAAATAGCGGAAAATTTTCAGTTATCAAGAATGTCTGGTATTTAACTATAAAGATTTCATTCAATATTATAGAATTATTTTTTAAGCATTATAATCAATTTAAAAAGGAGTTTTTAAATCAAGTATCAACTGTTCAATATATTGTTTTCTCTTAACATTATTTTTGATGATTACACGATATTGATTTTTACTTTAAAAAACAACTAAGTACACGAATTAAAAAGATTGAATTTACGTAAGTAATTAAGTCTTAAACTAATGTTTATGTACACTATCGTCTCTTACTTTTGTTCTGGTTACTTAGTTATATTATTTTAGTTTAAAAATCTTTTATTTAGTGTATTCCAAAGTCATGTAATTTCATAATTGGTAAATACATAATTCATAGATATATTTAGGGTTTTCGTGATTTTTTTTTGTTAAAATAATGTTTTATCTTGTATTATTGATAAAAGGATAATTAAAAAAGGTAGAGTTTTGATATCACATTAAATAAATAATATTCTATATAATATGCTGGTAAAAATATTTATTTTGTTTCATGAATACTATTTGTATTTTAGAACACAATAATTAAGAGGACAAACACATATTTATCACAATATTAGAATATTTATTTTAATATATAATTATATTCACACGTAGAGAGTGAGAATAGTCATAGAATTGATATTATAATCCTATTGTTTTTATTGTTACTATTACTTAAGGCAGTCTACTGTCTAGACCAGCGGTTCCCAACATTTTTAGCAGGTGGTGCCCTATTATTTGTACAAATTTTGTTAGGTGCCCTTCTGTAAATATCACGAGAAACGTGATTAAAATAAACACTAGTTTTTATTCATAACTGATTTAAATAATTTTATTGAACATAATACATATTATTAATAAATTATAATTATATTGTTGAAATTAAAAAAAAAAAATTCTGTTTTAATAGTGAAAAACTAATAATTAATGAGATATTTGAGGCTGCTTATTTTTGGAAAGTTTGGCAATGTTTTTATCTGTTTTTATCTATTATTAAATTATTCGACACATATTACAAACACTATATTTAATATTTGATATACAGATAGTATTCTAAGTAATTTTGTACGTAAATAATTGTTTGTCTTTTCAACTACAATTAATTTTTAATATATAATTTAATAATTTTTTTCATTCTCGGATGAGCCGTGTCGCCCCTTAAATGAGCTAGCGGTTCCCTTAGGGCACCGCGGTGCACAGGTTGGGAATCGCTGGTCTAGACAGTTGTGTTTAGAGTCAGCCCCTTTCCCCTATCCTTGGAGGAGTGTCGAAGAATAGTAATGATATTGATTAATTTATTTTGGGTGTATTTTTTACAATGTTTACCAGCTAGCTGATCTACTGTTTCAATTTTTTAATTGTTTTGGAATGTGGTGTTTGATAATAATGATAGTTTTGAACAATACTAATTTGTATTGTAATTGAAAAAGGTTATATTATCGATAATTTTACAAGAAAAACTTAAAACATGATGATTACAAATCGTTTTAAAACTAAGGAGCAATTTGTTTTAATCTGTAAAATCAATGAATCAATAATAATCATAATAATTGAGTATCGATAAATAAATTAATTCATATCATAACATTTTTATGTGGCTTACACTTCACAAATTATCTACAATAATTTTCATTATTTACTTATATAACTACGTTCAAATAAATTAAATTTAAATACTTAAATTGTTATATAAATCAAATTACCTATATTATGATGGGGATAGTGTAGAACACTAAAAAATTATACGAAATTTAGTTTTATTGAAATCAAATCTATTACTAGTATTACTAAATTTTAAAATAGATATCTTTGACAGTTTATCTTGATATTTAAAAGAAACTAACAATTACTCTTTGAAATTCATATTTATTTATTTTTAGAAAATTAATTTTTTTATTCATAAATCATAATGTATTGTCAATATCTACATAAAAAAAACTAAATATTAGAATACATTTAAGCCCAAATTATGGCTAATGGGTTAGTATATACCTTATATATTATAATTTATATACTAAGCTTTTTATATTTATAAATATTTTATATTAAATAGTTCATTATCATTAGGTACTATTAGTAACATTATGAAATTTTTTAATTGCAATTGATAGATGTTTAACTGTTTAATTGTTTTAATTATTTTTCTATAATTTTAAGTGAAGATTTAACAAAATATAAAAATAAAAGTGTAACAATAAAATTTATGAGTTTAATATTAATTTTGATGATTTATAGAAATAATCTAAAACCTGTTGAAAAAAAAAATGAAATCAAATACGCCAAATAAAACAATATTGACATATTTGAACTAAATCTTCCTTTAAAAAATACTAACATATATTTTTAATTTATAGCTATTCTTTTCCTGGCACCCTAACTTTTAAGATATTTGGTACCACTAATCTGTCTTCTGCTCATTGTGTTTATACTCTCCTTTTAACCAATTTACTATATCCAACTTTTGCAGGTATTATTTGATCATATCCATCCATCCGTCTATGTCTTCTCATCACGTGTTGAACCTTTGGTTTGTTTGTGTTTTCACAAAGTTAGTTATCTTTGTTACCATCTCCTGCCACTCATCTCCTCCCTACTTCTCACCAGATCTGTTTATTTTCTTCTATACCAGCGTCCAGCATTCATATGTGTAATGTGTTAGAGGAAAAGCAATCAAATAAATAATATGGGTCATAATATTTAAAACGATACTAACTTATTTTAAAACCACTTTAATTCAACTTAAAACCATATAATATGAGAGCAACCAGGGATGTATTAAAATTTATCCAACAAAAGTATAAGCACCCCAAACACCCCAAGTACATAAACATAAAGTATCATTTTATACAAAAACAGATTGCAACCAAATAATTGAACTAAAGTACATAAGCAGATATCTTTACGTTTACAAAGGCTTTACAAAAGGATAAATTTAATCAACTACGACTAACAAGAGAAGACGGAACTCCGAACTGATATCGGATAGTTGATACTACTTACTGATTAAAAAAACCATAAGTCAAATTATAAATTCATGTATAATGGAGGTAGCATTGGAATATTGTACAGTGTACAAGCTGTTTAAAATTTAAATATAATATAAGTCAATTTTCAAAGTTATATTCTAATATATTTTTTTGTTTGTTGTTCCATCGCTGTTAGTTCATATAAGTATCAGATATAATATTATTATATAGTACGCATGATTTTTCTCGTTTATCGAGTTCTAATGTTGAATTCATAAATACATTTATGTTCATGTATATAATATAGTTATATTGGATTAAATATTGACTAAAATACAAAAGAAGTGTTTATTTTATTTACTAGAAAATAAAAAAATGTTCAGCTCAAAATTAACTAAACAATATTATATAACATATTAACATGGTTCAAAAAAATAATTAATGTGTAAAAATTACGTATTGAATGAGTTTTCCAGTAAATTATCGGATTTTTATCGTTCATTTATTTAATAGTATTTTGATTATAGATGAACATTACCAACCCAAAAATTAGCTTTAAGCTATTAATTAAATATACATAAATTTAATAAATATTGTATATTTTTTATTCAGTAGAGAATTGAAAAATAAAAATAATAATCGATTTTAAAACAACAAAAAACACTTAAGAGACTTAGAAATAGGCCACGATTGCAGTTTAACATAAATATATGTCTCGTATAAAGTTTAAAATTATATTGTTGAAATATTTTGAATCAAAAGTTAGTTTTATGTAGGTTATATAATATATATGTATGTATATATATGTATATCATATTATATAATGGTACCTATTTGAAGTTAAATTTTTTCATGTTTGATATTATTATATTTATATTTAAAGTTTCAATATTTGATTATATAATAATGTTACAAGTCAGATTTTAAAATAATATTGAATTTTGAAAGTTTCTAAATTTTATTTCATACTAATTGTTTTAGTTAAGTATATAAAATCATTTTACTTATAAATGATTGAGTTAATAAGATGCTTATTAAGATCAAAAAGGTTATTCTCATACCTCGGTACCTAATTACTTTTATCGGTTTATCCAGGTTAAAACCTAATAATAATGGCATACAATCTCAAAACTCATATTATATATATAACCGAGCTTATTAAATTAGGAAGTTATTTTTTTTTTATTAAAAAATATTTGGCTAGGTAATTCTAAAAATTAGAAAAGGTTTTAAATAAATAGGTATCTGAATAAAATTAAAATTTTGACAATTAGGTATGTTAAATTATTAAATAATATATATCTATGATATTATTTTAAATTATTTATCGACTGAAAATTACCAGGAACCCTTTAAATATATAATTTTATATAAGGTTAATTTAAAAAATTTCTAAATCCAATTTTGTTTGGGAATATGTAACAATATAACTTAGATACCTATGTAGAATTTATAATAAATTATTGAAATATAATTTAAATACTTGTATTTAAAATAAATTTATTTATCAAATAAAATTTATTGCTATACAAGCAAGGAAAAAAATTTGATAGAAATATTAATTTTTATAGTATGAAAACATTGAAAACTTTAATTTAATTTTTATTGTGGCTACCTTCATTTTAAATATATTATTTTCTAAGGATATTTGTATTGTATTATTAAATATTTTAATATAATGTAATTATTGAGCTTATTATAAGTAAAAGTTAAAAAAAAATTAAGTGTAAAATTATATATTCTCGCCACTATGTTATTCATCATACAATCATGTAACGTATATACAAACTTTCTTAAGCTATCTATAATATACGTTATAAATTTTAATTGTTCAATAAACAAAAGTGATAAAAATTTAAAATAAGCACTGTTTGGCATAGTAAACAATAATTAAAAAATGTTTAAATAGATAAAGAATTATTATCAATATATGAGTACAATGTACTACCTAAGGTTATTTTATATTTTAAGCACTTTTATATTCAAATGTTTTTTTTAAGGACGAAATATGTATTTTGTATTTATTGTAATTTTATAACAATACAAGTATAGGTACCTACGTATTCGAATTGTATATTATATCATCACATCAACTTTTAATATTTTATAATTAATTTTTTTTACCTCCAGCTTTCTTCAAAGTCTTAAAATTAACTTGTTTCTAAAGTCCAAGTATTTTTTTTTATTATTAGGTATTATTACTCTAATAGTCTAATTATAACTATTATCAATTATAAACAAGAATTCATATTATAGTTAGATAATTCGAGTGGCTACCGCTATATATTTTTATTTATAATACATTTATAATTATAGTTATGATTTAGTGATTACTAGCTAATCCCGTGCACTTCGTAGCCCGTTAAAAGTCCTACCTCTTTTATGGCTCAAGCTAAATTTATCATTATCATCTATCTAGATAGCTAGATAGCTATAGCTATAAAAATGTATGTCTGGGTTTATGCATAAAGGCACTTAAATTCCAATTGTTGGACCGTTTGTGACGAAATTTGGTATAATTATAATTACAGTATTCATCCATGCGTAGTTATTGAAAAAAATAGATAAATTATGCATATATCACAGATCATTTAAATATAAGAATGAGGCACCAGGAATGTGCTGTGCTAGCGGAAAAGTAAAATTTCTAGAATTACATAGGTACAATACCAATTGCTGGACCTATTGAAAATCGGTACAAAGATTGAAAGATATATTAGACTTATTGTGCAGAATATAGGCTATAAGTTAAAAAATGATACGTCCAAATATCATTCAATTGAATACTTGAGCCGTCAAAATTTTCTCAATAAATCGAATAAATTTACATAATGATAAACTAAATTGAATACCGTTGTAAGATCATTACTCATTACTTAGTATATTTTAACCGTTATCTATCTATATGTATAAATATACTGCTAGCAAATTCACAGGTCACGAATTTAACACACAGTTGGAGACATATAAGAAGTTGGATTTTTAACGGTCTACGGAGTACACGGGTTCAGCTAATATTAATATAATAATAACAATAAGCAGTATATACTAATAAGTAATCATCAACCATTTATAAATAAACAACAATTTTCATCGTAAATCTCAAAATGTCTGTTTTCAAAATCCGTGATTGGAAGGTACTCGATTCAGAGGTATCCCTTTTAACTTAGATTATCTTCTGCACATAGGTCTAATATACCTCTGTACCAAATTTTGTCGCAATCGGTCCAGCTGTTTAAGAATGCATAAAGGATAGACACACAGACAGATAGACAGAAATTAGAAATCCATTTTTATAGGTATAAGCTAAGTATACAACTACATATCTACCTTTATACGTACTAATCTGTTAAGTAATTGTCTATTCATTTTGTTAGTGTCGATTATTGAAAAATTAAACATGGTTTACCGAATCATATAATCCAACTATCCAAGTTATAATCAATACACATTTACAATTCTATAGTTAGATGTATAATAAATATGTAAACATTGAATTATTTATTATTGATGCTATTTTAAGCATTTGTTGGTTGTGTAAACGTTTTCATTTATTATAGTTTATGGACATATTGGACATGGCACATAGATTATAATTACAATTTAAAATATTTAACAATAGATTATTTTCAACATAAGTAACTGAGTTATGAAATCCTAATAATCTACGTTTAAATCTAATTACATTTTTTCATCTATAATTATTAACCAATAATTATTACTCGTTAAATATTAAATAATGTACACGTAAATATTGTCATAAATTGCATGATATTTAAATTACTGACACTATTTCATTTCAACTTATGTATATTTACAATAATAAATGATTTAGTAATGTAATTTATTTTTTTTTTATTTGAAATTATTATTATTATTCATTAAATATTTTCCAAGCATGCATCAAATCTGATTGTCGCATTGCCATTTTTTAAGGGCATCGAAGTGCACGGGGTCAGCTAGTATATAAATATGTCATTTCTTGAAGTATAAAATTAATGCAACGTTTCACAAAATGGAATCGCGGTTGCTGCACTTCGCGTAATTACACAATATGGATAACATTTTGCTAAATGAATACCTAAATTATAATTAGCGGAATTGTTCTGTTATTTCAGTAGTTCTCAACCTTTTTTGATTCATGTCACCTTTAGCCACTAGAATCAAACACTGCGTCACACTAACATCAAAAATAATAAACAATCTTAGCTGTATATTTATTACTAGGTACACGTGTTTATCGGACCAAAAGATTAAATATAAATAATACAAACTATTATAAAGATACGATCTTTGAGGTATGTTATGTACATGACAGTGGTGGTATAGGTGTATAATATATTTATTATAAGAAATGATATGACTGTTTTCGGAAAAATTAATTTTTTAAATTTTTTTTCTTTTCTTGTTAAAATTCTGCGTCACCCCTAAGCTAGGTCCATGTCACCCTTAGGTGACATGTCACCCCGGTTGAGAACTACTGTGTTATTTGGATATCCTTTTATAACCATATACAATTCAATTTACTTTTTTTAAACGAATTTTGTTTTTCAAGATAAATTTAATTGAATATCTATCATAATTAATTGATATATTAATTATTACTAAAAATACATAATTTTTTTAAAGATTTTACTATTGTTAATAAAAAAAAAATGTGTATTATTTAATCAATCAAGCCAGAACAATATTCAGAAAAGCAACTAATTCATAGAAAATATGAATGAAATTTAGAAAAAATAAAGAAATGTCTAGTCAATTTTTTCGATTACAAAATAATTTTTAAAGCATTTACATATATCTTTAAATGATCCAAAAAGCTGATTAACGTTTTGTTAGTATTGTGGCAGTGCTGAATATTGGATTATGGTATTTTGTGTCAATTTCAATGAGTACTCGTAATAATTGGCAACACAAATTGGTACATTTAAGAACGTAAGTTGCGACCAAATATTAAAAAAACAACATGCAGTTAACGGTATGTGTAGCCCATGTATAAATATTAATTTTGATTACCTATCTAAACAATACATTAAATTTCAATTATTAGAATTTACTTGATAACATAGGCGTGGCGCAGACTTTATTGGCAGGCTATGCAACAAGAAACATAGGGCCCCTCACAAAAATTTTTTCAATTTTAGACTCTGAACGAAGTGAGGAATGTATTGATTTTAGATTTTACAATGATGTGTGTTTTTTTTTTTTGTGTCTGTGTACAGCATAACTAGTCGAAATAATGCTCCAATTTCTAACTTTGGGGGTGGTTTCCGATGTAAAAGTGAATATCCTTGGTGCATTATAGAGGTCAAAAGTAAACATTTTCCAACAGTTTTCAAAAAAATCGAGAAAAACAAAAAAAAAATGACGGAAAAACGGGAATTTTTACGCAAAACCAGTTTTCGACCAAATCGATTTTTTTATATGATTGTAATTCAAAAACTAATCACTGTAAATACTTGAAATTTTCACCAAATGTTAATGTCAGTGTTATCTATATACAGTTAAATTTTCAAAATATTTCGACTTTTTTGAGCTATTTATAGACCACTGATATTTTCGATTTTTCTGAGAATTTTTTTCGAAATTTCGATAAAAAAATTTTGGATGGCCAAAAAAATTTGAAAATTTAATACAAGGCTCTTTATGAGTGGTTCTTATTGTAGTTTAAAAAAATCGAAAATCGTTGGTCACATTTTTTTTTTACAAGCATTCATAGTTCAAATTTTTACGAAATCTGTCGAAAACGCGAAAATTTGCAAGTAATTTTTAAGTTAAAAATTCATAAAAATGTTTCTATTTATATCTAAGGTTAATAAATTCAACACTAAGTTTTCCATAAGTTTTGCTTCAAATAACTATAGAGAAAATTTGAAGCGTTATTATAGGAAAAATGTTTTGAGCATTTGAGTTTTAAATTTTTTTGAAATCGCGTAACGATAACGATTTATCCTCAAACGAGTCAAACAAATCATCTCCGTTCAGAATCGTTTTTCGTATTCAATGATACCTATCATTGAATTCAAATTTAATCCCACCCATTACAGTAACCTACTGTACAGCAGAGCGACATCCACGACTTACCCGTTTTTTTTTTTAAATTTATTCTAAAAAAAACGATTCTAAGCCGTCATTAATATTTTCTTTTACCACATATAAGACTCGATCTAACAATCTTAATTTTTGCAAATATACTACTTAGCTTCTTTACTGCAGCGAAAATTAAAAAAAAAAATGTTATAATTTTTTGTTTTTAATACCCGCCATAAAAGACATTATTAAAAATGCTTTGATGGTATGGTAAACATGGGCCCCTTACATGAAGCCGCAGACTATGCAGCGGCATACCCTGCATACCCCGTGCGCACGCCTATGCTTGATAAATCGGATAGATGATCAAAGCTCACATCAGTTATAGGCCATGAAACGAGAATCAGAACACGCACAAAGTACAATGAACTATAATATTTCTAATTATTACATATTGAATATTACTTATTTATTCATTAGCATCTTACATAGTAAAATACTAAAACGTCTAAAACCACTCTTACAATATTGTACACGTCATTTAAACACGATTCCCAATCAAACATATACTATTTATGTCATACAAATATGCAATTGAACCAACAAACGAATCAATATAATTGCAAATATGTATATTATTAATATTTCAAAATCTTATAAAATATAATTTATTAATAGTATACGTTGTGTTTTATTCACCTATGCTAATGTATAATTCTATGATTCCGATTCGTATAAAGTTAATAAAAATAGTAGTTTTCAATTGTGAGATTTTATAATTTTACGAAATTATTATTTGTAAGCAATTGATACGAGATCTATTGAGATTTTAATTATTTGTAATTTTAATTATGTCAGAGGTCAGACCTCAGACCCGCTATACATGGTGTCCCGCGAAGATTTACCCATTGCAATATCTAACGAAATAATGGAGATATCAAAATTCTGGTTTTATAATAAGATTTACAAAGATAAGAACTACAATTATTTAATTTTTAAACTTATTTTTATGTTTGGGTAAAAAAGTTAAAAAATATATTTTTTTATTTAATTATTTCAAAAAAAAAAATTAAAGATAATCATTTTGTAGAGTTTATTTTTCTGAAAATATTGGCGTTTCAAAATTTTATTTTCATTAATTTCCTGATTTTTAATATTTTTCTAGTTTTGAAGAAATAAAATATGATTATAAATTTATAACTATTAGGTACAACACGCCACAAAGTATTCGGCCGGCCGTATGGGAATGCGCGCGGCGCGGCGGGGCACATGTTTGATAACATTACGGTGTTAAATAATTCGCAATTTTTCTCGAAACTAAAAATAATATTAAAAATCAGGAAATTAATGAAAATAAAATTTTGAAATGTCAATATTTTCAGAAAAATAAACTCAACAAAATGGCTATCTTTAATTTTTTTTTGAAATAATTAAATAAAAAAATATATTTTTTAACTATTTTACCAAAACATTAAAATAAATTAAAATATGAAATAATTGTAGTTCTTATCTTTGCGAGTCTTATTACAAAACCAGAATTTCGATATCACCATTATTTCGGGAGATATCGCAATGGGTAAATCCTCACGAGACACCCAGTATAATATAAATATAAAGATATGAAGTATGACTTAATGTTTTAGAAAAGTTATAATTTTATTATAACTGAAATCAATATTTTCTTTTATGTTTTTATACAAGTTACGAATGTCTTATTATGGTGTGGTTAAAAATATTTAATCGTTTCCATTATAACAATATTATTCGACAACGGACTATTATTTTTAGATTCTGAGCGGAACAATGTAAGTATATTGGTATTGGTTTTACAATGATGTGTATTTTTGTGAAACTTTTGATTGAATAAAGAATTTTTCGAGGTAACAAAGTAAATCCATTATGGATACTTTAGAGGATCAGAAGTAGAAACTTCTGAGTTCTTTTCTTAACAATTTTAGGGAAAACTAAAACAAAATAAGAATATGAAAAACAGCTATTTTTCAATTAAACAAGTTTTCGAAAAAATCGATTTTCTTAATTTGTAATTCAAAAACTAATAATTGTATACTTGATATTTTATTGTTATACAATTTTATATTAATATTTTAATGATAAAAAATGCATGTTTTGTAAATAAACTTCAATATTTAGTACAAGTTTTCTCTTAAGTTATCAACAATGCATTAAATAAATAAAAATGTAGTGTAAATATTAGGTATGTATACAATAACTTTTTATGAGCATTTCATCTTTGAATTTTGACGAATTAGGATATTCATAATAAATGGTAACGGTTTCTCATCAATAAGTAGATGCTATAACTATTGAAACCCAAAAATTTCAAGAATATTACTTTTATATTTTTTAAATATAATAGGTTTACTATAGAATCAAAGCCGTTTGGAAAAATATGTATATATGCTATTGTTATCTGTTAACATGTTTAAGACACACACTATGTTAAGTTTTATAGTACGACTGGGACGGCAAGAACTCGCAAGCCAACGAACTCAAGATGACTACACTATTTGTATGTCTTTCCTTATTTTGCATTTTGTATGTCACAATAACTGTGTAATAATGAAAATTATAAACTAGAAGTATTTGATCTATATTCCCGAGTTTTCGTGGTTAAATTATAATTCAAAGCACTCAGAAACCCTCATTGATTATCTATATATATTATAACTTCTCTAACCGTCAACTCTTACAACGATTTTACTGTAGTTACTCTGTTGTAATTTAAAAATATTTTTCCTGGAGAATAAAAATAATTTCAGTGGAATTGCACCTTGTATGTAATTACAAGATACTACACTCATCAACACCTACTGTACCTACTGTAGAGCGGTTACTTCTTGGCTCTTGCTCACTTTTAATATAAATTATTTGGACACGTTTACAAAACTGGATTGAATCTGGCCACAGATTTTTCCAAAATTATCTGCTTAAAAATTAAGATACGATAAGCTATAGTCTTTTTGAACGTTTTATGTAGACCATGCGATCCGTTTAAGCTTATTAAGTTATAAAAGCAACTATAGGTACACCTTACCGAGAATATAATTATTTTTAGTTTTATACAGTTAGTCACACACCATCAAAAGCCCAACGATAGTAATGCTTACCAATTATTTTTTAAAACTATAAAAATAGTTTCGGTCGAACTTACAACGATCAATATTTTTAACGCACGGTGGTAAAATATTATTTTGAGATCATTATTTAGTCACGCACAGACGTAAGCGACGCATGTGTGAATAATTTGAATAAAACAATATATAATATGTGCACTTGAATGAACGAGGACCACGCAGCATAATATGCCGGGAAACGAACATACACGATGGTGAACGCAATGTAACATGGGTTTAATAATAATATTATATAATGTGAGTAATGTCGTGTGACGCTGGTTACTGCTGACTTTATCGTCATTAATAATAAGCTCCCGAGATGTCTAAATATAATAATATTTTAACGCTTGAGATAAAAGTTCCATCACACAGAATGGCATCGCCAATTGAATATAATACAGGTACGTAAAACGTGGTTATAAACCTACCTACCTGGTTACGTGTATATAATAATAATAATTTGTTAGGTGGACAATGTAGAGAGTTTGAAATAAAATAAGTTGTTTGTACAACTTATATAGTAATTATGCGGTAGAGTTTTCAAAAATTTTAAATCAGATTAAGTACCTATACCTACTATTGAACATATTTTCTAAACATCATGCTTAAAATATCAAGTACACCATCTCCGTTCAATATTCTATTTGAGCTAATTTTCTTACTATGTACCTATTTAAAGTTTAAACCACGAACCACGAAGTGATTAAAATTGTATAAGAACATATTATTATGTCATAATCAGTGGTCATTTCTCTTTCCTCTCGAGATTTGCATTTTAATATCTCAGTTAAATTATTTGTTCAAACGAGCGTATTTAAAATGTTCATGAGGGTGCCGAGTGTGGTATAGATGTTTAGGCAGCCCCTTTTTTAAAACTCAAATACAATAAAAAGTATTTGAAAATATTTGAAAATATTATGAAATTAAATAAATAAATTTTATTTTATCGTGAAATTTAAAATTATTACAATATATTCATTATATTAAGCCAAATTACTAAACTACTAATAAAATGCACAACAATTAAATTAAAACATTTATTATTTATTTAATGTGAATGATCCATTCCAATTATTTTTTAAAGGGATATTTTCTTCGCGTACCATCTCTGAGCTTTTTATGTTACACTAGTAGTATATATATGTTTCGCCATTTTATAGAGGATCCCGAATGCTGAACATCTTTTCTGCTTCGTCTTCTATTGATGATTATCCGGCTGTAGTTTCTTGAAGATCAGACCGCAAAGGATTTTAGACGTGCCATCTGCTATGGGAGCATGTGCAAGACGTGAGTGGAGATGTGATCTCTGTTCTGACTGTAGAACAGAGTGTGTTCTGTCGTGTCCGAAAGATAAGGGTAGTTCATACATTTGGGGCTACTAGCCCTGCTCATGCAATGGAGGTAGGATGTGTGCTAAAACAGTCGTGTCATATAGTAGCTCAATAAGACCCTGGCAGCCGTTCTTTCTTCTCATCTAATTAGACTTTAAATTTGTTTTCTAGTAAATTGTAACATAACTGAAAGAGTTTATAGTCTAGGTGTTTACAAAAAAGCCAAAAAATCATGATAAATATAGTGATAAGGAGAGAAAGATCTATGTGTATTCGCTAGGTTATTTCAATAAATTAATTGCTATTGTAAAATTACGCATGCTTCAGGTTAAAAATTCAGCTCTGAAATATTTTGCTTCTGCAGAAAGGTTAAAACGGTTAGCCATGCTCATATCATAGACATTGTACCAAGATGAGTTTAACTTTTTTAATGAACTTATCAGACTATATTGTTTTAAAAATATGTTATGAAATTATTTTTCCTGTAATAATTAATTTTTATAAAAATAAAAATAAATCTTGAATTTAAAAAACAACTGTTTTAATGAACATTTTAGATTCTTATTGGAGAGACGAATGTGTTTGTTTTAGAACACAGGTTATATTCGAGTACTATAGGTAGTACTAAAGGTATATTCTCAAACTAAAAATTAAATTCTTTTACTATATGCCTAGGCATTTAATAAAATGCCTGTTTTGACTATATTCCTACGACATATTCACTTCTGTTATAAAAAATTCAAATTTCAATTAATTTTCATGAAAGGATATTTTTGAAATATCATGGAGTGTAAACTCTTTTGCTGAGTGAGATAGAAAATCGAAGAACGTCTGATAACCAATATGGCCTATCCATTATGTATTATCTATGAGTGCGATCCACTGATTATTTCTTTTGCAACCAGTCGTATAAACCTTATAATATTCAATATTACCTTGTTTTTTTTTTATACATCTTTAAACCAAATTTAAAAATGACGTTATTTTCATAAAATATAGGAACATAAAGTTGATAACCTTAATTTTTTTAATAACTTTGTGATCTAAGACAGATTCGTACCACTGAATTCATTCGACTTAAGAAAGATTTCTATGAAATTGATGTTAACACCGAAAGAGCGAATATGCGTCATTTCGACGCGGCAATCTTGACGCACGTCAAATGCACGCGGCCATTTGGACGAACGACAATTGGACGAACGACAATTGGACGCATACGTCATTTCGACGCATGGAATTTTGAATGCATATAAATCGTTTTTCCCTGGGACTCAAATTACCTACTACCTTATTTTTTCTGGGACTCAACTTACCTACTACCTATTTTTCCCCGGGACTCAATTTACCGAGTTAGGGTCATTTGGGACTAAATTTACCAACCCCGACATAAATGGTACACATTTTATCATTATCTTAATATTACGGTTTGCCGTTCAATTATACCTGTACATTAATACATGGGTGCGTTAGTGTGCTTTATATCGCGCAGTGAGTCGTACGTTTTTAAAAATTATCAACTACCTATCTATATCTACATCTGTTAGTGTGCTTTAAATATTTTAACTTGTGAATTAAAAAAAAAATTATAACATGCCATTGGAGTTGGTTTGTAAAAAGTCAACGGGGAAAAGATCTCCTTGTTTATGGTGGATTGATTTATAAAAAAGATAGAGAAGGTAAAGAAAAAATGATATGGAGATGCAATGAAATTAAAAATTGTCCAGGACGAGCGCATACTATGCAAGGTACCTATATATTATTTATTTATGTATTTATTTTTATTTTTCATATTTTGATAATGTCAGACACAAAATTATTATTAATAATCGATTATAAATTTAACTTACTCGAATACTTATGGTTTTTTTTTATAAGAACCTACATATTGTAGACTATTAGTGACCATTTTTTTAACACTCAATTGTACTTGTAGGAGATATAATAAAATCCATAGATCATAATCATGTACCAGACGTTGCAAAAATTGAAGCTAAGAAAGCTATAAATCTAATAAAGGAATATGCCACAACAACAGTAACAACTACAAGAGCTATACTGGGAGAAACGTCAGCACAGGTAATAAAATATTATTTATATTTATATAAATATTAAGCCCCCCCCCCCAGCACGTAATCAAATCACACCAGACATCAAAATAAAAAAATGTGTGTTTAAATATTTGATATTTATAATTTTTATAAATTTTAACTACAAAATAATTTGTAAATATTCATGATTTTGACGAATTTTTGAACTTTTAAATCACAATAAAACTAACGTATGAGGAACTTTGTATTAAATTAAAAAAACTGGTGAAATTTTCAACTGCAAAATTACTTGCAATTACTTGCCTATGGGTAAACTTTGAATGTACCTAAGTATTTATGTATGTCGTTTAATATTGTTTTAGTTACCATGTGCAGCGGTAAGACAGCTACCGAATATTAAATGCTTGAAGAAAACAATACAGCGGTCTAGAAAAACGGTGGAAGCCAGTCCTGCAAACCCTCAATCATACAATTTTGAAATTCCAAATAAATTCCAAATTACGTTAGGCAGTAAACAATTTTTATTATTTGACAGTGGCAATAATGGTAATTATGACGATCGAGTTCTATTATTTTCAACAGAAAAAAGTTTAAACGTATTAAGAAATTCGGATCATTGGTTTTTTAGATGGAATGTTTATTTGGTCAATTATATACGATTCATGCAGTTTACTCTAGTGAAATAATACCGTTAGTGTATGTTTTGTTAATCGATAAAAAAGAAGTAACGTATAATAAAATGTTTCAAGCGTTAAATCCCTTAAGTTTGATTTATGTCCGAAATCATTTACAACAGATTTTGTAAACGCAGCAATGAACTCTATCAAAAATTAATTTCCAAGTACAGAGATACATGGCTGTTTTTTTAAATTTTAGTCAAGCAGTTTGGCGAAAAATTCAACGTCGGTCGTCGGTCGACGTTGACAACCGCAATATCCTATCGAAATATGGAACTGTTCAGAACGTCTTCAATCTGATCTGCCGAGAACCAATAATAGTATTGAGGGCTGGCATAATGCATTTTCGGCATTAATAAATTGTAAAAAACCAGTCATATGGAAGTTTATAAGTGCATTGCAAAGAGATGAAAGTTTGACAAAAGTAATAAAAGAACAATTAATTGCTGGTTATGACACCAACTAAAAAAAGAAGTACAAAGACTCATCCAAAAGATTAATTCAAATATGTACAAATGCAAGTGACTTTACAACCGACGAAGTGCTGCAAGGGATTGCGCACAATTTAAAATTTTATAAATAGTAAATTTAAAATTATATGTTTTTTTTGCTTTTAATTGTATTTATGTAATTATTGTATTTTTATTTATATCAATATTATGAAGTAATATTACACTATATATTATATAATATAGTAAGAAAACAAACTTCGTATTATTACTTTATTATACTTAATATTATAATAAATATAAAATTATAATTTTGTTTTGCGTCAAAATTGACTTGCGCCTAAAAGTGGTGGAATCAAAATTCCATGCGACGAAAATGACGTATGCGTCCAATTGTCGTTCGTCCAAATGGCCGCGTCCATTTGACGTGCGTCAAGATTGCCGCTTCGAAATGACGGGACAACGAAAGAGTACTTACAGCAGATATTTAACAGATTATTGGCAGTATTAAAATACTTTCTATTATGTTATCCTAGTTCATTTAGATCTGAACCGAGGGAATCAGCTGCTGAACATTTATAAACTTTATAATATTATAGTTCTGTGGCTTGGTGAAAGAAAGGCCAATGTCACATTTTGACAAAATTGAGATTAATTGACCAATGTCATTAAAATTTGATTATGTTACTTGTGTAAATGACTAAGAAAGCCAATGTCTCTTATACTGTGTGACCAAATTAGATTTGACATTGGCTTCTTTAATAGTAGTCAATAAAATAATACCTAATCGATATATTATGGGCCTATGTCGACATTGGCCATGTATTATCTATAGCCACAACATTGGCCATTTCAAAATTAATTAATAAAGCTTAAAAATGTAGATGTTACTAACATTAAGTTCAATTGAATATTATTATTAAATTTTAGTAAAAAATTTAAGTTCTTTAATTATTAAAAATTGTTTATTTTAAATTTTGGTTTTTGGCCAATGTCAAACAAAACTAATTTTTATTTTTTTTTCTGATGGGCCAATGTCATAATAATACTTAAACATTTGTAGTTAAAAACAAAATGAGAGCCATGCTAAGAAATAGAATACAATTTAATTAAGTAATTGGATTTTTAGAGTTCCTACATCAAATTTAAGATTTTTTTGTAAATTTTAAAATTTGCAGGCCAATATGTTTTTTTTTAATTCCTGAACATTGTAAAAATATGACATTGGCCCTTCTTGCATCAAGCCACAGAGTTATTCGAGAAACTTTTTTAAAGTGTCGTATTTTTCGATTTTCTCGAAAAATAATATTATATATTTTTAAACTATATATATTACCATCGTGTTTGCCCAAAAACTTGACGCTTGATATTTTCGATAATAATGCACGTAGTGTCGTAAACTCACGTGGTCGTGAAACCCGTATCGTCGATTAGGGTAGACGTACGTATTATACATATATACATGTATACATACATACATATATATATTTATTTAATATAATATATAATACCTGTGACTATTTATTATACCATCTAGTGCTTACCCTTATATGGGTTTATTATTTGTGGCCACTGTACCGGGCACGTTTTATGTATTTACACTTTTTTTTCGCATTTCTTCTAACAGTGTGTTTAAAAGATTATCGTGCATACTGCATATTGTATATAATAATATAACATAACAATATAAGTACTGTGGAAGTCGGGAGAACGATGGGGATCGTTATCACGTGATCGCCATTCAGTCCATCATAATAGATGTGTCGTGGACCCTGCAGCAGCCTCGAGGCCACCATGGAAAATAACATGTCCATGGAGGAGCACTTAGGGCGGCAAGTGAGTGGGTGGACGAGGAATCACGAAATAATAAAAGACCGTGACTTGTGAGCGAGCATCATGTTCACCCGCAAATTACCCCTTCACATCACACACACACACACACACACCTATATTATAGTAATACATCACCTCTCGTGTAATGGTTACCGCGTTTCTGCAGAATTGTAAAGAAAATTACATTAAAAAAGTCGTTCGGCCTTTCGTTTCACTTCGGCGGTGCACTGCACTATAATGTCACCTCGGCCACCAGTATATTAGACATATTACTTTGAACGACAAACATTTTATTATACCGCTATCCAAAAAACTATTATGATTTGAGCACACGCGTAGCATAGTGTAGGTTGGTACGTTATATTTTGGCTTTAAATTATCGAACATTATTTTTTTTTTTTTATTGAAAAACGTGTAAAAACTGCTGGCTTATGGTTTTTTTTTTGCTGCTTTCTGGTTTTAACGGTTTGCTCAAAAAATCCTTGAAAATATACACTGTCTGAAGTATGATAAACTACGTTTAATTTTCAACCTATAGATAAATGCTGCTTGTATAGAGTAATTCCTCTGTCTCAATATATATAGCAATTTTATGCTATTTTAATAAAAAATATTTATACTATCTGCAGATTTGTATACTTCATAACTATGTCACTATAATATTAAACTTAGTAAATACATATGCATGTAAAAAATGTAACATTAATATTTAATATATTTTGCTGGGTGATATGTTCACCAACCATCGCAGTATATTTTAAAAATTGTGCCACGGTTGCATTTTCTTCTGAATCTCCCCACATCCACTTACTATTATAGCTCTTAATTGTGATTCTTTATACATAAAAAAGTGCCTTGGGCGTTTAGTGCCGTCTATTAACGTCGTCAAAGTAAACCTTTAGAAATTATATCAAGTGGCCTCTTTGGGTCTCTTTAAGATTATTATTACTATTATTTTTTTAATGCAGGAAAAGTGACAACTAAATATTAAATTTTATAGAAAAATAATAAATTTATGGCGAACAAAAAATACATATGATACTTATGTAGGTATTTAGTTAAAGTAACACGAAAAAAATTAATAGTTAAATCACAATATTTTTATCATTTCCAGTAGGTAATTAATAAACAATTTTCACAATTATTAAGTTATTGAGCACACATAAAATGTATTTTCATTCTTTCTTCTAAAGGTCTTATAATTATTGCAAAACTACCTTATTATATATTTATGTTTTAATAACTTAAAATATACATTCTGCAAGTTCTAAAGAAAAAAAATGATTTACAAATGTATTGCTTTTATGTAATTTATTTAATTACGATTTATATGATTTACAGGTTATTGAGAAATCATTTAAACATCTGTATTATATATTTATACAATATGATATACCTACTTCAACTAAATGTAATACTTGAAACTTGGACATTGTCAAAACTAGATTCCAACAGGTTAAAGATATTCGAAAGAAAAATAATAAGAACAATAAATGGAGCAGTGAATTAAGAGCGAAGATGGAGGATACAGAGCAACAATGAAATAGAACGGATTTTAGAGGGTGAAAACATAGTAAAATGTATAAAGTCAGGCAGGATCAGATGGGTGGGTCATGTGGAAAGAATGGATGAAGATAAAATACCCAAACGCGTTATGTTGGCAAGAATGGAAGGAACCAGAAGACAAGGACGATCAACGAGTATAGATGGATAGACGAAGTAAAGAAAGACCTACAACAGAACAACAGATGGTTATAAGGAACTGGAGAAATATTTCTAAAAATAGGGTTGAGTGGAGAAAAATTGTTTTGGATGCCAAGGGTCACTATGGCCTGTAGCGTTTACGAATAGTACCTAGTATATATAAACAATATTATTGTGATGATGATTTAAATTATAAAATGATAACAAATAATATTATTATCATTTTTTGAATTACAACCAATAAACCAGTAGGTACAATTTTTTTAAATCTTGGCTTCTTAAAAATGTCTGTTTTCATTTTGTTGTCATATTTTTGTTTGTTAACTTTTCCTCGCGTATTTACTGAATATTAATAATGAACAAAAATCAAAATTCGATACCTTTAAAATTCAATTTAAGTCCAATAACTATCAGAAAAGGTATTGCATTAAAAATTATCCAATTATTTCTAGTTTAAAAGTCATTCATAAAAAACTTTATTACACAACTTATTATACAACTTATAAATTATTGGGGAGATTGTTAACAAAGTGCGATAAAGTCTCTGATACAAAAATGATATCCATCTTTTCGGAAGTCATTCTATAGCACTATAAGTAAAAGAAAAAAATACTTATTATAATTTTCTTTATTATCTATAAATATTTTAAACACTGATTCGCCGAACGTTATTCCGGTATAACCTAATAGGTAATACTGTTACGTTTTAAAAATCATCGGGTATATCTTAAGAAAATTATTGAGTAAAAATTACCTAATAAGTAGTCACTATATTGTTTACTTGATCACCACAAAGGAAGTAAACACTACGCACAGAACGGGTTGTCTCATAAGACATTTCTAAACAATTGCAATCTACAAATTAATCAATAAAATGCATATTGAATAGGTTTTGGTTGTAGAACACATTATACGGTCACCTAGAAAAAATTCAAATAGCGAACATTTTGTACTATTTTCGGTAGTTGCAACACTCAATATACGTAGTCCTTATTTCTATTTAAGTAAGTGAATAAATTGTATAGTATAAGACTATAAATTAACATAGTAATTATTTCTATTTAAATTAGTGAATAAATTGTATAGTATAAAACTACAAATTAATTAGCATAACAAAATAGATAGGTGGGTAAAATAACATCTTGTTTGAGTTTGATGCGCAAAGCATCTAAAATATTCTTTATTCCATCTATTTCGTAATTTTCAATTTCTTATTGGTTATTATTCCATACAATATTAACCATATTAAAATGTACCATGTGAAGAGGCAAATGGCCGACGTCATAATATGCAAGTATACTTTAAATTATAAAAAAAACCTATTACTATTTAATTCTGATTTAGTATTTACTTCAATTTATGCTAATATTGAGTAGTCTACTGGGGTAAAGAAAATATTATTGTTTTAAATTCATGGACTCCTATACCTATATCCTGTAAATTATGATAACAATTTTGGATATATAGTAGTTTTTTACTATATTTTTGTACTAAAACCAAAATTTTTTGGTTCCAGGTTCTGTAATTTCAAATACTTCAGGCAGGTCGTAGGTATATCAAATATATTTAGGAAAATATTAAGAACTTAATATACGTATTGATACAACCGTGTGTCAAAAAAATTAATATCCATATTAAATTAGGAGGTCAGTTATAATACTAATCAATAAAATAAAGTAAAGTAAAACATTACTTTAATTTTTATTTATGTCATATAGGTATAAGTGTTTGTTTGATAAATCTTTAAGAAAAAAAAAATGAGAAATGAATGTATGCAATTAAGTCATAATAATAATAGGTACTATTATTACCTACTCGTATATAAAAAATAAAATAAAATTTACCGTACTTTTCATTTTTATTGCGCTAAAAATGTTTAGCAATTCTACCATTAATATTATCACAGTAAAATTTTAATGTAAAAGCACAGAATATTCTATGGTAAAAGGATCAATTATGATAATATTATACATAACATGTGTACTAAAAGAAATGTGAGAGCAACATTTTTTGATCATGAAGAATGTGGCCCCGTATCTCCAAATTAATCCCTATAACAGGACAGCTAGACAATCAAATATCAATCTTTTCATAATCAATCTGATTATCAGTAAAAAAACAAATGAATCGAGTTTCTCCCTTCATTTAAACGAACTGCTAACACAATTTTATAATTATTTTATGTAGACTCATTATACTCCATAATACTTATGTAGTGTTAACCCAAGGGATTTCAAATTTAAAAACCACTATTCTAAGTTTGTAAATAAACATGGATATGTCGTATATGTATAATACTATAATGTAATAACTTCTTCACTCTTTCATATTATAGGACATAGGTACTTATACTAATAATAGTGATTATAATACGTACGTGACTTTAATAAATATTAATGATTAATGAATGCAAACAGTACAATTGAGTTTTTATAATATTACCAAACATTGATAGCTCAACAATATTCATGTCTCAAACTCTCAAAAAAGGTACCTACTTTAATGAACAAGCATTGTCTGTTTCTAGTTTTCTACTACTGCCCAACTCCCACAAATTTTCTAGTTAAGATAAATTAAGATTTAAGAACCTATTTATTTATAAGCAAACATTGGAATTATTAATAAATTTCAGTGTGTAAAATAAATAAAAATTATTCCGAAATATTTGATTATTCACTTAAAACGGTGTCAGCTAAAAACATTTTAATAAATTTATTAAATTTCTAAAATACAATAACAATTACCTTACTTCATTTCTATAGGTATCTACCACCATTATTGTGGTAAGTGGTAACCATTTTATTTTTATGTTTGAAGAGTATACCCTCCTATTCTACGAACATAATAAATTGTTGTGTTTGTTCACTTACTATAAGATATCGTTTACTTAGTTACCCAGTATCATATTACTATCGACTTTTATTCATTGTGTCACATTGTCTCTAGGTACGTATATTTGTCATTTGTGCACACAACACATAATACGGAGTAAAAATAAACCCTAATAGGAAATAATTGAATTTGTACAATCTAATATGGTACCTAGTCCAATTTCTACAATCTCTATGTAGTTAATATTTTCTAAATCATGTAATATAATGTAGTATAATAATAATATGGCATATTGTTTACAGTGAAACTAAAAAAGTAAGTCATAATTTTTAATTTTTAATTTGATAGATTTATTTTTTGAAATGGACAGAAATGATACAGTTACCTACTTATAACTTAAGCTAAATAAAACCTTTATGCTTTATTCAAATGAAAAAACATTTCTGAATAAATATTTTAATAAAGCCTAATTTTTACTATATAGTGTGTACACTGTACAAATTAGATATATTCATTGAATTTTGAAGAATGCTTCATAGAATAAAAAATATAGTATTTCCAAATTGTAATAATTTAAATATTTTGATTTTAAAATTTTTTTATAAGTTCAGATGTAATGATAATATTTAATATTGGCGTGGAAGTTTAGCATTATATCGTATAAATATTTTCTGAATTATTCTAATAAATTAAATTTTGGTTTTTTAATTAAATTTTAAATTTTAAACGCTACCTGCTATAGGTGCAACAAATACTAGCTT
Source organism: Diuraphis noxia (assembly GCF_037042655.1). Lineage (NCBI taxonomy): Eukaryota > Metazoa > Arthropoda > Insecta > Hemiptera > Aphididae > Diuraphis > Diuraphis noxia. Next base: position 29,811,527 of record NW_028301711.1, read on the forward strand.
GAAAACTCATCTATGTGAGTAAGTTGAGTACATTATGATCGACCATAAACTCGGAACAGTCTAGTATAGGTAACTGTATCATTGTATGAATAACAAGGTACCTATGAGTATGTCAGCATTTCTCAACCTGGGGGTCACGATCACTTTAACTAGGGTCATGTAGGTCACTAGGTCAAAAATAATAAAACCCCGATTTACAAAATGAACCTTTTTATTGAAAAAAATACTTAAAACATTAAACAATAATAATAATATAAGGATATACTCGTACTTAAAAAAAATAATAAACATAATAAAATAAATTATTAGTGTGATCGTTAAATTATTTTTATATTTAAAAGTTGCTTAATCTGTTTAACTGGGGACAAGTTTAAATTATACTACACATATTATTCATAAATTGATATTCGAAATGTTATATTTCGTTTGGTTAATCAGTTAATGTTAATGATATAATATTTTTACTGTTAAAATTTGTACTTAATATATATATGGGAGTCGCCAAGTGATTGTTCATATTTTATACATATTTTGGTGGTCACATCACTAAAAAGGTTGAGTAACGATGGAGTATGTTGTATATGAATCAAATAAGTTAAAAGTTGTCAAAATGTAATCAGCTCAACTTGTATAGTAATACCGGGAAATTACAAATGATAACAGCTACCTATGTTTCGGATTTGGAATCACAAATATTATAATTAACTAGCTGAACCCGTGCACTTCGTAGCCCGTTAAAAATTCTATCTCCTTTATGGTTCATATTGTGTGTTAAATTCATTTCATGTGATGATGCTATTAGTATATTTTTATACATAATGATAGATAGTGTATAGCAATATGGAGGTCTTAAATTATGACACCATACTGAAGTAGAAACCGAACAATAGAACAATATACAGAACCTTAAGAGAAAAATTGACTATTTGAGTCTAAAGTCTTAGGCCCCTTCTTATTGAAGCCCAACATTATTAATGCAGAACAGCAATTCATCTCAATATAAGACTGTTTAAAATTACTTGTAAGGTTTAAACTATGATCAATAACAAAGTCATTACAACGTAAAATTTCTAAGTTCCATAATTAGTAATAAAAAGTTAGAGAAGTATGTAGGGCTCTGGTGAAAATCATAACTTTATACATTTATACATATTTAGAGAAACAATTAGTTTTTTGGTTTTAGTTTAAACAGTTTCACGCATCGACCAATGCCACTATGATGTTTTAACCAGTCATCATTGGAATTGATTTATATAAAGAGTTAAGTGTCATCAGCAAAATGTAAAAACTGACAATGAAGAAGAACGCGACATATATGGGCTATAATGCTATATCAATAAAAATATTAAATGCTCTCTTTACTCTTGTATTCTTTGTATTTTTCACAAAGATCATTTGAATTTCATAAGAAGCAAGTTGTCAATATTATCATAGATAAAGTACGCATTTGCTATGGTCGAGCAGAATTCTATGCATCAGCGAGTGAAGTATCTTAATGTGCATCGTATTCAAGACAAGGAGGAATTAATTTTTACAGGCTTGATATGGGTAAACGGAAAAATGGTACGGTATTTATAAAGGCGGAATAGTGGTACGATACAAATTTTATTTATTTATTTATTACAATAAGACATTTCTAGCCTATAAAGCTATCTACAACTATGGATAATTACTAATTAGTTATATTAATTTTTAACATTACAATAGTATAAGTACTCGTATTCTTATTGTTGTATAATCATGTTGATTATTGGCTAATAGTTAAGTTAAATTTATATGCTACAGCGAATTTTAAAAATCGGGTCAGTCGTGGATGTCGCTCTGCTGTACGGTAGGTTACAGTGGGTTAGTGTAATGGATGGAATTGAATTTGAATCCAATGATATTATATCATTGTATACGAAAAACGATTCTGAGCGGAGACGGATAATCTGTCAAGGATATATTATAGATTATTATTATTTATTATTAATAATTATTAAAATATTTGACTTTCCAGTGGACATTTTTTTTTGTTGTTTAATTAATTTCAAACAATCATAAAAATTTAATTCTGACTTTCTAGTAGACATTATTTTTTTGATAAAGGTAGACAAACTTATAAGGAATTTTGTATTATATTTTCAAATCTTAGATTTAAAAAGAATTTTTTTTAAGAATTTCTAGCTTAAAATAATTTGCGGATTTTCGTGATTTTTACGTATGTCGTCAAAATTCAAAGTTTGAATACTTGTAAAAAAAATCGTGAATATGTAGTTCTTTAATTTTTTAACTGCTATTGTAAATATATGTTAGGAGCTTTGTATTAAATTTTCAAATCTTAAATTTAAAAAGGAAAATTTAATAGTTGTGCAGTATCATCTAAAACAGTGCCGAATCTAGAGGGGAGAGGCAAACCGGGCCACTTGCCCCGGAAGTTTTGGTTAGGGGGTGCCAAATTACAAAATAAGTTGTGGGCATAACAAAGGGAGAGGGCGTTAATTTTATACTTTGCCCCGGGTAAAAAATATACTAAATCCGGCACTGATCTAAAATAATTTTACTTATTCTTCTGCAATGTCTAAACGAATTCATTCTAACAAAGTATAGTCTGTGGACGACGAATTACATCTCGATATAGCGGTTCGTGAACTGGACCGGATACAGCGGTGGACACGACCTGCGGTTATTGTTATGACATAGCTACGCGACACAGTCGATAAATCACGCCTGACTGTACTGTGTCAGGGTATTAAAAATATTAAATGATGGTTAGTGTGTTATCTTCAAAATATTATATATACGAGTGCTAGGGTTTTATAAGTGGTGGTGATTTTAAATTCAGCTCGAGGCTGTAAATGATGATAATAATAATACAACAGTATGAAGAGTATAAAACGTATAATGATTTATAATAAATTGTAAATAATATAATATAATATATATATTATGTAATATAATTGTTAGTATTTTAAACAGAGATTGTTTCTTTCACAAGTGCAGCAGACGGCCAACCATACAGTCTCAAAGGTGTACAGCAACTATACGTATTATTTAGTAAAAAGTTTGAAGCCGAAAGTTTAAAATATATTAACCATATGTATATGTTTAATTAAAATAGTTATAGCTGATAAATTTAATGACTGTAAAACAGTTAAAGAATCCATTGCAGGGTCTAATGATTTATTGGTTGTAACGTCACAGAATGTTGAGACTTTTTATTAGAATATTACATAATATCATTATTATAATCTAATAATATGTCCACGTCCTTTTATTATACAACTCATAGTATTTCCATAATCTCTATTATTATGCATGCGCTCATTAAATATTATAATGAAAAAAACACTGTTATGTAATACTAGTCCCCTTACCTCCCCCACATGCAGTGTCAATTGCGTCGATGTCGCAGCGGGCGCTCCGCCGTTGCTGTCGGGCGTCGCGGTCGCAGCCGCTGGCGCATACGGACAAGGCAACCTGTTTCCCCACTATATAGATTATACGAAAGTTCCCGACGTGACGACACTGACAACCCCTCTACCCAAGAATATCAAGACGCCGGAACGGCCTACGACCAGCCACCGACGTCTACTGCCGCAATGTCTGTTTTTTGCCACCATCGATGACCGATCTCCTGTGTTCGTTTTTTGTTTCTGCTCAACACCATTGACTCTCGCAACACGTCTCCCGGACTCGAAATTTTTGCTATTTGTTTTCACCATCGGCGGAATACCACCATGATTGGCTGAAGCGACGCTATAGGCCCTTGGCGGGCGAAGCCATCTCCAACATCATCAGCTCAGTACAAACAGTCGTCGTCAAGTATTATTCCCCCCCCCCAACATTTCCTTTTTTTTTCATTCTGATTATTATGCATCACCATCATTTCTTTTTTATGTATGCTCCGATTTTCCTAAGAGGTGCCCCGGTAACCGTCATGCGGAATCTTAATTACCCGTATTATTGTAAAGTCCCACAATACGCCTACCCTGACCTTCCCCACTACGACATCAATTGCGACAACAACGGCCAGCGACCGGACACCGTTCGCCAGCCATCTTCACTTTTTAAACTAACGTTTTCTCGACAAGACGCACAGTGTTCCAGAAAAGGTTTTTAGCAGGAAAAAATTGTTTATTTATAAAATTGTTTTACTTTTCGGATACTTAGATCATTTTAAATTTTAAAATTCAGTTTTCACCTTGTGCAATCATTAAGTCCTTAAACCAAATTTTCGAACTCCGACGATATGTAATATTATTTTTTTTATTTAAACATTTTTTTTTTTTTATAATTAAAAAAATAAACTGCTTAGTAGTTAGTGTAACGATTGTCGTCATCGACATCGTACATTAATTCGTACGCTGAGTGTTAATAATATTAATATGCTGAGTGTTAATAATATTAATATGCTGAGTGTTAATAATACCAAGGTGTACATATGTATGTAATATATATTATGCTGACGCGACGTTTAGCACACGTCGTGTTAATGACCGACCGGGACTCCGGACTAGTAGAGTCGATGGAGGATAGAGAGACAGGCTAGAGTCGGAAGTCGATAGTTGGACAACAACCCGAAGAAGGCCCGCGGACGACCACCTCAACCTACATCGGATATCGACACCCAAAAAAACACCCAAAATACCCAACACACCATGGCCCGATCGGTAACTCTCAGTTATAATTTATAGGTATGCCTAACATACATATTATTAATTGATGTTTGATATATTATAATTTATAAGACTCGATGTTGTAGTAATAATAATACATAAATATTTAATAACAGTTACACATATATAAATACGTTGGGGCGAGACCGTTTTCGACCAAAAACGTACCCTTCCCTTTTCGGCCGATTCACTTTTCGACCAAATTTAAAAAAAGTCTATTCCCTTTTCGACCAAAATTGTACCCTTCCCTTTTCGGCCGATTCACTTTTCGACCAAATTTAAAAAAAACGCCAATTCCCTTTTCGACTAAAATCGTACCTTTCCCTTTTCGGCCGATTCACTTTTCGACCAAATTTAAAAAACATCGATTCCCTTTTCGACCAAAACAAAAAGTTTTGTAATATGATATGTAAAATAAAGAAAATAATATACAATATAATAATATACTTTAGAGTTTAGTTTATACTTACAGAAAATTATTAAAAGTATATTAAGTTGTATAAGATGTGTAAAATATATAAATAAATATTTATAATATTATAATAATATACTTATATATTATTAACATTAGTTTTGTACTAATATGTCACACTGTACATAATATTTTATAAAAAGAATCGGTTTTACAAAAATTAAACAAGTAACGAGAGAATTTAATCAGTTATTGATATTTTATCTTGGCTATAAAAGATAGTGACTCTCTACAATACATACAACGATCAGTCTATCAGGTACATACTACATAATATACTGATATAACTATATATTATGGTAGTAACCATCACAGTCGACGATCACCGATCAAATGATTAATGACAACAATTATATATATATAGGTTTTAATAATTTTCAATATGTACCTATAACATAAAATATAATACCTATATTAAACTTTTTGTATTGTATAATTTTGTTGTTGTATTTTTTATAAAATATTATACGCATTATGACATATTAACATAACATAGAAATAATGCTAATATATAGGTATTCTATTTTACAAAAATTATATACCAATTATTTTCTTTATTTTACATATCATATTACAAAACTTTTTGTTTTGGTCGAAAAGGGAATCGATGTTTTTTAAATTTGGTCGAAAAGTGAATCGGCCAAAAAGGGAAGGGTACGATTTTAGTCGAAAAGGGAATTGGCGTTTTTTTAAAATTTGGTCGAAAAGTGAATCGGCCGAAAAGGGAAGGGTACAATTTTGGTCGAAAAGGGAATAGACTTTTTTTAAATTTGGTCGAAAAGTGAATCGGCCGAAAAGGGAAGGGTACGTTTTTGGTCGAAAACGGCTATGCCCATACGTTGAGTTCCTTGCTTCACATAAGGTAACCTTGATTCCTAACGATAATAGCACACACCGAGGTCAAGTCCCGGAGACCTCGTTAATATAAACAGGACGTTACATTAGTATATTATTTATTCTAATAATACAATAAATATATTATTATGTTCGAATTAAAGTTATTTTGTTTTTGTCATTTGGTTTTATGGTGAAATATAATTTTTGACGAATTTTAAAAATATAATATTTTTTTTAATATGATAGGTACTATGTATTGTGCAGCAACTTGCCGCAACCAAATAGTATAATGTCGTTTAGAGGACAAGTTAAGCTAATAGAAAACACCAAGTTCAAACCTCTACTATCCACTACTATTTTTTTAGTACCCTTAATAATTAAAAAAAAAAATGTATCTTACATTTTTAAATATTTCTATATATATTACTTAAATTTTTCATGCAAAACTTAATAAAAATAAATATATACATAATTTCCACTAGTGCATCCATAATGTTGAAGAAAAATGAACGGACTAACTTCATTCAACGAACGACACTAACGATATAAAAACTATACGCTTTAACAATTTAGCTGGTAATTGAAAATCTAATTTCAGACTATTAGTACAATCAATTCACTATTATAACTGTATACGATAGCGTATCAATTTAAAAACCTATATTATATAATTAGTCACTGACTATCAACAAATTAAATTCATTTTTATGTTCAATTAATGATTATGAAAATTCTAATTTTGTCCTCCTAAATCAAATTTCTGGAACACTGTGAGACGTAGCGAACACCACCGGTCCAATAATTTTGCGGTCCGATCAACCTCGTGGTCAACAGTGTCGATTTCTTGTTTTTTGTATTTTCATCCATACTCGTAACATACGAGATGATGGGCTAAGCGACGACGTCGGGCTCGATGTCGGGCGAAGCCTCTGTTTTTCCAGTGACCGACGCCGATGGGCCATGTCGACCACGTGTCTTGGGGGTCGGCGGCCAACTGGCCAGCCTATCACAGCCGTCGGTCATCCACACTATCGTCATCCAGCCACAACTCAAGTCATCATCATCATCATCATTTGCGTAACGTACAAAAATATTCCCCCCTAAACCCCCTTTTTATTCTGTTAAACTGATATATAATATGTTATTATTATGTACTGCACTATATATATATATATTCTTTTTTTATTTTTTTTATTTCTTTCTCTTTGCTTTCCGTTCCCATCGTCCTACGCGATATGACAGGCGGTGACCCAACGGTTGGCGACCCAAAACAAATATTATCAAAAAAGTGAAAATATCAACATTCCGCCGAACCTCGTGGGCCGATCCGTGGATTCACTGATTCCCCAGGTTATCCGTACTCCGATAGTTGCCATGTGCCTCCCTTTATTACACAAAACTGTATGCCTTCAAATATATTCTAAAACCGTGTATGCCAAATTGTATATACTACTACATTGTATTGCTGTGAGCGAGAGCCACTATTATTATTATACTTAACTTATATATTATATTATTTATTACAACCATGTGAATTATATCCCCATAATTATCCTAAAACTCTACGTTTATTATTTTATTAATATTAATTTTTTTTGTTTGTTTCCCCCTTTTAAATAAATCTTTGGCGTTCATTCGCCACTGCGTGTATCAAAGCCTGTGAGTTCCACCGACTTGACCCTCGGGTCTCACGCGGTGCGGCTCACAGGTCACAAGGAAAGTGTTCCCCTTTCCTCGTGGGTGGTTTTTTGTGACGTATAAAATCATGAAATTTCACAATCAGTTGTAAATTCCCAACTATGAGTTATCTGCATTTTATTATTAATACATTAATATTTATAGAAAGCTTATCATTACATTGTATGATATATTTTGACTTTATATTCAAACACATCTCTACGAATTGTAATTGTAATCGTAATTGTACCATCACCTTGTAGTTTACACCTTGCAGTTGAATCTTACGTCATGGTGTTTGAATAGGTATATAAACAATTCTCTTGTTTAAAATTTATTATTTATAATAAAAATAATAAAAATGACCAATAAAGTTGAACAGTTAATAGCTATTGTTAAAGAATATCCCATCATTTATAATAATATGACACTTCCAGAATTCAAGGATACGAGAAAAAAAGATTATATTTGGGATCAAGAAATAAGTGTTAAAATGAACGGTGAAAGCGGTATGTAAAAATATAATTAATCTATAAAAATACAAGTCATTATAGTAATAGTTGTGATAACAATAATAATAATTAATTTTATTAATAAAAGTCAGTCTTGAATTTTATTATTTACAATCAGTTTTCAAACAGGTGCAATTAAGAAACAATTCTAATACGAAATAGGTAAAAATAAAAATAAATAAGCAACCAGCTATTTTATCCAAACATAATAAAATTTTACGGTACCTACCTAGTTTATACTTGTCAATTTCTATACATATTAAATTTGGAAAAAACTTAAAAATAATAAATATGTTAATAAAAAAATAAAATTGGTACACGAAAATGAGTCGTTTTTTTTACGTATATCTTCATTAAAAAAATTCATCGAAAATGAATAAAAAAACGTTTTGCATCATTTCGTAATTGAGTCATTAAATGATTAAATTCACCTAAACCTTTTCTTTGGCTATTAATTTCATGAACCCATTTTCGTCTTATATGTCTGTTTTCGCCACAACCGCTCCTGCCATGAGGTTGGCGTCTGCGACTTGCACCTAAATTGGAAAGCTGCTAAGGGATAGTGAACATAATATATAGTATACGATTGAAAAATAGAACAATATCTTTTTATAAGACCTCTGAATATATATATATTAATTATGCTAATATGAAACATTTACCCACCAGTGATGGCCAATCTACTGGGAGATAATACATAAAAATATAGCAAATGCTGAGTTAATACAAATAATATAATAAAAAGGGAAAGACAACTGATCGTACAATAAATAATACATAAAAGGGGAAGGATAATCTCCGGACCGAACTGGACTGGATGACGAGCTGCCACACACGCTGCGAGCTGCACTTGATGTAGTAACAGGAAGATCACCACGTACCGAACTGGAATGGATGACGAATTGCCAAACAGGATGCGAGCGGCATTTGTCGTAATAAGAATAGGATCTTCTGATAGTGAACAATATCACACGATATAAAAAGTGAATATTAAAAGGTCTTTAAAAATGCTGAGCTGCAATGCGTTTTTACGAACGGTAAAACAAGAATACCAAACTACTCGACGCCATGTGTCCACACACACACACACACCAATATAGCGGGACCCGGCCGCTGTCCGAGCTGTAACGTGGGAGAGTGGAGGTAGCGTCCTCACCCAGTATGACCAACCTCACATATGCTGAGCTAGCAGGGTGGTCTTACTTCGTGAACAAACATACTCCCCCTTGAGATACATAGGGGTGTATCTCAACATGATCTTCGAGCTTACTGGCATGATGGCGGAACGGCGATCTACCGGAACTGGAGTTGTCTGCAGAGCTCGCGCAGAGCAACGTTGCAACGACTTCGAGGACAGAGCTGGCCTTGTTGTCTTTAACCGAACTGGAGCATCAATGACGACGATTGAGATTATCTAGTCTTCGGGAAGAATACATTTTTTTTTAATAATAATAATGACCAGTTGCCAAAAAAAAAAAATACAATTGATAAAGATATAACAAATAAAATAGTTATATGATTAAATTTCATACAACAACACAGAACAAAAAATTAAAGAATGTATCATAATAATAAAAATAATAAACTAACCCTTGCAAGCCACCCCGTTAGATGAAGTCACAGAGCCACACCCACAGCAGCAGCGGCTCGGCGGTAGCACTTCGCAACTAACGCAATGGTCATACGAGCAAGCAAGGAATATAGGAAATATGAATGTTAGTTAAGGCGGATCTTGCCGTGGGGATAAAATTAATGAACAGTTAATATGTCAAGCATGAAAATAATTATAATAATAACAAATAACTAACATAATATAAAATATATAATCTTATTAGTATATTATTGCGTAGGAAGAGGAACTATCTTCACAACTGGTCTTGTGATAAGACCTTGGTTGGTGAGCAGCCTAACTACTTGCACGACCCCATCTGGGCCTGGGAGGAGCTCCTGAATCCTGCCTAACTTCCACACTAGTGGAGAGGATAAATTATCTTTAATAACAACTAAGTCACCTAGCTTAACATTTTCTTGGCCCTTTACCCAACGAGCCTTAATTTGTAGGGTATTTAAATATTCATTGGACCACCTGCGCCAAAAGGACTGAGACAACTGCTGGAGGAGCTTCCAACGATTTTTGAGGCTTAACGAACTGTCAAGGACTTCTGCCTCAGGTACCGCACATAACGGTCTACCAATAAGAAAATGACCCGGGGTGAGACACCAAATCATTTGGATCATTAGACGAAGCGGTAAGGGGTCTGGACAGACTCTATCCTACAAAGAACAGTGGAAAACTCCTCTAATGATAACACCTGATTGCCTAACACACGAACTAACAACGACTTGGTCGATCGGACCGCAGCCTCCCAGAGTCCGCCAAAGTGGGGTGCACTCGGAGGATTGAAATGCCATTTACAAACAAACTTGGAGCTGAGCTGCTCTTGAGTTTTAGGATTGTTAACCAGATCAAACAATTTCTTGGAAGCTCCCACGAAATTGGTGCCACAATCCGAATACACAGATGAGGGCATCCCTCTCCGAGCAACAAAACGATTAAAAGCCGCTAAAAAGGCTTCAGATGTCAAATCGGAGACAATCTCAAGGTGAACGGCCTTTACACTCATGCAAACAAATACAGATATATAGACTTTATACTGTCTTGCCTTACGCAAACTTGTTTCTCTCATAAATAATGGTCCAGCATAATCGATCCCTACCCGAGAGAAAGGGGGACATGGCTGGACTCGACAATCCGGCAAATCCGACATGATCGGCTGTGGATTGTGAGCGGACAATCTCACACACCTAGTACATTCACTAATAGCCTTACGAATAACTTGGCGCTCACCTATAATCCAGAACTGCCTACAAATCAAGGCGGAAATAAGGCGAGGACCGGCGTGGCATGCATAAGAATGCCAATGCCTAGCTATCAGTAGCGGCAAAAACGACAATTTCGACAGTAATATTGGGAACTTGCGTCGATCTGACAGCAATGAATGACGCAACCGTCCTCCGACTCGTATAATACCCGAACTGTCAATAAATGGCGACAAACGAGCTAACAGTCTAGAAGAGACAGTCTTACCAGAAGATAATTCAGACATCAATGTTTTTAGAAATAAACCCTGAGAACACTTAACTACCACCATAAGAGCATCATTATATTCCTGGTAAGACAGGAATTTAAGATTTAGTGGTCTCTTAAGGCATGCTCTAACGAAGCGACGAAGACGTATTATAATTCTTAACATACGGTTGAATGAGGAAAACCTGGAAAACCATTCCGGATGCTCCCCCGTGGTTTCCACCACGCATGAAGTGAAAGCTTTCACTTCGGGCAATTGATCCGCGGGAATTAGACTGCTTTCCTGAGACCAACCTTCATCGAGCTGACGAAGGAAGGTAGGGCCCTGCCAATAGAGCTCAAACTGAGCTAGCTCGGATGGACGAAGACCCCTGGATGCACAGTCTGCAGGATTCAAGTTTGACCTAACATGAAACTAACGACAGGAAGGTAATAGCTGATGAATATTATGAAGTCGATTAGACACAAACACCTTATATTCCACTTGTGGGTTATTCAGCCAAGATAACACTACAGAGGAATCAGACCAAGCATAAATATTCCGAATCCTAACTTGAGAAGACAGAATATCCGACATTCGATGGAGCCAACGGGCGAGCAGCCCCGCTGCGCACAACTCAAGTCTAGGGATTGACATCGACTTGGTTGGAGCTAACTTAGTTTTACAACCTAATAATCGCACTGAGACAACATCAGAGCTGTCTGTCACTCGAAGATATACAACAGCGGCATAACCCTTGACAGAAGCATCACAAAATCCACATAATTCATAACAACAATCCGGTGTTACGCCAATAAATCTTGGAACATGAATAGACGATAACTGAGGAAGTTCAGAGACGAAAGATGACCAACTTGTCTCAATGTCTAGGGGAAGACGCTCGTCCCACGAAATACCCGCCTGCCAAGCACATTGTAACTGATGCTTTGCATAAAAAATCACCGGAGACAAGAGGCCGAGCGGATCAAAAATCCGAGCGATCATTGACAACATCGCACGTTTGGAAGATATGAACTTGGTCGAACTAACATTGTAATTAAAGGTGTCTTCAGCTGGATTCCACTTCAAACCCAGAACTTGAATTTGAAGTGTCTTGTCATCATTGAAGGGAAGGGGTCCAATTGCCTGGTCTTCGAGCGGAATATTATCCAAAAGCTGAGGTATATTACTCGCCCACTTCTTCAATTCTAGTCCGAACTGACTGAGAACGTAAATAAGATCATACTGGAGGTCTTGTGCTTCCTCTGTTGTGTTCGCACCAGTACATATATCGTCCATGTAAGTCTGGGTCAAAAGAGCTGCTTGGACTCGAGGGTACTTTTTAGCATAGACCGTAGCTATCTCCCGAAGAACCCTTAACGCCAAGAAAGGTGCAGTGCTAACACCGTAGGTAACGGTATTCAACTCGTACTCTCGTATTTTCTCTTGCGACGAGTCTCTCCACAAGATGTGCTGGAACTGGCAGTACTTGGGATCTACAAGGATTTGCCTATACATCTTGCAAATATCAGCGGTGAACACAACTCGATGACATCGAAAACGAAGTAGTATATCTACAATATCTTGTTGGAGCTTGGGACCCACAAATAACGCTTCATTGAGAGAAGTTCCACACGAAGGTCGAGCTGACGCATCGAAAACTACTCTCAACTTTATTTCATCACCCACCATCTTATGTACTGCATGATGCGGAATGAAATAAGCCCCTGGAGACTGAGCTAAAGACATATGACCGAGAGTCTCATATTCCATCATGAATTGCTTATATGCTAGGTACAACGGTTGATCCTGAGCTAGCTTGCGCTCCAGACGCTCAAAGCGTGAGACTGCCATCTGACGACAACCTTGGAACGTGGGTGGCGGCGATACGCGAAACGGTAGTGGAACAACGAACCTACCGAATTCGTCGCGATAGCTCTCCCTAGCAAAGATATCCTCACACTTCCCCTCGTCAGTGAATGATGATGGAGCTTCATCAGGTTCCTCGACTTGCCAAAACCTTTCCATCATCGACTCGATGGAAGTGGTAAGTGATGAGATAACAAAGGACTGAGGAGGTACAGCAAATAATTGTTGATCAAGTGGTCCGAGAATAATCCAACCGAAACTCGTGTCGAAAGCCGTGGGTAACCCTGGACCCAGACTTTGACGTTTATGACGTAGGACTTGCGGAAACACATCAGCACCTAATAACAACTCAATCGGAGCTGGAGAGTCGAAATTAGGGTCGGCCAACGACAGGTGGGAACATCTGTCCCGAACAGTACTAGGTAATGGGATTGACGGCATAGAACTGGTGATGGTGGGTAAGGTCCAAGCGGGTAACTCCAACGACCTCTGATCTGTCGCTGAATGGATAGAGAGTTGAACCCTCCCATCTACAGATTGGACCAACTGTCCTGCCAGACCTGCCACCGGAACTGTCCATCTTTCACGATGCAAGCCTAACCGTTTAACACAATCAGACGTAATAATACTAATCTGAGAACCTGGATCAATTAACGCCCTTACTGGTTGAAGGCAACCAGCTAAGTCACGAACATTAACGGATGCTGTACCCAATAGAACCGATCTGGAACGTTGTGAGCTAACTAAGGATACAGCAGACTGCTTGACTGGATTAACCTTGGCATGCGAATTGTCTCGATGTAGCAATTGATTGTGACGACCATGACAGAGGGAGCACGAAGACTTGCATTTGTTAGCCCAGTGATTATTGGCAAAACATATCATACATAAGCGATGACTGCTTACTAAAGCATACCTGTCATCAATGGACAGTTCTTTGAACTTGGAACATGTCGACAATTTATGGCTACTACCACATTGCTCACACCTGTGAGGTTCTGTAGAGGGTTTCTGGGACACTAGCGCAACTGGAGGAACAGAAGAACTACGAGAAGATTTCGAGCTAGCAGCGACTATTTTGTTATTCCCGAACTTGGGTCTACTAATTTGGTTTTTATGCTGGGGCTTATTAACTGTGGGAGTCATGGATGTACCAGCATTCTCCAACACCTCGACCCGATCCTTGACGAAGTCTAGCAGACTATCGATCGTAGGAAAATCCAAAGTGTTGTCCTGTTCAAACAAACGGCGACTAGTGGCAGGCAAACATCGAACAGCGATTGCGAATAACAAAAAGGAACCCAGATCGGAGATGTTCAGAGATCTTAGCAAGGCTACATTTTCACCGAACTTGTTGAGAAAAGCAATTAGCGCAGTTGGAGATTCCTGTTGGTGACTATCAGCATTGAGCATCTCCGACACCAACGTAGTTGCTAATTGGCGAGGTTTGTCATAACGGTTAACCAGAGCTGACCAAGCTAGGCCATATGTAGCATCGGAAACCGTGATGCCTTTCACAACATCAGTGGGTCCTGCCTGCAAGCAGCCCAACAAATAATAGAACTTTTCAATATTAGTCAGATGGGCCTTTTGATCTACTAATGTAACAAAGCGATCTCTAAAATCGGGCCAATTCTGAAGACGCCCATCGAACGTGGGCAACGGAATTTCCGGCAATCGAATATTAGACCCAGATGGAGCGAGATTGGTAATAAGTGGACCCACCTGAGCTGACGGGTTCAACACCGACTCCACTTCGGGAGCAGCCTGATCAATCGTGGACTTTTCGGGTTGGCTAACTTCACTAGCCGCCACACTACCGGAACGATATTGCTGTGCTAACGACTTCGCGCTGATGACAGTACTACGTACTTCTAATTCGACGTTGTTAGAAAATTCGTTATCGGTGCCTAACTCGATCATAGCCTCTAACATCGTATCATTTTCTAAAGTGAACTTCGACCAATATTCTTCCAAGTCATTTGCAGCTATTAGAAATTTAGAAATGGATGAACTATCCGTGGAAGCGTTAAGACCCAGAGTATAAATTGCCTCGATCTGACTGGCGGCAGCGTCGCGACGAACGGAAGCTCGCTGCTTATTACGTGTGAGTCGTTCGCGATCGGCCATTTTGATGAGATAAAGGAAAACTCGACAAGGGAACGAATAGAACCACTATAAATAATAGAACCGTAATAGACGATGATAAACGAACAACAATCCTCAACTATGAGCAAAGAGAAAATTTAAATTTAGAAATATAAAAAAAAAACTCTGTTAAAAAAGAGTGCTGAGCTGAACTCTAATTTTAAACACTACTAATTTTACTCCTATTAAAATACAACAAGAAGAAAAATAAATAAATAAATAAAAATAAAAAACTTATAAATTACCAAACAAGAACAAACTAGTTACAATATTGTAGAACAGAAATATTGAATTTGACACCAATTAATTATAATAAAGTAATAGTAAGATAAATCAAACTGATTAGAGTTAAATAAAAAATAACTTACAATATACAAAACAAGATATAAAATAATTAAAATAGTATAGAAAAGGAGTATCGAGCCTAACCCCAACCTAAGCTTTAACAATAAACCATGAACTCACTGAGGTTCAAAATATGAGCTTATAAATTAATAAAGTAAAATATAAAATAATAACCAAGATATAGGATAATATGAAAAGGTAACTCTGAACTAAGGAACCAACTATTAACTAATTATAGTGAATAAAACCAAAATAAAATTATATGATTTCAATAAAGTTAATAAATATCAATTATAATAGCTTCAATAAGTAATGATCAAAATACAATTAATTAATTTAATTAACTTGAGAAAGAAAACTATCTTAATACCGTTATAACATTTATTGATCACCTAATGGCATGATAAAATATAAACTTACAATACCTAATACCATAAAAAGAACCAGTTAACAAAATAAAAATGATAAATGAATAATGAATTATCATTCATTAACATATAACCGTGGTATACTAAAGGGAACACCCAAAGGCAACACACTAGTTAAACATAGACTAAATATCATGTAAAACAAAACCCTTAAATAAGGAAACTGAACGTTAACAACTGTAATAATTAAATACACAATAAGTATAACAAAAATAATAATAGCAATAAAATACCAATAAAATATCTTATGTACTCACCACCTCATATTATTTAAATACAAAATACTTATAATGTAATAATATGTAAAATATAAACTCAGCACTTAGGAAGGTACCATAAAAGGCACGAGCTGTGCTTAAATACAATCTAAAAAATGATACCAATACTAATAATACTAACAACCCAGGCAATTAACTAATTTATATTAATAATAAAATTATAGGTGTACTACTAATATGAACTGACAGGGCACCTGACTACCTGACTTATGTTAGCTATTCCTATGGAGGGAACTAAGACTATAACAATATCATATGTATAGGAATAAATATAAAGGAAGTAGCTAAACTCGTATGACAAAATAATAATATTCACTGTACCTTCAATCCAAAGAAGATGCTGCACGTTAACTAAAAACCACGCTCTGCTACCAATGTTTTCGCCACAACCGCTCCTGCCATGAGGTTGGCGTCTGCGACTTGCACCTAAATTGGAAAGCTGCTAAGGGATAGTGAACATAATATATAGTATACGATTGAAAAATAGAACAATATCTTTTTATAAGACCTCTGAATATATATATATTAATTATGCTAATATGAAACATTTACCCACCAGTGATGGCCAATCTACTGGGAGATAATACATAAAAATATAGCAAATGCTGAGTTAATACAAATAATATAATAAAAAGGGGAAGACAACTGATCGTACAATAAATAATACATAAAAGGGGAAGGATAATCTCCGGACCGAACTGGACTGGATGCCGAGCTGCCACACACGCTGCGAGCTGCACTTGATGTAGTAACAGGAAGATTACCACGTACCGAACTGGATTAAATAACGAACTGCCAAACAGGAGGCGAGCGGCCTTTGTCGTAATAAGAATAGAATCTTCTGATGGATAACAATATCACACGATATAAAAGGTGAATATTATATAACATTATATAATAAAAATGCTGAACTGCCATGCGCTTTTTACGAACGGTAAAAACAAGAATAATACAAAACTCGACGCCATGTGTCCACACACACACACACACACACCAATACAGCGGGACCCGGCCGCTGTCCGAACTGGAACGGGGGGAGAGTGGAAGTAGCGTTCTCACCCAGTATGACCAACTTCACATATGCTAAGCTAGCAGGGCGGTCTTACTTCGTGCACAAACAATGTCTAAATTAAATATTACATGGTTTTTTTTATTATTTGTCATTGTAACAGCCCAAACTATATTTTGAAACAATTGTAGTTAATATATTATAAGCATATGGTACCTTTTTTGTTCTTCATCATTCTTTACAGCTGCTAACAGTAATAAATCTTCTTCATCTGAACTTGAGTTTTCATAATATATATCCATGGTATAGTTAAAATTTAAAAAAAATATAGCAATTTGTTGTTTTGTACTTTAAAATATTAATATTAGATATTAATAGTATAGATGCTATACTATTATATAAAATTGTAAGGGTTTTTCTTAGACTGCGCTAACCGAGAAAACTACTGAACCGATTTGGCAGAAACCCGACGCTTTGCTGAAGATTTTAGTACCACTTCTGTCAATAAATAAAAAAGTATTGAGTTCATAAAAAATCGAAAACAGAATCACAGTAGTTGCGCCCTCTTTCGGCCAAAAACTATACTAAATATTTTTAGTTGTTATGGTTGCAGATCCAAAGAGTATGAGTTGTTCTTATATAAAATGGAAACATATGGTAAACTTATTGTATGACATATAGTTACTATTGGTTACTGATTCATTGAAACCGAATACTATGTTTGTTTTTTTTCATATTATTATTATTATAAATGTGCCATAAATCTTTTTGTTAAATAGTTTGTGCTTAGTTTGATAAAATATACTTATTTTTACTTATCATGCCGAGAGCATCAAGAGCACGCATTGGAAGAAGAACTGCCAATGCAACTCGAATGTATAACAGAATTCAACAAGATATCACACCAGTACGTTCTCGAACATTTGCACAGGAGCAACGTAACGCTTTGAGTATGAAATCAGCGTTTAATTATCAATCCGAGATTTATTATTTAAATATTAAAACGCTTCAAATAGGACCAATGACTATACAGGGGGATTCTTTTATCAAACAACACTCATTATTTCAAAAACTATTGACTTTTTTCAAATTTTATTTTTTTCAAAATTGTAGATCCATCTTGTTCTATAACTATATATTTCTTAAATATTTTCACCCTTATATTTATCAGGTAAACCATTATCAACTTTTGATTTTTAAATGACAACCTTACTTAAAATTTCATAAACTAAAAAGGCTATTTTTTCAATGAAGTTACTATTAGGAATAAGTATTATGTATTATTGGCACAAATGGGTTTTATTATTCGCAATATTTATCGATATCAGTGAATAAGGGCAGTTTGTGTTTGGACGAATTGCTTTTTTACGCGTATAATAAAAGTAATGTGTTTGGGTGAGTTAACCGAGTTTCTTATAATGTGTTTGGGAGAGACAATATATTTTTTTTATTCCTGAATTTTGTGATCGGGATTATCATTTTTCGTATTTTGTTTATCATTTATCTTTAGATTGGACATAATTAGTGAGTGAAGGTCGTGGTTCAACGTAGTACTGATGGGATTCAATATTATTAAACAAGTGATTGACGTGCAGTGCGGTGCGACACAATATAAAAGATAAAATTGTAATGATTATAAGATAAAACAAAAAACAAATATATTTTTCAATTTTAATTATATTTTAACTTCATTTTTAAAAAATCTTAATCATTTCAATTTTTAATTACACGCGCACACACATAAATAAACAATCCATTTTTAATCATACCCGTGGAATTCACGGACAGTCCCAAGTCTGTCAAAATAAGAGGGAAAATGGATTGATAACATACAGCATCACAGGGTATTCAAAATAAATAGTAAAAAATGGTCGCCCAAACTCATCATGACGCCCCTGAATAGAGCTATCCGTTTTCGTCTCATCGAGTATTTGGTATGGCCATTGTCCATAAAAGTAACTGTACTACTACCAGCTATGTAAAGATTAAGATATGTACAAAATGCATAGATTCAAGATTGTCTGCATTCGTCAAATTTATTTTTTTAATATTTACTAGTTAGTATTTATATTTAATTGTGTGGTATATTTTTGTAGGTATTGCTTTTCTACATAAATTAAATGCCATTTTACATTTTAAATGCTGTTTATTAATTATATCGCCTTTAAATCCGAACCCTATTCAATATTCATAGGTAATGAATAATGATTATTGATTAATATTATGTCACATTTGCATTAGGTAAATATTATATGACATCACGACTATAAATGATAAATAGAAGAAAATCCACGGTTTAAGATAATTATCATCGAATATTAGTACTATTATATTCTGATAGTGTAAAACTGTAAAGTAAACATGTGATTCGTCATAGGTATTAGGTATGTGAAAAATAGAAAGTAGCAGTTAGAGTAGCAATCACTGTTATTTTTTTTTATCACAGTGTGATAAAAAATGTTCACAGTTTAACATCACTACTTATCCGGACAATTGTGAGACTCGACCTGAAAAGCGTGGCCTAAGTAGGCGCGCTAGGGAGTCGTCTCTGAGAAGGGCGATTTTAATCGCGGCGTTCAGTTGCCGGACGATATGATTTTTTTTTTTCAAATTGGACTGCTGTGGTGCGGCAGACTTGTCGAACAGTCGATGATCAAGATTCAAGATGGACGCTGGATAGCTGCGATATCGTAGTCTTGTCAGAATCGCCATACGATATGAAACTTGAATCGCTGTAATGCAGCGGTATCGTATGGATGCGAGTTCTTGATTGCCATGGAGCGGTGAAGTCATTGGATAGTTCGGAATCTCTGGTGTCTGGAACGGAGATAGTTTTTGACAGGTTGAAGATTTGAAAATGAACTGACTTTGTCTTCGAAATGTGCCGGTATACAGGGTGTCCCGTGAGGATTTACCCATTGCGATATCTCCCGAAATAATGGTGATATCGAAATTCTGGTTTTGTAATAATACTCACAGAAATAAGAACTGCAATTATTTCATATTTTAATGTTTTGGTAAAAAAGTTAAAAAATATATTTTTTTATTTAATTATTTCAAAAAAAATTAAAGATGGCCATTTTGTTGAGTTTATTTTTCTGAAAATATTGACGTTTCAAAATTTTTATTTCATTAATTTCCTGATTTCTAATATTTTTTTTAGTTTCGAGAAAAATTGTGAATTATTACCACCGTAATGTTATCAAACATGTGACCCGTCGCGCCGCGCGCATTTCCATACGGCCGCCCAAATATTTTCTTTGTTCCTAATAGGTAGTTATAAATTTATAATCATATTTTATTTCTTCAAAACTAGAAAAAATCAGGAAATTAATGAAAATAAAATGTTGAAACGTCAATACTTTTAGAAAAATAAACTCTACAAAATGGCCATCTTTAATTTTTTTGGAAATAATTAAATAAAAAAATATATTTCTTAAATTTTTTACAAAAACATTAAAATAAATTTAAAAATGAAGTAATTGTAGTTCATATCCCTATGAATCTTATTATAAAACCAGAATTTTGATGTCTCCATTATTTCGTAAGATATCGCAATGGGTAAATCCTTGCTTTGCTTAATGGACGACCAATGGTCTTTTCTATACCAGGCATAGTGCCTTTACTAGTAGTGGAGATTTTAGTAATGGCTTTTGTGATTTAGGAGATTAAGAGGGTGGGTTTACTGAAACCCAGTTTATGGGACGAGTTTTTGGATTTTTGTAGGTTCGAGTGGGTGAGGGCTGTTCTTCTAGTCCAAGTTGTCGTATGTGCTTAAATCTATGTTTTTGTGAAAGAATGAGGTGGCTTGGGAGTGGATTTGTGATTTGATTTGTTTTAAATTTGTGGTGGAGAGAGTGACTCTATTTTTTACGTACTTTGGAGTGCCCAGTATCGTTCTCAAACCAATAGTCTGTACGGCTTCAATCTTTTTCCATTGAGATTTGGTGATTTGGGGCCCAGGCAGCGCCTTCATACGTAAGTATTGGATTTATATACATTTTGAATATGTTTATCCGATTTCTTGTTGGGATAGGGCTTCGTTTGTTTAAGATCGGGAATAGTATGCCACGGGTTTTTGTTGCCTTTTGGGTTATGTTTTGAATATGCTGGCAAAAATTTTGTGTGCGGCCAATGGTGACTCCTAGATATTTGACGTGAGTAGACCAGGGTATAGGAGTGTTGTTGATAGATAGTTGAGGTAGGTGTTTGGTTCGTTTACGGCTGAACAGGATGGCGATGGTTTTGGTCGCATTTATTCGAAGGCACCATTTTTCAAACCATTCAGATGCCACACGTAGTTTTCTTTCAAGCTGTATCCGAGCAAAGTTTGGGTTGTGGTTGGAGGAGTAGAACATTGTGTCATCAGCAAAGAGAGCGACGGAAGCCCTTGCGAGGACAGGGATGTCGTTTGTGTAAATGAGGTATAGTGTTGGTGCTAGGCAAGATCCTTGGGGAACACCTGCGAGGAGATTTGGTCTTCAATGCGGACGCAGAAAGAGCGGTTTGATAGGAATGATGAGATTGTCTTAATGATCCATGGTGGGATGTTTAATGTTGACATCTTATATATATGAGACCATCATGCCAGACCCGGTCAAATGCTTTCTCAACGTCCAGAAAAACAGAAGCTGTGTGGATATTGCTGTTGAGGTTGTTGCAGATGTGATCTATAAATTTTACCAGTTGTTGGGTTGTAGATTGCTCGCGTCGGAAGGCAAATTGTTCCGGTCTGATTTTGTCGGTCAGGTGTTTTTGAAGCTCGGAGAGGACGACTTTTTCGTAGATTTTTGAGATGGAAGAGAGTAGAGCGATTTGACTGTAGCTGTCCGGTTTCAGAAGGTCTTTTCCCGGTTTGGGGATGGAGATTATCGTGGCTCTCTTCCAGGCCGTTGGGAAGTAGCACAGCTTGAGGCAGCCGTTAACCTGGTTAGTGTCAGGACCATATTTTTAGGTAGCAGTCGTAGAGCGGTGTTGGTGATCGTGTCCACGCCAGGAACTTTATTTTTTGGGAGTTTTGATAACAGTATGCAATTCGGCCAGGGGATGAAAACGTATTGTGGCTTGGAGACTCGATGGAGCTATATTGAGTATATTCTGCGACTTCAGGAAGAAACTTCCTAGGGTTGGGTGTAAATTGAAGTGCAAGAGAGTCTGCAATAGGCTGGGCGTTTATGTAGTAGATTTTTATTTAGTTAATAAACCGAGCCGTCATTGTGATTTAGGGTATCGAGAAACAAGTCCCATTCGTCTTGTATATGGGTAGACAGCATAGTTCTGATAAATTTGATTTTGGAATTTAAGCGAAGTTTGATTGCAGGGTCTCTGTAGAGCTGCCATTCCCGACGAAGGCGATTTTTTGAGTTGATTTCTTCGGTGATGTATGAGGGCAGAGCTTTGAATCTGTGTTTCGGATTCATCACAGAGAAGCTCGACAAGATTGCAGAGTGGACGGAGGAAGTGAAATCGTCAATGGCATTGTCGATATCTGAGGTATTGGCAGTGCTAGGATTTACATCCACTGGTTTATTTGCAAGGATGTCGGTGTATTTGCGCCAGTTGATGAAGCATTTAGCTGGTGGAGGATTGGAGGCGATTGGAGTTCCATGCACTCCGAGAAGTACCGGGTTGTGATCTGACAAAAGATAATTTAAGTTGGTTACCGTGACTGGAAGAGGCACTTTTGTGAGGGCGATATCAAGCACATCAGGCCGGTAAGATAGTTAAGGATGGTGAGTCGGAGAAGTAGGGGCAATCACAAATATTCATAACTATTTGTTAGAATATTGCCTTTGGGTCGTCAACCGTTGAGATGTCTGAGAGGAGCTTGGTCAGAAGAGTGATGATTGAGTTAATGTTGATTTCTGGCTTATTTTTTGTTGCTGTTGCGTAATCGGGATGTTTTCCAGCGGAACTAACTGGTGCTATTGGTTCGAAATTAGGTTGTTGAGGGGACTGGGTCTGAGTGATCTGTGCTGGTAAGGGTTTCGTTAGGTTTGATTTGGAAAGTGAATTTGTGGCTTGAGTATAAGACGGACATCCACGGTAGTTCGCTGTATGGGGTCCATTGCAGTTTGCGCATGTAGGAGTTTGGTCACGGGTTTTTTGGCAGTCGCTAGTGTGGTGGAAACCAGCGCATTTTACGCAGCGTGGATGGTTACCACAGTTTTGTGAGCCATGGCCGAAACGTTGGCAGGTGTGACATTGGGATGGACCAGTTTTCCTGTAATGCTCAACTACTATTTTAAGGTAGAAAAGTTCGGTGAGTTCGAAGATATTCTTTGATTGGGTGCCAGTGAGGATAACAAGACAGATAGGTATAGGCTTGTCTGCCGTATAGAATCGTCGGGTCATTTGCACTTCGAAATTGTGGGCAATCAGTTCATTCGTGAGGTCGTCGTCGGAGATTTCTGCGGGTATGCCTTTGAGGACTACTTTAAGCTGGCGGTCAGCGGCAAGGGTATGAGTATGAAAACCGATATTATTTGTCAGAAGTATTTTTTGGATTTGACGGAATTGAGTGACGTTAGAAGATTTCAAGTAAATTTTACCATCGGCCGATGATTTAGCGCTTATGCCAACCGAGTCGGCTTCCGGGTTTTGAAAGATTAGTGGTGCAGCGTTTCGCCACAGGGACGCAGGTATAATGATTGGTGGTGGCAACGGAATTTTCGGTTTATCAGATTGGGTAGCAATATTAAAATTTGTAGTATTCATACCTGATTTCGGCGACGGAGAAGAAACGATGTCCAAATTCTTGCTGCCGAGTTGTGAATTTGAGTCAGAAGAAACATATGAATCGCCCGAGAGCGAATCGGTGTCGGAAGGTTCAGTAGAGGTCGATTCAGGACGTTGTTGAGGCGTTGGAGGAGAGGCCGTATTGCAGACTTTCTTGTAGTTGCTGAGAGAAGGGGTTCCTTTTCTTTTGGAACCGGCTCTGCGGTCGCCCATGATTTTCTGGTGTTGATGTAGCACTGTAGAGATGGAACGACGTATGCGCGGAAAGAACACTGGTACACGACTGATGATGTAAATCATGGGTAAATCCTCGCGGGACACCCTGTATATATCCTTTAGGGGATTTGTTGTTGTTCCTGATTGGTTGTGGGTTTTTCAGTATGACGAGTCAACATCACATCGATACCTGGTGGTTGTTATAAGGTTAGTGTGATTTTACATCGTCATACTGCTGATATTTTGTTGTATAGGATCCATTATCTGCTATATGTCAATGGTCCTGAAAAGGACCGTTTAGGTTGTTGCTCCGTTATAAATTATAGTGTAGATCATTATAGTTTATAGTAATTTACTTATTAGTTATTAGTTATTAGTAATTAACGAATACGATTATCCGGACGGCCGCGTTTTAGATGTCTTTATGGTGGTGGACGTATGTGTAGTTTGAAGTATATAGTAACTATGTGACCTAACCTAACCTCTTGTCTTAAGTGACACCAAGGTACTTGACTAAAGGCTGTCAAGGTATGGAATCATTGTAAAATATTAGAGGTAGTAGAGTAGAATAGCAACGTAAGGTAAGTCATATTCAGCTAGAGAGCAGAGAGAATTGACCACTAATAAAATTTAAAGAAGCTATACGTGTTCTGCTGAGCGTTAAAAATTAAGTAAGGCAGAGACAATACATGTGGGTATCACGCCATCTTAAAGAGTACCTATTAATAATTATAAAATTTATTAAGTTTAGTAACTGCTACTTTTTTTTCCTGTTAGAACCGACAGCAGATCTGCTGATCCCTACTACGAGCACCGGATTCTGGAACGCCTACTTATTTGTTTGCATGATGGCCTCAGTCTTGTGTCGTGCTAGTATAAGTCCTTGATCCAGGCATTTATGGCTTCTAATGTTCACCACCCCAGCCAGAGCGTCTGATGTCTGTGCAGCTGCGAGAAGGGCTAAATCCCACTAAACCCTACAAGCTGGACCATTTCCGGCACGTCCATCCTGAGGATGTCGTCATAGAACACGTTCCTTAAAATGGGGCCGGCCTGTTAGTATTCTTCCCTTCAACCGTCCTTATGGTCAGTATACGATTCTCCATGTCAGACTTTAGAATTTTCAATAGATAACAAGGGACCCCTCTCCGTTGAAGAGCCTCATCCACATGATTCCAAGGCGCTGAGTTTAAAACGTGTTTTGAACGCCGAGTGCTACCAAAACGCATAGTTCCTGCTTTTATGCGGGACCATGATTGGCCCAGGTACCCAAATCTAGAACCTTGTTGATCGCGTCCTCGGTAGAGAAACCTCTCCTGAAGCCAAACTGGTTGGCACGGAGTTCATTCATCTTGTCAAGGTCCTCATTTAGCCTTCATAAGAGAATCCTCTCAAACACCTTACCAACAGAATCTAACAAGCAGAGAGGTCGAAAGCTAAACGGGTTTGTGACTGGCTTGTCCGGTCTCTTATGCAGAAGTAGAAGTCTGGTCCGTTTACACCAAACCGGAAAGACTGTTTATAATAAGAATATTTATAATAAATTAATGTTATAATGTAGGTGTTTAATAAATTAAAGATAATATGTTAATATTATATAACATTTATGGAAAAATAATTGATGATTTTAAGCTGTTGCCTGTTAGTATTTAAATTTAGTAAAACTAAATAAATAAATTTCAAATATGTAGCTAGTTCAGTTACGTTACAAGTAGCCAGAATATTTTTACTAGGGGGTCCAAAAATTTATGGCTCTTTTATCATTATTATATTTTGAATCTGGGGGGAGGGTGGCCTTGGGCCAGAGTAAATTAAGGTGGACCCTGCCCACTCTGCCCCCTCCCACCATTGCATACGTGCTCGAATAGCAGTGTAGTACAGACAGTACAGTACCTGCTACAGGCTACAACTAGTAATTATTACAATTCAAAACAACGCATTAAGTTCATGAAAATTTATTATAAAAGTATATCATACAATTTTTTATGAACATTATAAAAATGTTTTGTTTAGTTGCAAACAATGTAAACAGTAGCTTTCAACCGGTAAATATTTGAATAAATTAATTATTATGTTGTATAGGTATTAAAATATTATGCCTGGCTAATCAATGCAATTAGATTTTTTTTATCTTATAGATACACTAGGGTGGCCCTTATTTTAGGATATTGGATTTTTTTCAGTCTTACCCCCTAATTTGGTTCCAATATATATAAAAATTATATTTACAAAATTTCATGTCGATAGGTTAAGTTTAACCCGTGCCCCTGAGTCCTTAAAATTCGAAAGCACGATTTTATTCAAATAACCACGTTTTTTTAAAATGTTTTATTTATTTTCAACTCGTTTCAACTCGTTCATATATAAATATGTGTAGGACATTATTTATAGTAAATTAAATTTTCTATAAATCTTGTTCTATATAGTTTTTTGATTAACATAATATTTTTATATTTAATTAATTATGAAACATACAAGTTTATAAATAATGTGACATTTAAACAATATTATTACAAAACGTAGGTATTATATTATATAACATACATTAAAAAAGAGCATCATTGGTTTGATGGATGAATTAATTTGTTTAATTTTTATATTTTATAGCATACAATTGTTGAAAAAGTTTAAAAATTTGAATATCTGGACCAGACGTAACCGTAAGTTTACTTCAAATGCCGATCTAAGTATAATTTCGTAAATGTGATGCCTGCAAGGAAAGTATAAAATAGTTGTTCCAAGATTATACATGCTCCTTTTAAACGGTCTGTGTTCGAAGCTGTTGTATCGCAACATAGAACTTGTACATGATCGATAAGGCCCCATTCTTCAAGTGCTTGAAACACTGCTTCTGCTTGATTTTGACCAGTTCCAGATATGAGATTAGGTACACTTAACAGTTTTTCGGAATTTTTATATGAAACAATTACTGGTAATCGATCAACAAGCTCTTTACCTGTTAAATCTGGGAGTAGCTTACCATTCCAATGAACAACAACTGGACCTACTTCGGAAGTATTAAATTCTTTTCGAAGTTTATCTGCTCTATCCTTACGTAAGCACTGGCGTATTCGATTAATAGATGTCCGATTTAAAATTAAATCATTTACATGTATACCAAATGCTTCTACAGTAGCTGTTAATATATGAACTGCATCGCGATCACTTATTTTACACCTGTCCAATGCGATTGCAAGTTTCGGTGTTATAAAAATTTCCTTACCTCTACTTTGAAATGTATGAAGATCTAAGAATTCGGATGGTTTGATAGAAATTTACAGTCTTACTTGCTTGTTCAATTTCTCCATAAGCTCTCTTTTTCCATTTTGTAACTGCTTCTAATCGAGTAATTACTCTTTCTTCAGTTTTTTGTAAATTTTTATCTTTACCAAGCATACAACCAATTCTGCCTTTTTTTCTTTGAGATAGTAAGAATTGTCGATCTATTTCTATTTTAATAATATCCAATGCATTCATATGTGCAATATCAAAAAGGTCATCTATCTCATTCACAAAACATTCTTGTTTTATCTTATTTATTTCGGTTTTTCTCGTTGCATGTTTTTGTAAAGTTCTCCATTCTTCGTATAATGATTCCAGCTTCTTAATGTTATTGTATTCTTGTCTTATTGGAATGCGAGCTTTTTGCCAAAATACAACTATTTCTTGGATAACAAGTTTTGCACTTTCGTGTAAGTTGAGTTTTACTTTACGCATATTAAAAAAAAGTACACGTAACGCCTGTCTTTTTGACGGTAATTTACTACCAATAATTTGGTTGCAAGTACTACCAATTAAAAAAATTTTATCTTGCTCACGAAGAATAATATTTGAAGTAGATGTTGAAGCCATGATGAAAATATATGTACAATATTTTGTTTTGCTATCTATCGTGGTCCGCAGTATACTAATCGATCGTCAGATTAAAAACAAATATGTTAGTATTTACTATCAGTTTTATAGAGTAGTCTATTTTTAAAACTGTTTCGAATCATTAAAATATTAAAAGATAATCAAATCAAATAATTAAATTAAAATGCTGTTTGCTTATCTTAGATAAAAAATTCAATCAGTTACAAATGTAATAATATAATGATGTTAGATATTTTGTAATCTTGTGAAATTGTCACATTATTAAATATCGTTTTATACATTTTATAAACTTGTATGATTCATAATTAATTATATATAAAAATATGATGATAATCAAAAAACTATATAGAACAAGAATTATAGAAAATTTAATTTTCTATAAATAATGTCCTACACATATTTATATATGAACGAGTTGAAACGAGATATAAATAAAACATTTTTAAAAAATGTGGTTATTTGAATAAAATCGTGCTTTCGAATTTTAAGGACTCAGGGGCACGGGTTAAACTTAACCTATCGACATGAAATTTTGTAAATATAATTTTTATATATATTGGAACCAAATTAGGGGGTAAGACTGAAAAAAATGTTATAAAAAAAAATCACCTATTTGACGAAGGGCCACCCTAAGGTACACAGTGGAATATAAATCTATGACCTCAATTCATTTGTGCATTTAACTATTTAAGTCATATTTATGAATCCAAGTCTAAAGTCTAAACCTTGGATACTATCTACTGATCAATATTTTTAATAATAATGTTCGTTTGTTTATAATGATCGAACTAAAATATTTGTTCAGTCACTTTATTTAGTACTTTCAGATGACACATGTTAAAATCGACCTCAAGCTGATCTTTGATTAGAATTAATTATAATATAGTACCTATTTATACAAGTATGTAGGTATTTCTACATATTATTGATAATCAGAGTATATTTTAAGTTTTAAGTGCATATTTTCCCAGCCAAATGTCACCAATGGGTAATTTCTAAATTCAAAATATTCATGCTACTATTATAATATCATACTCGTATATACTTATTAGTGTGCTATGTTGTACAGATTGTATTTCAAATTGTAAAATAAAAAAAAGTGCATATTTTGAAGGGTATTTTTACGGGCTGAATAAAATTACTTTAAAATAGTGCCAAAATTTGAAAGCATGTTTGTGCACAATATTTTACTACCTTGTTTGTAAAATAAACAATACATTATGTGTGTGAAGTGGGTATAACCCGAATGCGAACGTTTTACCTTTTTTATAACACGATTGCGAACGAATGTCACTTATCGGATGAATTTGTTTTTTTAGCCGAAAACCGAACGATTGCGAACGTTTTTTTAGGCTACGTTGCCAAGTTTATATTTCAAAATTTATATATTATATATAAATAATACAATGTGACGTTATAACTACGTTACAAACTAAAATACTTAATTTTTTTAAATCAATAAATCTAATAGACCAAATATAATGTTAATATAATGTAAATATAATTATAATTATGTAACAAACGTATCTACAAAAAAAACTGTAACTATAATGGCCTATGAAGCTGGGTTGTAAAAACAAAAAAAAAAACAAAACAAAAATACAATTATACAAAATAATAGGTCATGTTAAAAACAGCGATTGAATAAAAAAATTCGATATTAATGCTAGTAATACTGTTCAATAATGTTTAATAAGTTACAAGCAAATAAATACACAAATAAATTTTAAAAAACTAAAATAGTTGTTCTGTATTTTTTTTTTTATATTTAAATTTTTTAATGTTAATTCAATTCTAGATTTATCTTTTTTGGCCATAGGATTATGTACTTTATTTTAAATAGAATTTATTATTGTCAAAGTGTGTGCCTGCGTTTGTTTTAAAACTGAAAACATTGCGTGTGTTGAATGTTGGGAGTTATAAAACTCACTTAAAATAATATATAATATAAAATCTATTTTATAACATAAATATAATTTACTAACAATGAATCTGGCAACGCTGTACGGAAAAAGGCAGGTAAAAACGTTCGCAATCGTGATACGGAAAAAAGTCCGTTCGCAATCGTATATCACCCGTGTGAAGTTGGGGTAACAAAGCCAGGAGACTATTTCTAGTGATAAGAAACCTTGTGCGTTGTGTTGCATTTCATTTAATTTCAGGGGTGACGTACTATTGCATCGAAACCGTAAATTAGATGTCGCCCTATGCCACAAAATAATTTTTCAAAATTGATTCAAAAGTATATAAATAAATTCTGTTGACGTCAAATAATAATGGAAAGTTAGGTTATAAATTCAAAAATACCACGGTCCACTATAATACATTGTCATCATAATAATATAATGACAAATAAATAATAACGAAAAGTTATAGTTTATAAATTCAAAATCTAATATACGTTGTTAAGTTTTCAGTTTACAATTTACATTAGCTAATAATTAATAAGAGTTTAAAGATGTCATTTGAGTTGAAGTATTTAAAATATCACATTTTACGGAAACAAAGAAACAGGTATGCACTTGATTTTGACAATAAGTCTACGCAAAGAACTACCAAAGGAAATGGGAAAAGAAAAATTTCAGAAATTACTAGCCATAGCCATTTAGAGACAAAAGAAAGTTGGGGGAAAAAAGAGAAACAACCAAAACATCTCCAACCCACCATGTACCGTCCTTTCAAAGCCCTGTCGTTAAAAATCCCAAAGTCTTTGACCACTACAGCAGATGAATATAAAATTTCACCCAAAGTGGTCGATGGTATTAAAATTGTTCTGGTTACAGAATGTGATAATGAGGCTAAATTCACTGTTGACAAGCCTATTAACAACAACGTGTATGTATATGATTTAACAAAGTCATTAGACAATAATTGTTTAATGAAATCAGTTTCGACACCTGGCTTAATGGGACAAATGGGGCTAGGCAAATTGAGTTCGAGATAAGTTTGGTACATTTTGAAAGCGGTAAATTGAGTCCCGGGGAAAAATAGGTAGTAGGTAAGTTGAGTCTCGGAAAAAATAAGGCAGTAGGTAATTTGAGTCCCAAGAAAAAACGATTTATATGCATTTAAAATTTAAAAATGTGCACTGTAAAATTTTTAATTATGATTTGTGAACAATTCATTGACTGCATGTATATGATTTTGAAAATAGCAACATGCATTTTTATTGCATAAAAAATAATTATATAATTAATCAAAATGCATGTTGCTATTTTCAAAATCATATACATGCAGTCAACGAATGTCCACAAATCACAAATAATAATTTTATAGTGCATATTTTTAATTTTTAAATTTTAAATACATATAAATCGTTTTTCCCTGGGACTCAAATTACCTAGCTACTACCTTATTTTTTCTGGGACTCAACTTACCTAGCTACTACCTTATTTTTTCTGTGACTCAACTTACCTACTACTTATTTTTCCCTGGGACTCAATTTACCGAGTTAGTGTCATTTGGGACTCAATTTACCAACCCCGTTATAAATCTTTGTTTCGACGGTCAGTGCAGCAATCAATAGATTTACACAAAAATATGCTCCCTAAAGATTTGACGTACTACAAACCAATGCCAGCAGATACTATATACCGACTGATTATATAGTTGGAAGTTATGGGCACATATTACCTAGTCACCAAAAAATTGACATCTTAGACGACCTGTACTTCCAAGATTTTGATTCATTGTCTGCAAAAAATTGGTTGAATAACTTCGTCATAGATCTCTGTTTGATGTCATATGCTTTTAAGCTGGGCTTAAAAAACATACAGGTTTTATCATTCAACCATGCAAGACAACTGTTTGAAAAAAGAGAAATTGTTAAACAGCATATTAACAAAACTACTTTTACTCAGGATAGTACGGTTATTCTACCATGGTTAGTGCATAGTCATTGGATAGTGGTTGTTTTAAATTTCAAAACCGAAAAGTATTATATCATGGATCTTTTTGAACCATATAACAATGATATTAGATTATCAAAATTTTAAATCAATGTATCCGAAATGCTGAAATCAAAAGTAATTTACGAAAACGACGGAAAAAAATGTCCAACGTTATCACTACGTATTGAATGCCCCTATAAAAACGTTTCACAACAAAATTATGGATATAATTGTGGTGTTTATTTAATACACTACGCATTTAACATTATGGACGGTTCTGAGTTCAGTTTAGAGTTTAATCCTAAAAATTACCGAGAATATTTAAAAAATTATCTCTTAGAAAATTCTGACGACATGACAAACATATGCCTATACTGTTACTGTAGCCGGCACTCAGATAAGTACCGTAGTCTCCCCGAAGATGACTGTATTGAATGGGTATCGTGTTCAGTGTGTTGCCGCTGGATAGCGATAAATTGCATTCCTAAAAAAGACAGATTTGTTAATTATGAAATCAACGATTTCTTCTGTTTATTGTGTCAGAAGTGACGAAACTAAAACAATATATACAAACATTAACTATACAGTTTAGGTAGGTGAATAAGTTTATTGTTCTATTATGATTGATTTATTTTAACAGCAATAGCAGCTATGTTTGGAAAATAACTTTTTGGTTTTAAACCAGTTTAAAACCTTACTAAAGTCATACTAGATAAATAATTGATAATGTCTGGTATGTATGAATGTAAAATAAAAATACCTGAGAACTTATGAATTATTCAATCAGTCACTATAAAAATATGTTATTTGAAACAATAATCTACCTATCTAATAATAATAACATCACAGATTTTAGATAACTTTATAAATTATTAATTGGACGCTAAGAAAATATTTTACACAACACGAGGTACCTGTTAGAAAAAAATAGCTCTGTTTTGTCAAAATGCTATAAAAGATTGTTTTTAATAGTGGGTGAAAAAATACATAGATACAGAGTATGTTAAGTAATAACCACAAAAAAATAACTTTAACAATATTTAAATTACTTTTCATTAAACGGTACAGGATTTAATTAATTTCATTAGCTGATTCAAGCTAGTCTTGTTACAGTAACGTGTAAAATTAGTTAATCCAAACACACATTTACATAGGATTGTAAAATACCAGACATTTAAAAACACTATTTGTAACCACACCAGTTATGCTTTTATTTTAATTCATGCATAACTGACAGTCCGCAGTCTGATATTTAAAAGTGGGACGGCATTTAGTGTTTTGATTTATTTGTATTTAATGTTTAAGAATATAATCACTAGACGTTTCAATAGCAATCAGTCCAATATAAAAGGTACAATCAATATGGTCTTCATGGTTGTTGACCTCTCTAAAAATTTTTGAAATTAAAATGTGACTAGAATGATAATATTTGGAAATTTGTTACATAGATAATCCAAATCAGTATAAAAAAGATATGCATTTCATAGATAAAGTAGTTTCTCACACAGTTATAAGTTATTGGTTACCTACTCCATAATGAAGTAATCAGTTATGTAATTGAGTGGGATTCTAATTAAATTAAATACACTACATATTGCATATCAAGATGAAAATGAAATTATAAAAGTAAATTTTTTCTCATAAGTATTACTTAGCCCTTCCTTGATTGTTTAGAAATTCAAAACACAAGTACTTAGGTCATAAAAATAAAATATAAGTTGAATAATTGATAATGACAAATACAATTAATACACTATTAATTATTATAATATCAACACTTACTAGTTTAAACATTATATGCTTTAGACACACTGAGTTTATGACTGGTTATAGTTCAATATTCATGCTAAAATAGCAGTTGTTATATGTTTTTATTTTTATTTATGTATTGAATCTCTGTTTTTTAGGCTCAGATTTTAAACTAAAATATAAAATATAATTTTTATAAATATAAAGTTAACAGTCATTCCTTGCACCTAAAATTTTAATTTATCATAACCTATATCATTACAAGACACCTACCTATATTACATATTACATTATATTAATATTAATTTTTGATCATTGAGTTTTGAATTGGACAATAAAACAGTTATGTTATATTTAATAAATAAATAATAATAGAATGTAAGTTAAACGATTAACTGTTAATACGGCTATGTCTTAAAGAATTTAATATGGCCAACCGTATAGTATAAATTAAAGTATAGTATGCGGCATCGGGCTTCCCACATTTTATAATAGTGTTTTAAAAAAAAAATATTATTTTATTTTAATTTAATATCTTAAATATATATATTTAAAAAAATAAATAGATTATAAAGAAAAAAATGTATATTTATAAAAAAATTTGAAAAAAAAAATATATAAGCATTTTAAGAATGGTTAGCTAGCCAACATTTTTTTTTTGCACCATTGCTCGTTCAAATCTCTAGTTACCTATTAAATTTGATGAATATATTGGATTTTTTTATCTTTAAAAATGTATTTATTGAATTAAAAAAATCAAGTATCTCATCAAATATTAGTATGAATATAAAATAGTAGTTTCACATTTTTTTAAGTTTAATGAAATGTTTTGTAAAATGTAAAAGCATCTGCGACTGAGCAACTGAGAGTTTTTTAGCTATTTTACCTTTATACTATTGTTCCTCCAACAAGTATGTGGAAAACTCGGTTTCTTAATTAATTTAAATAGAATATTGTTTAATATTTTGGATTTAAACAAGTTTTATATGTCTCCACCAATCAAATTATAATTTTCACCTAAGAAATATAAATGCTTTTTAATTAATCAAAGTAATTTCTTACTAATTTAATGCTGTGGCATGAAGCGAAATAAATTAATAACAATGTTTATTAGTGATATATGTATGAATGTGTTCTGTACTTCTACGTATTGCAATTTGAAATGTGACCAAGCATACTAAATTTATTTATCATTATCACTATAATAATATCGATCGTACGAAAAAATAAGTCAAACCCTTGATATCTATCCAGTTAGGGGAGACGGACAATGGGCCAAATCAAATTAGCCGAATACCAAAGAGCCGACTCCATTCAGCCAAATTTCATCCAGCCGAAATAATTGAGAGCCAGAATTTCTTTTAGCTGCCAAAGGGCTGCATTTATAATATAAATAAATAAATAAATACATTTTTTATAATTATGTATAATATATACAGTATTAATGTATTAAAATATATATAATAATAGGTATGTGTATAAAATAATAAATATAAATGTTGATAAATAAAAAATTTAAATATTTATATTGTAAGAAATTCTTTAAAAAAATTGATAATATTTCTATTATTTTATTCTTCAATAACATTTTGTGTTTGAAGTTGTCGTTTTATATTTGCTAATTTAGGTTTTGGTCTTTGATTTCCAGATACAATCAATTAAATTTGACCTATAAATATGAATTATTCCTTACTTGAAATACATTTTTTAAGAATAAAAATTAGTAAAATATTTATCTAAAGAATTTTGTTGTTTTTTACACGTTCCAATGATTAAACATTAAACAATAAATTCCAACGTGGTCAGTGCCTACCAAAATTTTTCAACACTTGTGCCAAGACTCTTCATTTTGGACATAAGTAACAAATATAAAACGGAAACTTCAAATACAAAATGTTATTGAAGAATAAAATAATAGAAATATTATCAATTTTTAATAGAAATGTTATCGATGATTTTTTAAAGGAATTACCTACAATTCAAATTTGAAAATATTTTATATTATTTTATACACACATTATTATTATACATATTATAAGCAACTTATAAACAATCGTTTTATATATTTTTCAATATTATAAATTCAGCTCTATGCCGGCTGTATGAAATTTGACTCTCAGTTATGTCAGCTGGATGAAATTCGGCCAAATGGATTCGGCTCTTCGGTATTTGGCCTTATGTACCACACGTCCACACCTCCAATTAGACGTTTGATGATTGTCAATAGATTAAGATTTACTAAATAGTAAATAATTAGTATAATATGATAACAATACGTGGTAATTTAATATTTCTAATAATTTGTTGTTTTATAAATAAGTAAAAATTTAAAAATTGAAAACTGTTTACGGCGTTTACGCCTCCATAATATAATACTTTAATAATGATAACGAAATGATGGGCTGGCAGCTGATGGAATGGATGTCAGAAACGTTTTAATCATTATCGTTTTCGTATGTTGTCGTTCATTCGTCGCCGCAGTAGTTACTGTTATCATTTTCATCATAGTCCGTGGTTTTTACTTTTTACCAAGCAATTACGCATTAGATAAGCCGTAAAGTATTTTAATGATG
Source organism: Diuraphis noxia (assembly GCF_037042655.1). Lineage (NCBI taxonomy): Eukaryota > Metazoa > Arthropoda > Insecta > Hemiptera > Aphididae > Diuraphis > Diuraphis noxia. Next base: position 29,847,867 of record NW_028301711.1, read on the forward strand.
TAGCTCAGTTTATTGTTTAGTGTTTACTTTGGAAGAGTTTTCTGTGTTTCACTGTATCATTAACCTTTGTTATTGTCATTAGTCATCACGTCAAGGCGAGTCATTTTATTACTCAGATTTGAGAATTTACATCGCTGAAATATTTGGATTCACACGCCGTTTTAGCGTACAGAATTCTGGTTCATGAATGTGATAGTTTCGCGATGAATTTAAAAAACTATGGGTAACTAGTACCGTTCTGTCATTTGTTAATAAACAACTTATATGCAATTAAATTTAACATGTTTGGTTGTCTTTGCTAATTGAGTAATTCATAACTTTTATCTTCTCAGAATGCTCCTTTAATAAAGTTGACACGATGGTTGCGAGTTTACAGTCCAGACGTAAAGCATTAGAATCTAAAATCACAGAAAAAAATCGTGAATTAAAACGATTATGCATACAAGAAGCAGAATTGACGGGAAGCTTACCACCGGAGATCCCATTGGACCCTGGTGAAACACCACCTACATTCCGTCGACGTATTGGAACTTCATTTACTTATCCTGAAAATTTAATAAATAAGCTTAAATTTAAAGACGTAAGTAATTATTGCTTTTTTATTGTGGTGTACAGGTTTTATATAAGTTTTTTACCTCTTAGGATGAAACTTTGGCTTCTCTAGAACTAGAGTATAAAATCCAAAAAGGAATTGCCGAAGCTGCTTTAGGACTTGCTAATGATGAGACTGCCAATAAATCGGTGCGACGTAAACATAGAATGATGTATCAACAAAGTCAAAATAGAATTATTGAACTTGAGACAAGAATAAATTTATGCAATAATCAAAAAGTAAAAAAAAAGCCTCGCCCTGAAAGCAGTTACACAACAGGTAATATCTATAATACTCTATCATTGTTAAGATTAAATTAAAAAGAAAAAGGCTTCTTGATGTGGGTTAAGTAAGGAAGAGTACACATAGTTATAATTATACATATTGTTTATCGTGGACCAGTAGTGCCATGTTTTATTACTGGATTGAAATCAAATAATTACATACCTAATCCACACACGCCAATAATAATTTAAGTTCGATATTTTAATTTTCTGATTAATTGTTTAGTTAAAATTATTTAATATTTTCATCTAGTACTGGTTATAACATTGATAGATAAACACACTTAACCAGACTCAAAATCTGTTACAGATTAACATTTAGACCATATTAGATTCTGAGTAGAGCAATGAATGTATTTATTTTACAGTAATTGATTTATTTATTATTATCATTTTTATTTTTAAAACACTTAATATAAAATAAATGTATATTTAGTATTTTTCTTAATAACTGGGATAAAAAAAAAATTAAAAAATAAAAAATAACCATAAATAATTGAAATGTTTACCTTTATTAAAAGTTTCTACACATGATATAATTTTCTTGAAATTCTGTCGTAATCGCTTATGATTAAAATTATGTTTTAATTAAGAATTTAAAAATTGAATACAAGTTCTAGGTATTTTATATTGCAATTAAAAAATAAAAATTGTTTATAAATCAACAATAGTTTTATATGACTATCTAAAGTTTAAATTTTGATTAAATTAAATATTAAACCGTTGTTTCTTCTTCAAAAAATTTTACTATATTTTCATATCCCAAAAACAAATAACTGGAGATACCCACTTGAAATTTTCACCAAGTTGTTGTATTATCATTTTCTACATATTCCTGATATAATTTTCAAAGAATTTATATGGCTCAATAAATTGTTTAATAGAATAGTGTTTTATCTTTAATAAGGTTAAAAGTTATGTTTCAATTGGAAAAATATCCACTGGTAAAATACATCTTTGGGAGAAAAATATGTTAAGCTTAATATATCTGAATAAAAAACATCTATTCAAATATCGCCCATAGTTATCATTTTAACTTTTTGAGAATAAATGCATAAGATACAAGAAAATAGTTACATATACTGGTCATATAGTATGTATTAATAATAATAATAAATATACAAAACAGTACCTAATCATAGCCCATTGCATAATAATAAATTTCAATGTTATGTGTATTGGTCATAAACACAAGTACTTATATTTGCTTACTTGTGTTGTTCTTTCACAATCTGTTTAAAAATATAAAGATAAAACTTTATTATCCCACTTATTTTTGTTTTAATTACTGGATACATTATATGAACAATTTTACTATCTATATTTTTACTACCAAATATATTTATCTTATGATATTATTATCTACTGGCTACTGTATATAAGTTTTTCTTGATATTCTTATCTAGATTCACTACCTACAGTATCAGAATGTTGAGTGTTGCAATAATTTGTGCACCGTAGATAAAATAACAACTTAAAAATAGAATTATTCTTTAGAAATATAATACAGAATTCAAAGAGCCAGAACAGCATTAAAAAAAAAAAAAATGTTCAAAGGAATCAAAATCTGGCTTTAAATAGAAAAAGTTAGATTTCTAATTTATTACATGTTCTCTAAGTTATGATAAAAAAAAGAACTTATAATCTGTGCGTTAACAGAGTTAACACACAAGACGATTTATTATTTTGATATGGACCTTATAAATAAATTCTAAAGGATTGTAATACCAATCAAATAGTATTAAAATGAATTGAAAAGATGATTAACTTGGATGATAATTTAATTATAAAAGATTTGTAATTAAGATTACATGAAAAATATTATCATGAGAAATATTCAATAGAACATTTTGTTTATTCTTATTCACTACATACAACTATTTATCTTTATGGCCTTCATAGTATATGAAAAACATTTTAATCTTGTGTATTAGTGAATTACTTTCAATATCTTATCTAAAATGCTGTGGTCATAAAGTAATATAATAAAAATAATTTGGTCAACATATTATTGATATAAATATGTCATTTTCTAAGAGGGCATTTTAAGTATCAAAATTTATACAACAACATAATATACACTTCATAATTTAAAAATGTATATATATATACATTACACATTTATACGAAATTCTTTAATGAATAACATTGCAGTAAGAACTATTACAATAATAATTTGATTAATAATTGCCACTCTCAATTTTTTTTTTTTTTTTATTTAAGTTTTATCATTGCAGTGGTTAATAGAACAATACATATTTACTTCTTGTTTATTTTATTGTATTTAATTTTAACAAGCACATGTATTAATTTTGTTTTTAAAATTGTCATGTATAAGCAATAGTACAATATAATAAAATATAATGATTATTAAAGTTAACTTCCAGCCCTTGAAATGTCAAAAAACTACAAATCTTTCTGTAATATTCATTAAAAACAAAAATAAATAAATAAATAAAAATAACTATTTAATTCTAATTTAGCTTTAGTTAAAATGTATTTCCAAGCAAAATCAAACATGGGGTTTATGAGTTAGTTGAATGTTGAACAAACTCTTTCATTTATAATGATTAATCATAATATATCTTATCCTGTGTTTTATAATATAATATATAGTTAACCTATAAATTATAATTATTTTTATAGCTTATAATTGTAGCTAGTTATTTTAAGTCAACTTACTTTAAAAAATGTAGGTTCTATTATTAAAAAAAAAAAAATTATAAGTACACCTGATTTCTACCATTGGTTTTTACAATTATAATTTTATATATAAAACAAATTAATGCACATTAAATTATTTAAATAGGAACACAATTAAATGTTAAATCCAGTATGATGGAAAAAATTGATTGGGTTCAGAATAACAGAGTGATAATTATAGAAAAGGATGAACTGAGGATTAGCTGTAATATTTTTAAAAAAAATCCATTAATTTGAGAAAAGTTGTACATGATTAGAAGATAAAATCATTTGTTTAAGTTCAAAGGTAATATGATTTATCCAAAACAAAGATGAGAGAAAGATGAAATGATTATGCTTTAATTTATATCATTCTTAAATAATTCTTATAACAATTAGTTATTTTAATGTACATTATTCAATTGAATTATATAGTAGAATCAAAAACTAGCAGATCATTTTATAACATTATGAAAAACACACATTTAATTTCCACAATTACCTATATTGTTGAATATTTTTTAATTGTTAATGGTTTTGTATTTATTCATAAGTTTTTATTTCTTGCCTGAAATATTAAGCGAGTATTTTTTGAAATGTAATTAAACCATTTTGTTTTAAAACATAATAGGTATGTATGTTTTATTATACAAAAAAGTATATCCTTAAAAAATAAAATAATTGATTTAAGTTCTGATTAATGATTAAGGAAATTTGATTTATCATGAATACATTTAATACTTTTATTTTGTTTTTGTATTAGATTTTGTGAACAATCATAGTGTGACTGATGGTAATTTTGTTGTACCTAAAGATCCAAATGTACAATCTTTGAATGCAAAAGTGTTACCTCACAAAACTAATTTAAGGCAGTCACAATCATACAACAAATTCCCTGGTCAGAGGAATTCTCATGACCCAAGGTAATTATGAATTTATTATTACTTTAAACGTAGTTATATATATATATATTTTTTTTTTGTAATATACAGGATGGTTTTTAAAATTATACTCACCCTATTTTTATGCTTAAATTATGCATATATTAAAATTTTGTTTCTTGGAAATTTCAAATACACTTAAATACCTATTTTTGAATTGAGATTTTTGAACTTTTCAAGGATGATTCAGTAACAATAGAAACTTTTTGTATTAAAAACTTACAATAATTATATTTATTATAAATATTTTATGAACACAGAAACTAGAATTTCGACTTATATTAAAATTGGTTTACTTAAATAATGCTTAAAACTATAATTTGAATAAATGTACACTATTAAAGGGAAGAATGTGATTGAACATGCTTAAAAATGACACTATATTGTAACAATTAATTATTATTAAATGTAAAATAAATAGTATTGTTAAAAATCGGGTGACTGTAGCTCCGGACTTGTAGTTAGAATGTAGATTTAGTGATATGAAATTACCACATAAGTATAGTTGGGTACTTATAGATTGTTACATGAATATGTACAGCCAATACACTTTCCAATCTCCACTGTCTAACCTCCATTCATCATATTCCTTTTATCTTAATTAACTATGGCAATGCCTTCTATATAAATAGTGCTTATTTGCAGTTTGAGATTGTCTGATGTTTATTCTAACTTACAATGACTATCTAATTTTTTCAATGCTATTTTTTTTAAATACTATTATATTTGTACTTATTGCCAATGATCATTCATTTATACATATTCATAACAATATCATTGTTTTAAATATTTTTGCAGTACATAACACATATAAGAATTTTTATTTTTATAGTTTGAAAAATATAAAATTGTACAACTTAAATAGATTGAAATTAGTATAAAAAATTTTTAATTAATCAATTTTTAGAATCAGCAATGGGCTACATAATGCATGGAATACTCATGAACATATATCCAGTTCTAATATGCAACCAATGCTACTCCCAAGATCAACAATAAGTTTAGATAAAGATCATGGTAAATTTTGTGTTAATTATTAAAAAATATATTTGTTAAATTAACATTGTTAATTATTTTACAGTAACTTATCCTAAAGACAATGGTGTATTTTTTAATAATAATTCAAATTCTACAAATTTGCCATCCAATCATGAATTGTCAAGTAAGATTATTGATCAAGATTCCACGTCTAAGTATAGAGACAGGTATACAATTTAATATTTCATAATAAATTGTAATATTATGCTTTTTTAATAGATTAGAATTGAATGATTTAATATTTTATGATAACAGGTTTGGAAGTTTAGACAGGCGACATACTACTAGAAGTTCTAGTTCTCGAAGTAATAGTAGTGTTGATCATGAACCTCCTGCTGTTCCTGTTGTACCGCGACACATAAATTCACAGCATCCCCCAACTACTGTTTTATTACCAAATCAAATGTACCCAGAAAATAGTTTGATGAGAACTCACTCTCTGGGTAATATTAAAAATGAAAATCAACAACAAGCAGAAAAAGGATTTACAGATTTAAATCAGATATCGTTGTCTGAAAGTAGAAAAAGTTCTGAGAAAAAATGGATTGAAACATCATTAGATAGTAGTAGTAGCGTTGAGTCTGGACCAACACTTACCCATGATTTACCGCCTCCTATTAAAATGCATACACCTCCAATACAACCTGAAAATCATCCACTTCCGTACGACCCACTAGTCAATCATTTTGACACTGTAATTATTTTATATTTTTTTGTTATTAAATCCAAATAATTATGCATTTAAATATAACTTTTTTTATTAGGTTCCATTTGAATCACCAAAAAATCATACGGTTGTTCAGGTTGGAAAGTGGCAACCGTATCGTGAAGTAACTAAACCGTTTGAAATGTCTGATTTTTATAAGTACAGTACAAGATTTAGGAAACCATCTGCAAATTCTAATAGTGCATCTCCAGAAATTATTCAAGCTACAGCCAATCCATCACCAACACCATCTTTGCCACCACAACCAGCATTACAAAATAAAGGAATTTATCAACCTTTACAACCTCACAATTGTCATCCACTAGTACCTCAGTAAGTTAACTCGCTATTTTATATTTCAGTATAAAATATAAAATTAAAAATACATTTTATTTTACAGAAACATTTCAATGATGGAAGAAACAGTCTGTCCCATTGATTCATTTGAACCCAATAATGAATTATGTTTAGATGAAAGTGTATTTGCTAATGAAATGTTGTCTTGGTATCAAGATGAAGCTACACCCCAATCTAGGACTGCCACATTGGTATAATTTTAAATAATAGATAACTTAAACCTATTATGGTATATTTTTGCATTATGAATTTATGATAGGCAGCTAGAAGACGACCAATATAATATTATATATTATTATTATGCTTTTATTTATTTATTTATTTTTTTTTTTTGATAATTTTAGTACAACATTAAATCTTTATAAACATACTTTAATATAAATGACAACAAAATAACAAAATTTTAATTGAATTAATTTGAACACTTAATGTATGACTATCATTTTTCATAATAATAGTTAATTTATTTTGTATTTCAGTATCATTTAACTGAAAAAACAAATTTTTCTTTAATAATTGTAATTTTATTTCTGTATAAAGATTTTTATATATAGATATTTATGAATGTGAAAATTAACTTACTTATACGTTCGTTTCTGGAAGAAATGATGATCACAATATTTTATGATTTATTATTGTATACAGTTCTAGTAATTAACTTAAATTTAATTTATCAAGACATCACACTTTTAAATATTTTATTTTAGTTTGCTTTACAAAAAAAAATTGTAGTTTTTAATACACATAACAAAATGCACTAGATAAATAAAATATGTATTGCTTAGTATTTAAATACATTATGAATGCAAATATATGTTAATAAAAATATCTGAGAATATTTAGTATAAGACAAGACTGAATGTTATGTGCAATTAGTCTAAGAGTTTCAGATGTATTTATACTTTTTTTTAACTTGTAAATGATTTTTATTTTAAAATACCATTATTATTGAGTAAAAATGTAAACACAAAAAGGTCATCTATTTTTTTTTTTTTATTATTGTCTTATGTATTTTTTTTTTTTTTTTGTTACTGCAAAGTATATTTTTTCAAGAACTTGTATTCTAATAAATGTATCTTATTTTTAGTTTGTATTTGCAATAAAAAAATAGTATAGAAATATTAATACGCTCAATGTTCAATTTTGATAGAAATGTATGGCTATGTTTTTTTTTTTTTTTTTTTAATGCTAAATACAATTTATATGATGATAATTGTATAATTTATTTTCAACAAGGTATGCAATTTTTATTTTATATATAATATATTATCATAGATATCATTTATCAAAGATAAATTCATGATTTTATTTTAATGATGGCAGCTATAATGAATATCCGTTTATGTATTTTCTACATCACCTACATTTTATAAAATAAACTATTCTCCTAATAATAAATTCATTTTTGTAAAATATTTGATATAACAAGAATTGTTTATTTAGACTTAAATATACAGGGTAAACCATAATTAAAGTTATTAGTAGTAACGGTATGAATTGATTAATTTAATTATACACCTAATTTGATTTTATATTATAAACTATAATATGGCCTATGTAATGTTACCTATCTGCTAATAAATAAAAATTACATATGTAGTTAATTCAATTTGGACCCTATCTATTTTGTTGTACAATTATTAGAAACTACATATTTCTTTAACATTTGTGATTTATGTTTAGAGTAGTAATTGTCATAAAGTTTTTATGATGAAATTAACTTAAGTTAATTTTAAATCCAGTTAACTATAAAACAAAATTGATGATATATTTATTTCGGACAGAATAGTACATGTCATTATTGACTGTAAAATAATATTATTATTTTCACATTAAATTGTTTATGCATATAATACCATTTAAGTAATGTTTATAGAGGGATTTAGTTTGAATTTTGTAAAGATTTTATATCATTATCATATACATTTAAAATTTCGTTTCACATAAAGATCCCAAATCAAGGTACCTGCTGTCATCATATAAGGTTTTTTAGAAGTAAAATAGAACTTTCTACTACATTTTGAAAATGTTATAAAGAAAAACTTTTTAGTTATTATATTTTTAGGTATATTTTATTACAGAATTGTTATTTTTATATTATATTTTGATTAATTAATAATTATAATATCAGAAATGTAATGTAAATGTATTATAAAAAATTAATATTGTAGTATAAATAATAATAAGAGTACTGATAATGTCTTAATGAAAAAAATATATTTAGTTTTGTAAAAATATATCATCTTAATATGAAAACTATGAAGGGCCAAATTATCATCTTATTTTAATTCTAACAGTTTTGAAATCAGACTTAATCTGTTTCAATGTTATCTAATATAATGGACTTGGATACTATCTCATAAAAAAAAAATCAAATACATAAATCTAGAAGTTTACTCAATACAAGATATTATTATGAGACTTTTCCTTTTATCTCTGATGTAAAAATTAGGAAATTAATCCATTTTTACTCTCTTTATTTTTATATTGTTATATGTATCACAATAATATAAAAATATAATTAGATACTTATCATTTATAATATTTAAAGTTATATTATTAGTGTGCGATTATCAAATGTTCATTTTGATTGATATATGTCATATTTAATACTATGATTTAATTACAAAAATAGTAAAAATGCTTTCCTATCTACACTGGTGTATTAACTTAGTAAATTTTAAATCCAGTTAACTCTAAAACAAAATTGATTAGAAATATACATTATACATTAATTATACATTGATGCATTGACGGTTCATACAGTCAACACTCTTATTAAAATGTATTAGATATTTTGAACAGCCTAGTTGTAAAATACTAATCTTAATTTAAGTATATATGTTATTCAAAACCTATAAGAAGAAATATGTATAGAAGTTTTTTATAATTTTTAAATGTTTGAGTAGGAATTTTTTGGATTTTAAATGTTAAACAATATACACTAAACAAATTAACATTCAACTTTAAATTTAAATGAACCATGCTTGAATTAATGTGAATAAGTAGAGTTCTAAAATGATACAGACCTACAGGTTTTTAATTATATTCATAATAAAATATTAGTAATATTAATATAATTTGTTAACTTAATTTACGTATGAAAATGTTTTAACTTAACTTAGTTAATAAATATTATTAACTTGCCCAGCCTAGAATTTTTCTATAACTTAACATTAATTTAATCTAAAATATGAAAATAATGCCAGTACCCATCAACAACAATATCTATAATAATATAGTGCTTAACAAAATTATACTTTGAGAACAAATACTTAACGTTGTTTGTTAAACTGGTATTGTTATTTTATAGAATTACTTTTAACCAATTATTAAATTATTATATCAAAGCTGGTAGTGGAATCATATTTCACATATTTTGTATACATTTATATTTATATAGCTATGCTATTGTAATCACTATTATAGAGTTCAGAAATAGTGCTAAACACTTCAAAAGTTAAATTTAGAAGATACCATTTTGTTATTATTTGACTTAATAGTATGTTAGATATTAGACTTATGTTTATGTGCTTGTTGTATAATGTCATATTATTAATTCACGTTTTATTTGCTATAACATCTATAGCCGACGAGAGTTTTGTTAATTTATCAGGAGTTTCCATTAACTTTAAAGATTTAAAGAGGGGGGTTACAAAAAAAATTATATTTCAACACTCCCTCTTAAATTCTAATTAGTGACGCCCTCACCAACCCTTCATTTGGGTTTAACTCCCAAAACCCCCCTAAATACGTCACTGCATTTGATACAAAATACTATATTACTTAAGAACTACCACAGTACACTACAGAAATCAGTGTTGTCTATAGGAAGAGAAACAAAGTCTTGAAAATCTATAATTTTATAGGTACTTACGTTACCTATAAGAAAACACAAATTATCAACCTTTCAATATAACTGAACTATTCAATGCATTATCATTTATCAGTATGCAAAATCAAAATCCCAGGTTCAGATGAGATACCATATTGCTTTATTCAAAATCTACCAAAGTTAGGACACTAAATACTTCTACAAATTTATAATATAATTTGGGAAAGAGGCATATATCCAGACCAATGACACAACGCAATAATTATACCTATCCCAAAACCAAATACGAACAAATTCGATACCTCTAACTATAGGCTCATTTCATTCATCAATACACTAGATAAAACACTAAAAAAAATAATTATAAACCGCTTCGTTTGGAGACATAAAATATACTAACAAATGTTCAATGTGGATTTCGAAGATATCATTCTACTTTCGATATCGGCCTTTCGTCCTTAAATGATAATAATATTTGTTATGCAAAAAATTAGAAACAATATTTAATATTTATAGCCTTAGACCTAGAAAAATCAAACGATATGGTATGGTAAAACAGAGTTCTTCAAATTATTTAAGAATGTGATATAAATGGTAAAATTTTCATATTCTTCCAAAATTTCTTAAAAAAATCGTACAATACAAGTTAAGCTCACAATGAATTATCAAACACTTACCTAACTGAAAACGGCCTTCCCTAAGGTTCAGTGATTAGTTTAACAATGTTAAGCTATTAACAATATGTTTAAATAAATACTTAAACCCAGTGGCGTATTTTGGGTGATTTCTCGGGGGGTGTCAACATTTATTGAACCTCACAAACAAAATTTTTAGTATTATTTACTAATGTAAAAAGACATTGAATTAATTTTTTAACAAATTAATATGTTAGGAATTGACAAGAAGTTTTACATTTGATAAAAATAGTATACTATAAAATAAGTGACAACACTAATGTCCAATATATTAGGACTTTTTTTTAAATGTCGGGGGGTGTCAAGACATGGAGGACACCCCCCCAAAATACGCCACTGCCTAAACCCTAAACCTACAAAACACCTACTACTATTTGCTGACAACTAGAACATTTATTGCAGTGGAAGAATACTAAAACCACAATGGAAATATTGCATCAAGCACCAAATATTCTCCAATATTGGTCAAATAAGATTGGTTTCAAATTCTCCCCAAGAAAAGTCAATGTATTTGTTTCCATACTCATAAGACAGATAACCACAAATTATTCCTTAATAATTCTGAAATATCCTTCTGCAAATCCTTACGCATATCAGGAATGATCTTAGATAGTGAATTAAAATGGACACAATACCTAAAAAAAACTAAAAAGCTTTTATAAAATTAATATGAACATAATGAAAACATTTTCAAATCGCACCTGGAGGACTGACACAAAAAGTCTTCTAAATATATATATAATTCATTAATACTGTCACGAATAAATTATGGGTCAATTTTTTATAGTTCAGCCAAAGAAAATTTACTCAAAATATTAGATTCTTTATACAATGAAGTTATTCGCATTTCAATTGGAGTATTCAGAATCACCCCTATCGACAGTATATTATGTAACGTTTCAAACTCCAAAGAGAAAAATAGATACTCATCTACGGCATGAAAAGGAAAAGCACATATTGGCATTGTCGGTTACGAGATGGGCGATAGCCGATAAGTTAGCAGACAAAGTAGCTAAAATCATCTAGCATCCAACAATCATTAACATACCGGCTAACGACATAAGTATATCCATTAGAAACAATATAAATACGATATGACTCTGTTCCGCATTCCAACAGATTAAAAAATGCACTCAAAAGTGGCATCATCTCTATAATTTATACAGAGGACAAGATGTCACTTTAGCCAAAGTGAGAATTGGACATTCTTTTCTAACCCATTCATTCATAATCAGAAAAGATCCACCTAACTAACCTAACCTATATGCAATAAATTCCAAGAAGACCTAACCAATCAATACATCATACTAGACTGCCCAGACCTTCAAAACATCTGAAACACCTTATCAATATCCAACAACTAAGAAGGAGCTCTTTAGAAAGACAACACCATATAAATCTTAAATTTCTTTACGCATATTAATATTGTAAACAATCTTTAACTAACATGTATTCATAATTTAAGACTGTTGTAAACTTTGAAATTTAATTATTAATGTAACTCATACAATGTAACATGTACACAAGGCTAAAAACCTCAGATATTGAAGCCTTCTTTTTCTTTCAATAAAATAAAAAAAATGATTCATAACTAGACTTCAATTTTATTAAAATTTGGTACAAAAAAGTATTTTCAAATTTATAATTTTGGTACAAGTAGGTAGTATAGTTATTACATTATCGATTACATCCATCAAATCAGAAAACTTCTTCAGCTATGGGGAGAATAAACATTAAACAAATATTTAAGTATATAAGTAGGTCTTGTCCAAACAAGTATTGATTACTTATACAGAAAAAAATATTGTGATTAAAATTGATAAAATATTAAAAATATTTACCTACTGAAAAAAATAAAATAAAAATTACTTACTATTTACTCGAGTACATAAATTTGTTATTTTTGTATATTTTTAAGTGATACCATTATATTGAGGCCGTGAAAGCAAAGCCCCACTGGTTACTTTTCAGTCAATATCAGGTAAAGGCCAGAGCCTAATGAACATTTCAAGTAGGTATAATATGTGGAGAAAAGTGAAAAGATATTGTTTTATGAATTTCTGCTTACAAAATAATTTGAAATTAAGGTCTATTATAAACTTCTACTCAATGTAGAGTTATAGTTAAGACAATATATATAAAAATAATCAAGTAAATCCACTTTATTTTTGATTATAAAACTTTAACACTATAGACATATTTAGTTTATTTCGAAGTGAATAATAAAATTTACAAAAAAATGATAATCCAACATTCGTCAGTCGCCTTAAATTCAATTTAACAAATGAAATATGATGTATGAAATAAGAAAATGACATACTACTTTTATGACACAAATAAACATGAAGTAAAGTCACTAAATGAAAGTTGGCGTGATAATATTCTAGGGCTGTCAAAGAAGGTAAATGAAGAGTGGAAACATAAGATTAGGAAGAGTTAATGTGATAAATTAACTGGTCAAGGACACTTTTAGTAAAAAGTAGAATTTCGATTAATGTAAATCTTAAAAATAAACTATCATCTATGTATCTTCTATTAGATATACATATTATATACACATTACACACACACACATATATATAAACAATAGGTAGGTAAATAGATACTCATTAGTCTGGTATTAAATATTATTATACAATAGTTGTATAAGAAGAAAAATAAAAGTATATTTTCTTGATTAAACTATTTTTATTTTATTTTGAGTATTTATCTGTAAAATCTGCAATAGTCATACTATTGCGAAATTGCGGGTATGAAAGTATAATAAATTATATAATCATATATTACATATATACACCTATTGGCTATCATTACTAAATATTATGTTTAGTCATATTAAATAAAAATTGTATTGGATATAATATTATTCTTATAGGTAGACAGCACAATAGTATAGCTAGGTGGTAAGAATTTGTCTCGCTATTCATTCATCACCATGACACGGAATCGAATTGTTTTATAATTATTTAAAATTATAAATTAAAAAAGCGGGTAAGTCGTGGATGTCGCTCTGCTGTACAGTAGGTTACTGTAATGGATGGGATTAAATTTGAATGCAATGATAGGTATCATTGTATACGAAAAACGATTCTGAACGGAGATGATTTGTCAGTCTAGGATATATTATATTTAAATATTGTCATATATTCTATTTTGAAACAAATATTTTATTTTTCAATTAAGACGAATTTTGCAAAAGGCATGGTTAATCAATTAGTGTAGTTATCATGTAGTTATCATAATTCATAATACCTTATATATACGAATACATGGTTTGAGGATAAATCGTTATCATTACGCGATTTCATAAAAATTTAAAACTCAAACGCTCAAAAAATTTTTCCTATAATGACGCTTAAAATTTTCTCTATAGCTATTTGAAGCAAAACTTGTGGAAAACTTGGTGTTAAATTTTATAATCTTAGATATAAATACAAACAATATTATGAATTTTGAACTACAAAATAATTTGCAAATATTCATGGTTTTGACAAATTTTTGTCAATATTTGAAATTCAAATGCTAATAAAAATTTAAATTGAATTTCCGGTGGACATTTTTTTTGTGATAAAGATTGGCAAATTTGTAAGGAATCTTGTATTAAATTCTCAAATCTTAGATTTAAAAAGAAAATTTTTTATGAATTTCTAGCTTATAATAATTTGCGAATTTTCGTGATTTTTACGTATGTTGTCAAAATTTAAATTTAAATGCTTGTAAAAAAAAAATGTGACTATATATTTCTTTTATTTTTCAAACGTTATTGTAAAAATATTTTAGGAGCCTTGTATTAAATTTTCAAATCTTAGGTATAAAAGCAAATTTTTTTATGAATTTCTAGAATAAAATAATTTACGAATTTTTGTGATTTTTACGTATGTTGTCAAAATTAAAATTTGTATACATGTAAAAAAAAATTGTGGCTATACACTTATTTTATTTTTCAACTGCTATTGTAAAAACATATTATGAGCCTTGTATTAAATTCTTAAATCTTAGAATTAAAAAGAAAAACTTTTATGAATTTCGATCTAAGATAATTTGAAAATTGCCGTAATTTTACGTAATAAGTCAATATTTGAACTTCAAATGCTAATAAAAAAAAATTGTGCCTATGTATTCTTATAATTTTTTAATCACTATAAGAATAACATATGAGGAACTTTGTATTAAATTTTCAAGTATTTTGATAAGGCCAAAAAAATTTTATTGACACTTCAAAAAAAAAATTTTCAGACAAATTGAAAATTTTAGTCATCTATAAATATCTCAAAAAAAGTCAAAATATTTTTAAAATTAAATCATGTAAAGAAAATGCCAATCTAAATAACTGATAAAATTTTCAAGTATCTACGACTTATACTTTTTGAAAAATAACAAATATTTAAAATCGTTTCAGGATAAATCGTTATCGTTACGCTATTTCATAAAAATTTAAAATTCAAACGCACTTAAAATTTTTCCTATACTGATGCTTCAAGTTTTTTTGGTCGTCCAACATTTTTTTACCGACACTTCAAAAAAAAAATTCTCAAAAAAATCGAAAATTTCAGTGGTCTATAAATAACTCAAAAAAGTCGAAAATTTTTGAAAATTAAACTGTATATAGATATCACTAACATTAACATTTGGTGAAAATTTCAAGTATTTACAGTGATTAGTTTTTGAATTACAACCATATAAAAAAATCGATTTGGTCGAATTTGGTTTTTTTGTCATTTTTTTTTTTTTGTTTTTCTCGATTATTTTGAAAACTGTTTGAAAATGTTTACTTTTGACTTCTATAATGCACCAAGGATATTCACTTTTACATCGGAAACCACCCCCAAAGTTTGAAATCGAAGCATTATTTCGACTAGTTATGCTGTACACAGACACAAAAAAAAAAAAAAACACACATCAATGTAAAATCAATACATTCATCACTTCGTTCAGAATCTAAAATGAATGAAAATCGTCACGAATAAAAGATGTGTTAATTGTAATCTATGTGTTTATTGTAAAGGGTTATATAATTTTTCAAAAATTTGATATTCGTGTAAAAAACGTAGGTACGATGAGAAACGGATTTTCAATAAACCTGCGTATGATTAATTTATACCTATACTCAAATTTCAAATAATAATAAAAGTAATTAATACTAACAATGCCTACTGTCTTACTGTTTTATTACTTGTCCACCCTACGATTCTTTAATAAAAACAGATGAAATAATATGTTATCATAAATATAACCGGATATAAATGTTTATATCTAAGCACAATGCACATGAATAGATATCATCTAACCACGGTTTAAAGAGTAATATAAACAAATACAACGACGATACTAAAGTAAATAAAAAATTTGTATACAACAAATTTTTACGCAGTACCTAGCTATATTTAAGGAGCTAGAATCATGTTTAATGTTTAGGTTTATATTATACTTTTATAAATGATGAATTGAATACAGTATAATAAGACAAATGGCATATTTTATCCCACAGGCATCATCAACAATTATATATCGAAGTATTGATGTGGTAACCACAGATACTATACATTTCATTTAATAATAGTATTTTAATAATAATATTTCTAATGTTCTTAAAATATAAATATAAATTATAATAGTAAGAATTAAAAGAATTTAACTATACATTCGATTACACGCAAAATTTTCATTTTAGATTCTAAACGAAGTGATGAATGTATTGATTTTACAATGATGTGTGTTTTTTTTTTTGTGTGTCTGTGTACAGCATAACTAGTCGAAATAATGCTTCGATTTCAAACTTTGGGGGTGGTTTCCGATGTAAAATTGAAGATCCTTGGTGCATTATAGTGGTCAAACGTAAACATTTTCCAACAGTTTTCAAAAAAATCGAGAAAAACAAAAAAAAAAAATGACAGAAAAACGGGAATTTTTATGCAAAACCAGTTTTCGACCAAATCGAATTTTTTTATAAGGTTGTAATTCAAAAACTAATCACTGTAAATACTTGAAATTTTCACCAAATGTTTATGTTAGTGATATCTATATACAGTTTAATTTTCAAAAATTTTCGACTTTTTTTGAGTTATTTATAGACCACTGAAATTTTCAATTTTTTTGAGAATTTTTTTTTTGAAGTGCCGGTTAAAAAATGTTGGACTACCAAAAAAACTTGAAAATTTAATACAAGGTTGTTACTTATGACTTGTTCTTAATGAAGCTAAAAAAAATTAAAAATCGTAAGTCACAATTTTTTTTTATAAGCGTTTATATTTCAAATTTTTACGAAATCTGTCGAAAACACAAAAATTTGCAAGTAATTTTGAAGTTGAAAAATCATAAAATTGTTTATGTTTATGACTAAGAATTAAAAATACAACATTAAGTTTTCCTTCAAGTAGCTATAGAGAAAACCCGAAGCATCATTATAGGAAAAATTTTAAGTGCGTTTGAATTTTAAATTTTTACGAAATAGCGTAACAATAATGATTTATCCTGAAACGATTTTAAATATTTGTTATTATTCAAAAAGTATAAGTTGTAGATACTTGAAAATTTTATCAGTTATTTAGATTGGCATTTTCTTTACATGATTTAATTTTAAAAATATTTTGACTTTTTTTGAGATATTTATATATGACTGAAATTTTCAATTTGTCTGAAAAATTTTTTTGAAGTGTCGATAAATTTTTTTTGGCCCTATCAAAAGACTTGAAAATTTAATACAAAGTTCCTCATAGGTTATTCTTATAGTGAAATAAAAATTATAAGAATACATAGGCACAATTTTTTTTTATTAGCATTTGAAGTTCAAATATTGACAAAAATTCGTCAAAACCATGAATATTTTTTTTTTGTGTTTTTCATTACGTTTTGGGGCAGTAAAAATGCTTCGACTTTTAACTTCAGTACCTTGTTAAATCAGAAAGTGAATCTAGTTGATACTTTGGGGGATCAAAAGTAAAAAATTCTTAATATTTTTCTAAATAATCGGGATAAACAAACTAAAAATTAACGGAAAAACGGGAAATTTTACGTACAATCAGTTTTCGACAAAATCGATTTTGATTTTTGATATAACTTTAAAACGAATGACCATTGATATATGAAATTTTCACCGAATGTTTAAATAAGTACTTATATTCTATCCACCATGAAATTTTTAAAAAAATTTGACTTTTTTTAACTACTATTAAAACAACTTGTAAGACATTTTTATTACATTTTTAAGCTCTTTGACAAAGCGAAATATTTGTATTGATATTTATAGAGAAATAATATCGAAATTTCTTATACAAATATAAATGGCTAAAAAATTCAAAATATTTTTAAATTTCACCATGTATAGAAAATCGTATCAACAATTGCATGAAAATTATAAGTATCCAGTTTTAATTTTCGAGTTCCGCAAAAAAAAATTAAATCATTTATTGTCGAAAATTGGATTTGTATAAAAATCCTTGATTTTCTTTAATTTATTTTTTATTTTTTCTAACACTGAAAATAACTAGGAATTTTATACTAAGTACCGAATAGATTCACTTTTTATCAGAAAAGATTCTGATAAGATGACGGACACAAAAAAAAAATCGTGACACTAAAAATTACTTACACATTAATGTAAAATCAGCGATCAGAATCTATAATATTAGAAAAACCAAGCATTTTATGCAATACCAGTTTTCGGTGAAATAGATTTTATTTTTTAATGGCAATTTACAAGACAATTAACTACCGTAGATACGTTTTTACCAAATATTCATATGAGCTTTTACAATACTCAAAAAAATTATTATCTCAATATTTGGACTCATTTTGTACTATTTATTGATATTTTAAATGTATTTAGAGATTTTCTGCATTTGTGAAATTTCAAAAATATATACAACAATAATTGTTTTTTTTATAAGTGTTTAAATTTATAATTCTTACAAAATCACGAACCTTTTCAAATAAGTTTTATTTAAAATGCATTGAATTATAAACATACGCACTTAAGAATTAAAATAAAATAAATCAATGATGTAAAATTAATCATAAGTTTTTCTTATACCAATTAAAAAATAGTACAGATAAAAACAATCATCTTATACAAATTTCAAATTCATATTTTGATAATTAAACCAATATGGGTTTATGGTATACAGCTCTGGGGGTCAGCAAAACCTACTAAAATCAATATAATACAAATACAGTCCTATCAACCAAAAGCTTTTGGAAAAATCACTAAAGCACCATATTACGTTTCCAATCACACATTCCATCACGACCTCTCCATACCCTTTGTCGCAAATGTAGCTAAAACACACTACAAAATATTCCATTACCACCTCTTAAACCACAGAAACTCACTCATGCATGATATCTCTTCCTTGATTATCTCTGGAAATCCTTCCAAACGGCTAAAGCTCAAGTAGTGTAGAAACTTACTGACAAACTAATTCAATCTTAATATTCGTGTTTTTTTTATTGTACCTAGTACCTTCCTCTATTGGAAGGCTTTTATGCTCTGTTATCTCTATCTCTTTGTTTTATTTTTATTTTTTTATTACTATCTATTACCTAAGTTGTTATTATTGTTTTTTTTTTTTTTTGTAACAAACTGAATAAAACAAAAAACAAAAAAAAATTTGATTAAACTAGATATAGATAAAAAAATAACGATTGTGTAGTTATTTTGTGTTTGTTGTACCTTTTTTCAAATATTTGTCAGGAATAGAAACTTTTCAACACGCTATAATATTTATTTTATTCACTATACACAATATTTTTTAAATTTATTTTAAATTATTTATGCTAAGAATCTAATTTCACTGCTTTAATGTAGGTACGTTAGTATTTATACTTATAAGTTAAAAACTAGTCGTATTATATGAATTATTTTGAAATAATTTTACAATTATTAGTAATTACTTATTATAATATAATTGTATATGATTTGGACAAAAAATAGTTCACCCTATTGTATTATTAATAAATAAATAAATTAAAAACCTACCCATCAATATAAAAATATAATAAACTAGTTATCCTTAGACGTGTGAGGTGACGATATTACCTCTTTCAAAATCGTTTTTCAATTTATTATTAAATTTAAATTCACTATTTAAATTAATCTATTTTAGCTGTGATCCACTCAACGACGAGATACTCTGCATGTCTAAAATATTGCAAAGTGAATCCCCCAGTTTAATTTTATTCTAAGATTTAGATAATGAACAAAACAATTCTTTAACTAAATCATTATCATTTTATCTATTGAATTTTTGAAATTTTACGTAATTTCTCTGTTATTTATTTTTCAATATTACGATCAACCATTTTTGAAACGTTATAAAATAAAGTTTATTAACTTTAAAACCTTAAAATTTTAACAGCCGTTTTTATAAAACATAAACATCAGTCATACTAATGTATATCAATGGCCATATATTTAAAAAAAAAGCATTTAAAATATTTACCTATAAGAAAAGTATTGTATTAAACAATTGTTCGTTCAATATTGATATTATGTGTTAAAAAAAAAAATGTTTTATTCATTCTGATAAAAAATCTAATCTATATAATAATCAATAACACATGACTTTTTGAACAAAGATTTTAAAATATTATGAAACTTTTGAACACGTGACCTACTGAATAGTGACCGGCCATCTATTTTGCGATCTCCTAAAATACAAAAGGGATGGTTTTAAATCTAATGAGTTTGTGTGTAATACTGTGTAGCCGTGTAGGTACCTATATACTATATGTTTATGTACAACTACTTTGTTACAAATAAAAGGTATACACAAAGTGGCGCATTTAATAAAATAAAGACTTACTTGATTTGACTGGTAATTACTATTATTATTACTTTAATTAATAAATTTACGTCTATATTCGTCAAAAATAAATCGGAACACAATTTTGTGTAAGTATGCCTAGATTTGTTGACTTATAGGTTAGGTACCTACATAGTTAGACGTTTACATTTTTTTCAGTCATATTTTTATTATGAACGTTTTTATATTCTTTTCTGGTAGTTCACTGAAGCAGACCGAACTGTCCTGGCATAACGTCAAAAAACCAATGGAAGTAGAAAAAAAATAAGAAAACCTTCTATTTATACGTGGCAAAATGTATTAATAACCTACCACCGCCATATCCCTGCCTTTCCTCTCCGGACTCCGGAGTGTCACATCACGGCTCATTGATAGTAAAAGTGAATATTGACGCTTTTTGAATATTGTCCACTTGCGTCCACCAATAAGTGGACATTTTTTCCCGATTTTTTTGCTTGTTTAATATTTAATAGGTAATCTGCTTTTTATTTCTTATTGAAATGCACGTAGCATTTTTGCCCGGGGATTCAGTTTACACACACGACATTTGAAAATTATAATTGCGAATTCATAGCTAAAAATACGTATAGTTGTATTGAATTACATGGATTGGGACGTGGAATGTTGCCAATTTTCGGTGAGTTAGCCATATTTGTGTAACATATAGAAACATTTATGTTATCGGTTAGTGACATTATTCTATAGATTTGTTAAAAAAAATTTGAATAATATTTAAGTCAGTTTGTAATGTATGTCGGAATTTATAACGAACATTTACAGTTGCAAAGTGGTTAGGTAGGAATTGTTATTTTTCTACTCGAGCCAATTACTGCGTTCATTTCATTTGACAATCAATAATTGAAACATTGATATCCATTATTCATTGTAATTTGTAGCGTACCTATACTTACATCCATCTATAGCGTTTTTCTTTTCTTGATGTTTTTTTCTTATACAAATATATAAAATATAATGGACAATTCTAAAATAAAAAAAATACGATAATGTTAAACCTACCTATAATAATTGTTAGGTAGGTATATAATATACTACACTCATGATCCTATACAACCTATGTATTTAAAAAGTAATTTTATTTATTCAAAGTTTGCTTCATGAGTTTGTTATATTCAGTTTCCAATTGTGCCTTACCTAATCATAATTTATTTAGTTTTCATAGTTTAATTATTATAATTATATTATTGAGCGTACAATATAACTTTTATTGAATTGTGTATGTATGTAAATGGATAAAAATATTTTATTTTTTATAACATTATTTGATATCCTGTGGCCAGAGGCGTTCTCAGGATTTTTCAATGGAGGGGGATGAAAGAAATTGTTACATGATAAGCCATAAGGGTTACCATAAATAGACAAAATATATATCACTAATATGTAAGAAAATAAAGAGCCTTGGGGGAAATCTATCCCCCATACCCCCCCCCCCCCCACCAGTGAGAATGCCATGCCTGTGGCAGAAAATAATGTGTTCAAGTTATTAATATTAATGTAAGTGTATTGTACTGTAGAGAGAGTAATAATGATTTTCTTCTAGCTTAAAGTACCTACACCACAGCTTAATAGATATTAGAAACCTACTATAATATATTATATTGTCTAACGTAAGTAAAGAGGAATAGAGATTGAGAGGGAGCTAGTGGGTGTGTGCAGTGGTGTACGACGGGGTTAGAGTATTATAAGGTTTTAAGTTTGTGCCCCCCCCCCCCACTGAAATTTTTTCCTTTTACAAAAAAATCTTTTTTACCACCATTTTAATACACAGAGTAGATCAATTGTTGGTAATTACTAATTAATTTTTAATAGATATAAAATAAATTGTTAATTTATAATTAATTTTAATTTGTTATGACTAATAATTTAAGAACTGTTTAGCAAAAAATAATGTAAATTACCTATTTACTCATATAAACCCTAACTGAACTAAAATCCTGCATACGTTACTGGTTGTGTCTTGTGTGTGTGTGTGTGTGTGTGAGAGAGAGAGAGAGAGAGATAAAGAGAAAGAAAGAGAGTGAATAGGTACAAAAGAATAATACTTATTACAATTTTAAAACACTATATTGAAATTTAAAAACAGAATATTAAATTAATATTGTTTTAAATTAATAACGTAGGTATTGAATAATTACTTATAACTGGCAAAAACTAACCAAACAACTTTCAACAAATATAAAAAAATGGACTCCATACTTCATGTTATTGTCACGTTTTATGTTTTTCAACCGTATTATAAATATACACAAGATATCAAATTTTAATCCATGACAAAATAAATTAATAATATGGACGTGATGTTTTATATTATTATGTTTTTTTCTTTTCGTGTATTTTTAGATCTTCAGAAATACTACTTATTTTTGTCACCGTACATATACGTTACGTATATATGTATATTGTACAATACAAAAGTATTTTAATAAATGTGTAAATAAAAAGTTAAAAGAGTGAATAAAATATATTACAATTTTATAAACTGTGTAAGCTGTAAGTAATAAAAGCAAACGGTTTTTTTTTCTTACGATTATTGCCTAGGATTTTAATTATATTTTTTTATGTACCAACATGTCAATTAAAATTTAAAATAGAATAATAATATTACATGGTAGTTAAAAATGCGGGAATATTTAGGTTGCTAATTTATAGTTAAACAATAATTTTAATAATAACTTCATACAATTATTTATTTGATAGTCATCTTATAAAACAGATATTATAAACGTTTATGAACTAAATATACTTACTTATGTAATATTTTGAACATTGCATGTAGATTAAGTTCATATTTATGGGAACGAATTCATGTGTTACACAAACCATAAAGCTATAAATGCGTTCTGTAAAAATCGTTAAAATAATATATTAAGTAAGTGTCTATATATTCATAAGAATATCTTTGTGATGTGATTAATTTAGTAAAAGTTAAAATAATACACAATAATTTTATATTATTTATATTTCCTTGTATATTATATGTAAAATAATCACCAGTTTTATATATTATTTCAAAATTTTTAATTATTAAAAGAAATGATAAAATGAACGTAAACATATTATCTTTAAAATAATCACCAGTTTTATATATTATTTCAAAAATTTTAATTATTTAAAGAAATGATAAAATGAACGTAAACATATTATCTTTAAATTAACTTTAGATTTTTATTTATTGATTTAATTTTAAAATATCCCATGACCGGTTGAAAAACAATTGGATGCTAAAATAGCTTTAGGAATCACCGTACTAAAAATAAAAATAAAAGCCAGACTGTAGACCGAGACCTAGCTAGTAGGCAGTCATCTCATCTTGGCGTAACAAAACTTGTCCCTTTATTAAATTTGAAAGCAGTTATGCAATTTTCGTATTTAAAAAACGACTCTCAATGCTAAAACTATTCCTACTTGCTAACATCTGCCGTCTTTTTGCACTTAGCACACTAGTGATAAAACATAAAAAATACCGCTAGTTTCAAAAACTTTGAATAGGTAGTTAATAGATTCGATTTATAAGTTATAACCCATATAGTTGTAATTTAATACATAATAAAATAATATTATGGTCAGTTGAAATTTTGTAACGCAACTCATTTTAATCTCAATTATAATTCTCAAAATCTAAAAAAAAATTTAGATAAACCATAGTATTTTATGCATAATATCTACCTTAGTAGGTAGTTCAAACATTACTAGGTTAATTTTGGGATTTTTATAACCTATATTGTATGATGATGTATCTTAAAAGTTAACATTAATTAATCGAAATTATATTTTAATTTTAGATTTATTTCCAACGGTCAACTCTTCGCATGTATTAATAGATGGGAGTAATTTAAAAGTTCTATAAGGTCTCCGTTCAATAATATCTACACTGTTCGTGTGTGTTATATATTTTAAGGTTAGTTAATTATGGTCCGAAATTTGAATCCCAAAAATGTATTTACACCAAAAATCTATATCGTATATTAATATTCGTTTATACGAGATTTTAAATATTTATATATAGATTATACGAGGTATTATTTTTTAGATATATTTCAATAGATTCATAGTTGATGGATATTAGAGTAAAAGTTAAATCAAATTAAAATTGAATTAATGTTTAACATTTAGTTATAATGAAGTGGATTAATATAATAATCAATATTTTATTCCTAGGTATAAATTTGACTTAATATATATAATTTCAATATATTATGTAAGTAAATAAATTTTTCAGCTATTACAATGATAAAAATATACCTACATAGGTACCTACTTTAAAAATATTTATATATAAAATAAAAATAAATAAGTTACATATCGTGGCATAGCTCATCCCACTCATAAATAAATTGATTTACATATTTAGAGGTATGACATTATATTTCGTTTTGAATTCATGTAATGCCAATATAATCACATCTCGCTATAATATAAAGTTATAGTGATACCTAGGTGGCTAGGTATCATATTTCTTGAAAATGTTACTTTAACACTTCATATTTTATGCGCCCACGCCTTCTGTCTTAATATGTCATGTCAACACGTCTATCTGAATCAGTTGTTAGTAGGATGACCACTCTTTTATATAATATAATATTATGATTCAGGTTATAAGTTCGTATGCTTGTAAATATTTCAGAAAATATAAAAATAAGTACAATATAAATTTTAATTCAATATTAACGTAAAAATTAAATCAGCTATTATATTCTTGATATTCTTCTAAATATTTTATAGTATTTTTCAGTTTAATGTACATTTCACCACAATATACAATATTTATAATTCTCAATTTTAATTAATCTTATATGAAGTAATTGAATAAATACAAAAACGAATTATTATATTCAAATAATCAAACACCTTTGTTGTCTCAAATTAAAATATATGACACGATTAGTCTAATTAAGTCTAACTATACAGTCTATATACATTGTTTTAGTGTACTTAGAACTATAACCCATGCAATTTTAATTGGCCAATTCACTGTTATATTTATAGTAGATTCTAGTTTGATGTCTGAAAAGTTTTTTTTTCTAAATGCCATTTTTATCGTATTTAAATAACTTATACAATTTAAGCTTTTGATAAACGTAAATAAAAAAAATACAATTTTTCTTTTTATTATTTTTTTTTTTGTCGATAAAAATATATACAAATAAAATAATAACTAATTTTATATAATATGAATAATTTAAAGTTAATAAATGTATAGTTAATATTCCACAGTATTTTAGCTTTGCACTTTTAACATAGGTAACGTAAACACAATTATAGTTATACTTTCACATAAGTGAACTATATTGTATTATTGTTTATAACTAAATTATAAGCTATATCACAAGCTGAGGAAATTATTGATCTTCTTTTACGTATAGATACATATTATATATTTTCCCGAAATACATTCACCGAATGCGTGTCAGTCATTTTATGTTAGAATTTAAAATTATTTTTTTATGAATCTCGTATGTGTTGAATCATAGTATTTTTTAAACATTTACAACAGCAATAATTCATTTTAATAAAGTGTATTCTTTTAAGCGTTGAGCACTGAAATTATAATAATACAAGGTTAGTTTTAATGTAACTCTCATTATAGCTTCTATACCTACGGTCGGAAACTGGCGGACCTCGGTCCGAATCCGGACCGCGAAAGACAGAAAACTGGACCGTCAACATATCTTGAAAACTTTTCTGTCTTCATATTATACTATTATAAAAATATAAAGATTTGACAACAATTTTTTCCTATGGCCTTCATTTATTTATTTTTTTTTATCTTCCGGACTCTAAAAGAAATTACTTGCCAACCCCTGCTCTATATTTTACTCAATTTATTTTGAAATATTATTTAAATTAGTACACTTACATTGAATTAGTTTATGTAAAACCTATACAATAGAATAAATTTGTCCACTCTACTTAATATTTTATTGATACGATTATGTATCATTGATTTAAATGTAAATTCAGTTTTTCCAGGGACTCATAATTTTCGTTTAGTAAAACCAATTTTGTATTGTTTTCTATAGTATAAGAGTAATATCTTTTGTATCATCAAATATAAAGTTAGGTACATTATTTGTATTCTGACGTTGACTTTTATTCGATATTTAAATTTTAAAGCGATATATATACAACCATTTTTTAAACCATAACTTTTTATATACTCATAATTCGCATAAAATTTAAGTATTGTAAAAAACTCAACCAAAAGTGATAATGTTCTTAACTTCAAGTTTTATAAAAGTCAATTTACTCTAACACTTGAGCTAACAACACAAGGGTGTTTCTGCTGAGCTCGGATCTGATATTTGTTATATTTCGAGTCGGTCAGAGAGAGAAAATAATAATAGTGCACTGACGTCTGACATCATAATATGTTGTTATTAGAGCTATACATTGCAAATCTTTACGAACCAAGAAAAATTATATTAAGTCAATTTGTTGTTTTTGGATACAGTTTGTAGTTACTTATGTCAACTGTTCTAATTATTTACAAATTTAAAAGATCAATACTTCGAAAATGTTATTATTTATTAATTGTAAATGTTAAATAATAATTATATATATATATATTATATACCATTACTATAAGCATACATATTAAAGATGTACATTTACAAAACAATAGGTATTACATAATATGGTAACACAACCATTTAATAGATCGAATAAATGGTTCATTGTGTTGAAGGCTTCATATAATTAGTTATGTATAACCATAAATAAGTATCTACGCTCTATATTTATTTCGTTATAAATTTGTCTAAAAATCTGTGTTAAAATATTTCCACTATTAAGAGGTTCTTTATTATATTTCGCGTCTGTTTGATAAGAAAAAAAGAAATATATATAATACGAATTCAATTTACCTGTATTGTTACTCTTACTATTGTGTTTTTGGCTCACCGTTATCATTCATTGATGGAAAATTGTCGATTAATTATTTCTTGTTCTCAATCCAAAAGCTGTCTATCAAATCACATTGTTTACGTTAGTTGGTCATTGCGCCTATGTAAATTTGGCTCATCTAATTTATATATAATTTTAAATATACTTATATTTACTAATATATATATAAGCCAATCAACATACGATTGAAAAAATACTATTATTGTATACGGGTTGTCAAATCCAAAATGCTGTCGTCTTAACTATTTAACTAATACTTCTGACGTCAGAAATATGTGTTCTATTCTTTTTTTTATTTTCATATTTGTGGCCGCATCACGTTTCTCTCGATAGATTCACATGCTAAAAATATCTCTCGAGGAAGAACTAAGGAATGGACGTTGTTAGTGCTCGCTGAGTTGTGGTCATGTGCTGTGTTAAGTGATTTTTTTTATAATGGAGCAACTTATTCGAAGGTGAGTTTATACTGTTTTATATTTATTTAAGGATTTATTAAAACATTATTAGTTTATCATGTTATTTAAAACACCGACTATTATTTAAATTTATTAAAATTTAATTTAAATTAAAATTATTACACGATTTATGTAATATTAAATTATATTTTATTAATAAGAACACTCGTGGTCTAAAATATATTTTTTTATATAAAATAAAATCACATTTTATTTTTAAATTAATTTTTTTAAATTTAAGCATGCATTTTTTAGTCTAAAAATGATTTTTAATTTTACACTTATTTGATTGCCAATACCTTAATTTTATTTTATGGAAGTAACTTATTATATTATTTTGAATATTTTTTTCACTGGATAATGAATAGTAAATTCAAAAATATTATTGTTATATCAGTAGGTAATTACATGTTTACACTAGTATATGGAAATATATCTAGTTTTATTTTAATTAATTTGTAAATAAGCGATCAAGTCGTTTATCAAATACTTTAGTCAATGTATTTTCTGAGTGCCTACTTATAAGAATGTTATACTGTAGGTACCTAAGCCAGTAACATTCAACATTTAAAAATAATAATGTTAGACAAAAACAAAATTAAATTATTATGAAACATGTTTGAATATAAACCTTTAGTACTCTTTTATATTCAATACCACAACATACCTCCATGATGAATAATTTTTACAATAATTAATTGACACAATATACATTCAAACCAAAACCAAAGTCAGATATTCACTGTTGTTTTTTATTATTATTATTATGTTATAATACTTTTCTTAAAGGCAATAATTTTTCATTTTTGAATTATAAAAAAATTATATAGGTAATAAAATCAACAGCAAGTCCAATGTCAAATAAATTTATTTAAATGTTATAGTGATCCTTCGCAAGTAGGTACTCACTCAGTTTATCAGTGATTGAGTACGATCCAATCATAAAATATGTTTGGGAGATTAATAGCGATATTATCAATTTTAATTAATAGCGTAATCACATTGAGTGTAAGATTGCATAAAATAAGATATTTTGGACAGTGTCCACGCCCTAAATTAGTGTAAATATTATTAGTCATCTTTATTTTTATGTCCACTCGCGCCATATTGGTTTTGGTCCAATTCCCACAAGTAGACGTTCTATTTTAAATAAATCTAGTGACACTCAACAAATTCAAATATTTTATTTCAAAAATCCACACCAGTGCTTAAAATTTTATGTATTTAATAGTCTGATTACCATCATGATTTTCCAAGGACCATGTTAAATAGGTAAAAATCTATTACTAAAATCAATGTTGTATTTATTTTTCTAATTTTAAATGATTATTTTTGTGTATTTCAAGTATTTTCATTAGACTTGATTTGCATTTGAAATGCATGAAAAAAATATATTGATAATATTCTGATAAGATAATTGTATTTAATTATTATACGAATGACATAAATTAGTTACCTACATACTGCACACATGAACACACACAACAATAAAACATATGTGCCCATAAGTTTATCGTATTATGAATACCTATTATACAACACATACCTAAGTAACTACAGAACTGGTTACCTATATGTATTTTTATTTAAATAAAATAAATATTTTGAAAACTTATTACAGTTTACATAATTTGTGATAATTTATTATTTTTCTTACTGATTATGTATTAATTATAAATTATTGTGTTATATATCTTATATATCAAAGATCGTAAATATTTTTTGAATATATGGCGTACCTTGGTATTATAAATTTCAAAATTTTTAATACATCATAAAATTAAGAAACTTAAAATAGAATACACATTGTAATTTTTAATCTAAAATATAAAAATACAAATATAGACATAGGTTTTTAATTTGATAGAAACTTAGGTGAAATATTATGTAAATTTGACCTACCTCAAAATTGAATCTGTTTGTGAAAATTTGATAAATGTTTAAATAACATGTCTTTTTTGTTACATATTTTTGACATGAATAAATCGATTAATTTATGAAATTTTTCTTTTTTTAAATCCAACTTATTATTAGGAAACAATCATTATTATAATATTATTCAAAATAATAATAAACATTATGTATTTATGCAATTAAATTAGGCACATACAAGCACTGCACAAAACACAGCCATAATCATAAAAATTATATTTTTAGCAACATTATTTTCTTTTACATTACCAATGTAAACATAAATTAAAATTAATTATTTTCATAGAATCTGAAAAATAAAGTAATATATATCGCTTAATATATTTTTAAATACGGCGATAATTGTTTATAGATATAATTAAATAATTTATAAGCAGTAAACTTATTATTTGAGTTTTATTTTATGCAATTTTAATTATTGTGTATAATGAAAAAACTATGGAACAAAATAATTTATGCATTTCGTGCGTTAAGTAATTTTTAAATTCTTAAATTTGATTTACCTATATGATAATTATAGTAAAAATTTAAAAGTTATCATTGCGTTTTTTAGAAATCGAATATAAAAACATATATTTTAATACTAATTAAATGAATGTGTTTACTCTATAAAACATGATTTTGATTTCATTCAAAGAAAATTATACACTTTATTTTGTATAACTAACATTACATAGTTGTAATATTTTTTAATTCAAAAAAGATTAGGTTATGTTTCTTATTTCATTACTATTTATTAATAACCATATGATTATAATATTATTATGAATTAGTATGAATTATTAGTTTATAAACAACGCTAAAAATACCTTATTATTTACTAATATTAAATTTCTAAATTTATGTAGATTCATGAATAAATTAGATATTATGGTATGTATCTGTAATTAACAGTCTTCAGCTACTTATGCTGTTAAAATATTATTAAATAGTTGTACAACAATATTGGTAGGTATAGCTAATTGACAAGTTTCATAAATTGCCTTCGTATAATTGTATTGCGGTGTTTAACTGACTTGATATTTTAAATTAATTAGTTAGGATCATACCACACATAGACTCGGCACTAATATGTTATAATAATGGTACATTTTTTCTTCTAATAATATGTTTGAAATTATTCAATGTATATTTTGGATGAAAGATTTTGTATAAACGTCACTCAGAATAAAGTATACTACAAATTTTTATTGACATTTGTTATAGGTACTGTTCAGTATATTGTATAATGTAGCATTGTACAGCTTGTCCGAAATGCTAATTATAGTGTACATATTTTCTAATATTAACCTTTACTCTGAGCCAGCTTAATGAAGTGAATGGTATACATAAAATGTTTGAAGCTTCTCTATATTGTTGTTCATAGTCAAGTAGCAACCAATAAAACAAATAAATTTCGACAACCACTGAATATATTAATATATTATGTAATTTAAGTTTAAAACCATTAAATAATACGTCGATACAAATTCCAATATAAAAATTCTAACAATACATTTATAATAAAACAATTGTAAGTGTTGACTAGGTAGGTATCGTTAAACACGATTTGCCTTTGATACTATTTTGAAACTAAATTCTGATTTCAAACGAACAGGTCCTAAGCCAACATGATACAAATTATAGTGTTTTAAAAAGCTTGAGATATTCATAGAATATAGTCTTATTCTTTACAATTTGTCAATCAGACATACGATTTTTATGTTATGAACATTTATGAGTACCCATATTATTTTTAACTAATTTTTATAGCAATGTTTATAATAGGTATTCTATTCAGTGTTTTGCACTTATAATCAGGTTTCGGGTGTTCAAAGAAAATTCTAGCTATGTTCAAATGCAAATCCCCGATTTGATTGAATATAAAATATGGGAAACATGTATGAATTTAATAACATAAAATATATAATTATTAATTGTAATATACTATAGTATAAATTATAATAATATACCAACTAATTTTCAATGAAAGTTGTATACGTTCCAAGATAATAAATAATAATGATTATGATCTATGTCTGACGAGCCAGATAATTTTTGGAATAAAATCGAATCAGGTACATTACATATTTTAACAAATATGAATTTCACCTATTTGTTAGAATTAAATTTTCGTAAATGTATGCATTAAATAGGTTAGTATAGTTATATTTGGACAGTGTTCTATTTAATGTACTGGTACACGTATCTAAAATTCATGTTTTTGCTGTGTTATACTTACACATTTATATTAATTTCTTTTAAACATACAAACGAGTTATTTATCTTCCCCATTGGCCATTTTCCCACTTTATTTACTATTTTTCGCTAATTATTATCGTTAGATGTTTTATCTAAATAAAACATATTTTTTACAAGACATGTAGGTTCTAGATTCGTGTATGTATATGTTACATATAACCAAATCTGATAAATATCATTTCAAATCAAAATGTTTAATTTAGAACCATGGGTATCGCACATATTTATCTATTATAACAGCATACTAAAATATTTTGCCAAAAAAAGCATCACACTCAAAAAATTGAGTTCCACAATGAATCGAATAAAAAAAGTTGTTTTATTTAGGTATTTGATATTCAAAACTATTTTTTTAACATCTGATACTAATAAGCATTTTAGTTTATTAATGAAGTGTGGCTATTTTTATTTAAAAAAAATTAAAATGTTATAGTATTTTATTCTTCAGTTAAGTACCCCTTCTACTCATCCTTTTTCAATTAAATTTCGACTGTTATACCTACCGTAATATATATTATATTATGATATATATATATAATTATGTTCGAGGACAAGATATATTTCTAAAAATGTGATTCCTCAACATAAATTTGTGTAAAAATAGTTTACTACCCATATCTATTTTATGTTTAAAAAGAGATGTATAAAATATATACACTTAGAGAATAATAAACATTTGTATACGTTGAAAGATTGTATATATTATCCTATATAGTAGGTATCAAACATCATGATACCATGATGTTTAACACTTTATACAATGCAACATGTTAATTTTACGCCTCTATGAATGTATACGGAGATGCACGAGCCATGAGTAAAATTATTATGCAACGCTATGAATATATATTTATTTAATACAATTTTGTGTAATCATCATCGGTTATACATTCGTAATAAAAATATGTGATTGAATTGTGTGTATGTTTTTGGTTTTATGCATAAATTAATTTTAGAATGAAATCAAGGATATTTCTTGGATTTTGAATTTCCATATAAAATATTTTCTGGCATGAAATTTAATAATTGAAATTTGTTTTCGTTAAACTTTACATTATATGTTTAATACATGTATAATGTATGTCATAATGTAGTGTACCTGATATACTTTTGCTCTTGCAGTGTTAATATTGTGTATAACCAAATATTTAAAAATTATAAAATTATTATACATAACTTTTTTTGTAATACCAATTATTATTATATTTATATAATAATATATTTATATATTATACCTATTAGTCTCTCTGTAGTCTGCACACATATTATACACGATAGTAGATAATAATAATTATAAATATAAATATATTCCTATGTGAATAGATTAAACATTATATGTTTATTACTACACTATATTAAATCAATAATAATCAATTTATTTGTGTTTAATCAATATGTTTTAACGTAATATATTATGAAAGGAATGTCTTTTTTTTAAAGAGAATTGAGAATCATTTGTGTGAAAAAATCAAAAAAGAGTTGTATAATATAATAAATTAATAACTAGATTTTTGATCTTTTATTATTGTTTAAATATTTGACCAATTCTAATACTTTAAAAAGTTATGAAAATTCAATTCCACCAATAATTAATTCCACAAAACTTAAATGACGTCTTAGCAAAGAATAATATATAAATACAAAACACGCACCTCCTATTAGGTTAACCACTCATTAATTATTCTAATTGTGTTTAGTATACCTAATAATGTATTAGAAACAGCATATTATACAAGTAATTTTTTGTAGTTTGTAGTTCAAATGTATTATAATGATAAATTAAGTTTTATTATGTGTAGGTATATGATGTATATATTACACATTTACACGTTATGATTAACATTCAATTTACATATACTCTTCTAATTATAAATAACAGTACCTATTAGGAAATTATTTGATTTATGATTAAAAATGATACTTGATAAAAATTAAAATAGTTCAGTATAAGGATTATAATTATATAATATCTACTAAACTTTTAATTAAAAAAATATTTAACTAAACAAATTATGATTATATCAATTTCCAATTACTTTGAGTTCTTCATTAATTTATTATAACGTAATACCTACACATAATATTAATTATATTTAACACATAACAATTTATATGTTGATTTTTTTCAGAATAATATTATGCAGAATTCCCCATAAAGGACGAAGGATGTTATTGAATTGTTAAATAGGCAAATAAAGTCCCTCCACACTAGAGCACACAGGACTACAGTATTATTTTTCGCCATTGAGCACTATTCGGCTTGCACATTATAACGATGGGCGTAGCCGAAGATTTCGCTCCTAGCTTCACGCAGAAGCCACAATTGCGACAGGAAGATGAAGGCAACCGATTGATATTTGAATGCCGACTGTTGGGATGTCCCAAACCGGAAATTACATGGTTCCGGGGTGAGACACAGCTGGCCGAAGACCATAGGACCGTAATGAAAATCCAGGCAGTGGCTACCAACACGTATGTTGTTATCCTCGAGCTGGATGATGTGGTCGAAATGGATGCTGGCCTTTATAAGGTTAAAGCAAAAAATAAAATGGGTGAAGTGGCAGCATCAATCAATTTGAATTTCAGCCGTGAGTAACGCAACAATATTGTTATTATTTGTTTGTTTATTATATCTTTAATATTGACTTGCATCTTCAGTATATTTGAGTATAAAAATAGGTATAATATAATTTTAAATACGACATACTTGAGAGCTTGCATTTTCTCGTGTAAAAGGATAAGTCGTTGTGGTAAAAACAGTGTAGTAGATAGCATTTTGGCATGAACTCATTTTTTTTTCTAAATGTGTGAAATGTTCACACGGATCCTCTTAAATTATAAATAAGTATTATTTTTAATTTGATGAAGAAAAATAAATGCCTAAGTAATATATGCATCTAAATTAGAATTTTTAGTTTTTATTATTGCTATATAAATTTTGAATTTCCTTTTTCATTTTAAAATGTTCATAGTTATTAATAAGATTTACATTTATTGCAAAATAGTTAAAACATATTTGAAATTCTGAATGTTTTATTTTTAAATGTAGGTAGGTATGTTAAAATATATATAATGTGTAGGTAACCATATAATTAATAATAAGTACTTTTGGCTGTATTATTTATCCAATTTTGTAAAATGTATGTACCTATCTATACAATAATCAATATTACGATACTTTTATGAAACTTAAAAACAATTATTCATTTAGATTTAGGTTATGTGGTTAGTATAGATCCTCAATGGATTGAAAAAAAATAATTATCGAACACTGAAGTGCAGATATTTCAAGTTTCAATTCATACTGTTTTTAGATTATAGAGTTTTTACTTTTTAAATATGGTTATTATTTTAAAAAAAGGTATTAAAGTAAATACTTTAAAAAAATCTTAAGTTTATGTGTATATCATAATAGGGATATCAGTCTTAATATTATGTAATAAAATTACGAGTTCACCACACAGATGTTTTTATTCGAATTTTAACTATTGTGATGTATCTAATACTTATTAGTTATAAATTTATAATACATCTTTCTTTTTTTAATTGTTTAAGTATTTCGATTTTTTTTCCTCAAGCGTTTTATTTAAAGGTATACTTTTTATATAAATTCTCATAATTATCTCAATTTTTATTGAATTTTATAAAGAAAAGTAATAATTTACAGTTGTGTGGGTTAAACACTTAAGTGGGTTAAAAGTTCTACAGACACTTTATAAAAAAATATCACCTTCAGATATTATAACTAAAAATAATGCCCAAATTCAATTTGCGTTATTAATTAATACTTAAACATAACAATTGATTATATTTTATAAAAAATTGCCTTTCTATCTTATCGAGTTCGTTAACATTTATGATGTTGGCACTATGTCTATGTAAAAATACATAGTGATCCAGTGAGAACAGTTGAGTGGGTTAAATTTGGCAATAAACTCGCATTCCCCTAAATATAGATAAAGAGTTCTGTCACCAAACGTTTCTACTAATGAGACTTGCATTTAAAACTACTTTGCTAAAAAATTTGTATAGGAACAACATAACAATTCGAATCTTTTCATTTCAATTTTTTTATGAGAGTGTAGGTACGTTAATGATTTATTTTATCCATACTTATTCGAAATAGGTACCTACTTACCAAATTATAATAACTATTTATGATATCATGGTAATTTCTTTATGTGTGAAAATTAGCATGATTTAACCTTAGTTACGTATGTTAGCAAATAATTTTAAGGTATTTCATTTATTTGTAAGTTGTAAAAACAATAATAGTTGAAACTCATTTTCATTTAGCTGTAGGTAAACAAAATATTAAAAATTTAAATATTGAATACCTACGATAAAATATCTGTTTGACTTTATGTTATTTTATCATTCGACAAAATATTTTATTATGCATTAAAAAATAGATAGTGATATTAAAACTGGAAAAATTTTTATTCGTATTACTGTTACTATAATACCATAATGTATTGAGGTAATGCCCTAAAAAACCTACGACGGAGTGTTAAATTATATGGTTAATCTATTAGTAGGTACCTACCCACCCAATATAAATTATATATACTGAATTTTCTTTCAGTATTATATGGATATTAATTGATTATTTTTGAAAAATATTTAGCTTGATAAAATATAAAAGTTTCATAAAATGTTCTATAGGTATAAAAATTATATAAATTTAATAAAAATATACATTTATGTAAAAAACGTTGCAATATTATTTTATGGTGATTTCTCACATTATTTTTGACATTTTTAGGAAATATTAAGAAATGTATAAAAATTATTTTAATTCAACTAGAATCTATGAAAATCTATAGTACCTAGGTATACCTAACTATCTAATTACAACTGCAGTTATATATTTTTATTTTTACCTACATTATAATAACGAATTAGACACTCAATAATGAAATAGGAACTTAGTTTTGATTTACGAGTATGTGCATATAAACATATTATTATGTCAGTTTTATAAAATATTATTACTTATTATATAATATATTTTATATTTTGTTAGTTTTATTAATAAAATTACTTAATTCATTTTTTTTTTCAGCGGTTGACGAACCGCATGAAAAGTAAGTTATCTTCTTTATCATAATATCTTTATTTTACAAAAACTATAAATATTTACTATTAAAATTTAAAATTTTTTACCGTAGACAAATTGATGGATTGGCCCCAACATTTTCAAAAAAGCCGTCTATCAAACAGGAAGATGATGGTAAGAGGCTTTTATTTGAGTGCATTATTCAAGCTGATCCAAAACCAACAATCGCATGGATTCACGCTGGAAAACCAGTGATAGATTCTCCTAGACATAAGGTGTGGATATAATAATTATCAAAAAAAAAAAAAAAGTTTACTATATCTATCGATATATTGGAAATATAATCAACAATCTTTGGTAGAATTTTTTTATATTTATATTTTTCAAATGTATTACTATAATGTTAGGTATTTTAATATTTAGGTATAGAAAATGTAGGTATCCTATGTAGAAATTGTCCATTATCATTAATAATAAAAATAAGATAGTTCCAATAATTTAACTTTTATGAATACTTACTCCAAAGCAATCACTCATAAATCATAATGTATTAATTACCAACTATCAGGATAAACTTTTGATCTATGTAGATACTTATACTATTTTATTTATTTTATTTTAATTTAATTTATTTTTGATTTAAAAAATTAAAAGTTTAAAAATTTAAGCCATTCGAATCTCTTTGATTTATTTTAACTAAATTAACAACTATAGATTTTTCAGAGCCATTTTTCATATTTTTTTTACAGCAATATGTAGATAAAGATGGACATTCCTATTTAGCAACTCTAGAAATAAGAAACGTCACTGTTGAAGATGCTGGAAAATATAAAGTTACAGCAAAAAATGAATTGGGTGAAAGTAACGCAACAATTAGTCTTAATTTTGACAGTAAGTATCAGCAATGTTGTTTAACTATATATTATATATACACCAAAACTTATATTTATGGATTAAGTATTTGATTGATCATAATTACACATTAAAGAATTTGGCTTTCTTGCTTGTTTATTGTAGAGCTAATAATATTTATAAAAATTAAGTTCAAAAAATACATTTTAAACTAAATTAACTTAATTTAACCATTAAAATATGTCGTTAATATGTAGTAGTAAAAGTATTTTGTATGGGCGATGCAATAAAGAATTAGATTATTCAAATGCAATTGGGTTCAGTAGTCTTTTGAAACACTGTGTGATATGAATGAATTTTTCAGTGAGTTTAGTTGAATATTGTATATATTTAATATTGTACCATATAATTATTACAATTTTTGTTGTAATATTGATTTTTGTGCGTCTGTTTTTGTGATATACATAGTGCTATGTGGAAGGAATTGGTTTTTTTTAATGAAATCATGAATTTTATGATAATATGATAATTTTTCATTTTGATGGGTTCATTTAAAAACTCAAATACAATATATTTTGGACTTTAATTATTCTAAAACACTTAGAACAAGCTGAATTATTTTGGAATTTAAACTTTTTAAATAGTTAGGACAATTAATCATTTTCATAAAGTTATTTTGGTAGCAAGGTACTTAGTAACTCAATAAAATTATACATTTTAATTTATACAAGTGTTTATGGGTACAAAAATGTATGTTTAGTGAGTGAATACATGAAACCACAATTAATTGTATTTTCATTAAGCTAATTATGTTTAATCTTGTTGGACGACTGCTAAATAATAAATAGGTAGGTTGGTAAATTACATTGTATAGTATAACATCTTACAATGAGAAATAGAGAGAATATAGATATTAAGATTATAATAGTTATTTATCTTTTGATACGTTCAGGAATCAGTAATTTAGAAGAGGATCGTGTTTGCCATTACTTTTTGGTTTAATTAATTTAATAACTGTTAAACAAAGGTATTAAATATTGTCTACATACAGATATAATAATAATATTTAACATTTCTAACACCCTAGGGTATAATTTAAGTTTATAGTTAACATAAAAGTAGGTAACTAAAATATCAGTAAACCGAAATTATAATTACAATATTATGTTTTCTTCTCAGATACCTAATTGTTATTAATTTCAAATCTTTTTTTGCATAATATATTTATCTTGTTTTAAATGATAAAAATTGTTGTTGCCTTATTGAATCTCGAGCTATTTAGAATCCACCCCGATAGTACAGATATGCTTAATATAATAATTATAAAATTGTTGATTGAATTAAAAAATATATACGTTTATTTTCAAAAATACAGTATTATTTTAAAATACTTAAAATTTTAATTAAAAAATTTTTGGGTTTTGAATTGAATGCTTATCAAAATGAAAGCTATAATTAAAACTTATTATTACTCTAATACATTAGCTTTGTAACATATGCAGTAGTATTTAATAACGTGTGAGTTCACTATTTTCAATATTCTAAAATGTATAATATGTAAATTACGTATGAATATGTACATAAGTATAAAATATATTTATTGGTAATCAGTTAAAAAAATGCGCGGTTTATGATCCCACATATCACCCACATAAAATTATATAACTATTTATAAGCTATGTTAGGTTATTCGTTTTAAGGTGGTCTCATTGCAATATAGTATAAGTGCAATTTATGTTTATTATAAGATTTTTTTGTGTAAATGTTATGGTTGTATGTTATACAGTGATGTATACATATAAATGACATATATATAGTTAGGTATTATGATTACGTGTACACTGTGGTAAACAGTGGTGAACTGTAGGTTTTCAGTAAGTTTTAACTTTAGGTGACGAAGCACCTGTTCCTGAAGATGGGATAAAGCCCACATTTACCGAAAGGCCCATAATTACACAGACTGAAGATAGTAGAAACGTTATAATAGAATGTCGTCTAGTGGGAGATCCAAAACCAACGGTCCAGTGGTAAGTACAAATATATTTTTGTTTTTGTTCATTATCGTATCAATGATATTTATTTTATTAGATTATTCGATTTGTCGTGTTTCTACTATAGGTACCATGGTAAAAATATTGTGAAGGGTAGTAAGTATTCCTCGTCATTAAATATAGATCAAAAACTGTATTACTTGGCAAAACTGGAAATAGCAAATACAGAAGAAGCGGATAGTGGAGAATACAGAGCCGAGGCAATCAATATCCATGGCAAATGTGTCGCTAATGTAAATTTGAATTTAAAAGATGACAATAAGGGCCATCTTAAGTAAGTAAAATATCTTTAAAAAAAAACTATTATTTGGTAGAAATAAAAATAGGCTTAAAAAATTTAAAATAAAAATGACAATTATATAATATGTATGTCGTATTATTTGACTTCATCGTTTATTATTTAACATATTAACGGGCTTGTGCCCAGGTAAAAAGGGTACATATAACATAATAATATATCAATAATATATTCAATATAACAAATCATTGAAGACAGTTATTAGATAGCAATAATAAACTAAATTAACTCATATACTGAGGAAGTGAGGGTCCTCGTTAGCTGTTTTCATCGTGCGATTTATAGGTTCATTAGACATATAATTATTTGAACAGAGAGGGGCATTAAATGGAATAGAATTGCGAGTAAAACGTGAAGGCACTCTAAAATTAACTAGCGAGAGAAGTGTTGGAGTGTTGATATCCGAAGAAATAAGTTTAGTGAGGAAGGAAGTGTTTTGAGAATATCGATGGTCAGCTAATGTAGATAGGTTGAGTTTAGATAAGACAGGGAAATAATCATGTGGAAGGCAAGGAATTTTCAAAGAGTAACTTGCATAATTGAGGAATTTCTTTTGGACGCCTTCAAGTTGACGACACAAATCACTACAATGCGGATCCCAAACCACTGAATCATATTCAAGAATTGGTCGGACGAGAGCAAAAAAAGAGATTTGAGCGAGTTAGTAAATTTAAATTCACTTGAAACTCTTCTAATGAACTCAAGTAGCTTATAGACTTGACATGTAATGCTAGTTATATGTGAGTGTGGAGAAAGGGAAGGCATGTATATAAAGCCCAAGTGACGTTTAGAATCAACAGAAGAAACTCCAACTCCATTTATTAAGTAGGTAATGGTCATAGAAGACCGAGTTCTAGTGAAGGACATCGAACGGCATTTAACAATATTGATAGTCCGGCCTAGGGATTTACTCCACGTGAAAAATCTGTCAAGATCACTTTGGAGAAGTGAACAATCTTCTGTGGTATTAATAATCTTGTACAATTTCATGTCATCTATGAAACATAGTAGACAGCTGTGGTGTAGTACAGATTTAGCATTACTGACGGAAAGGGAAAAGAGTAATGGTGAGAGATGACCTTCTTGGGGCACACCCGAAGTGGTGATAAAGGGTTCAGACCTTGCATCAAATAGCTTCACCCACTGAAACCTATGTGTTAAGAAAAATTCAAACCAAGACAGAAGAGCCTCACCAAAACCACAGGATCAAAGTACATGAAGGAGAACTTTGTGATTAACAGAATCAAATGCCTTAGAAAAATTGGTGTATATAACATCAACCTGAGCACCATCATTGAAAGAACTAAATATATAATTACACAAAGTGATGTTACAAGTCACAGTAGACCGTCCCGGGCGAATACCATGTTGATCATCAACGTGTACTGAACGGTTTACAGATTTTAATGTCATTTAAAACCAGGGCCTCAAATATTTTCGATATGTGGCTAATTATAGAAATAGGCCTATAATTTTCAATTTCAGAAGAGTTATTAGATTTTGGAATAGGTGTTAGTGAACTGATCTTCCAGATATCAGGAAATATCCCTTGGTCAAGAAATAAGTGGAAGAGAACCCAAAGTGGCAAGGAAATAACATGTCTTAGGTTGCATAAAAAGTCACCTGTTATATTATCGAAGCCTATTGACGAGACGTTGTGAAGGCAGGTTAGTTTATGGAACACATCGATTTGGGTGAAGCTAGAGTTGATTAATAGATCGAAACATAGTATGTATAAATTGCAGGAGTCAACATTAATTGAGGATTTAGTGTATACTGAACTGAAATGGATAGAAAATAATTTGACAGACTCTTGATCTGAGGAGCTAAGCGCACCATTCAAGGATAGAGATTTGGAGAAATAATTATCTGAGCGATTTTTATGAATAAAATCCCAGAATTTGTTAGGATCCTCAATTTGAGAGTTGTTTGTTTGCTTTATAAAAGCTCTATAACATTGCCTAGATAAATATTTACATTTAGCATGAGTAAGGGAATAAGCTGTGTAATCAAGAGGGTCAAATGAAGACTTAAAAATGGATTAAAGTTTATTCTTATAGCGAATTAGATTAATTAGTTC
This sequence comes from Diuraphis noxia, assembly GCF_037042655.1. Lineage (NCBI taxonomy): Eukaryota > Metazoa > Arthropoda > Insecta > Hemiptera > Aphididae > Diuraphis > Diuraphis noxia. The sequence continues at coordinate 29,890,686 of NW_028301711.1, forward strand.
TTTAGAGACCCAAGAAAGAAAATTAGATTCCCTGTAGTTAACTTTAGGAACAAATCTCAATACTGATGTATGCATGGCATCCATAAATAAGTTAATTGATGAATTAACGTTACGGATGGAGAAGGTTGCCTGCCAATCAAAAGAACCAAGGAAAGAAGATATCAGTAGATAGTTAGCTTTGTGATATTCCATGTGTTTATATGTGCTTATATGCAACAAACCATACCTAGTTTAAATTATAAATTATGAACACTCAATAATGCATTTATAATGGACTATTTTAATGTTTGAAAAGCATCAAATATTACTTTCGAATACATTTTTGATCAATATTTCTATGGAAATTTCTGTAATACTCATTTTATATTACAATACAATCACAAAAAATGACATTTTTTTGATTAAATATATTATTGTGGACAAATTACAAATAACAATTAAGCCAGGAAAATTTTACAGGCAAAAACTACTTCAAGTATTTTATATACTATATTTTTATTAAGTATTTTATGTCTTAATTATATATATATATATATTAGATATATTTATCAGAAAAAGTTTTACAACCATATTTTTTCGAAATCTTTAAAATCCACTTTCCTTCATTTTGTTTTTTTTCAGCCTATCTAACTTTGAAATAATTTAATTTTCATATTCATACTATTATTTAATAGTAATACAACTGTTGTCCAATGATAAACAATGATCGAGCTCATTTTTTTATGTGCCTCTTAATATTTTTATAATACCTACATAACTTAAGTCAAAATATATGTAAATAACTAGATGATATTAAATAAAAGTATTTATTATTAAAAATAATAATCTTCTCTTGGGTTTCTGACTCTCCAAGATCAAAAATCTTCACCACCACCGTTTAAGTCTTCACTCTTTCCCTACCTTGAATAGTTTCCTTCCAATGTTCTACGTCCAGAGTCCTCAAGTCCTGGATTATCACTCTATGGCTGTACTCACTACCTTTGATTCCCCTTTTCGCATAATATATCTAAACTATTGTAGTATTTTGAACTTATTGTTTAATTGGTTACTTTGGGACATTACGTAATTTCTTGGATTTTGGTGTTGGTTCTTCTCGACCAGCACCCCAATACGCCATCGTAGAAGGCAGAACGCACCGCAAATCTCTTATAGTATCTTATCCTCAAAACAGAGTAACTTTTCTCCATTTGCTCTGTTATCGTCCTCATTTATACATCATTCAATATAATTACAGCATAATGCAATAATAAGGTTTCTTTTGCTTTTTCTCTTTGTAAATTAAGTTTACCATTTCTACTCTCCAATCATTATTACACTTGATACTATACTTTATAACTCATAGGTATTTGAATTGGTCTACTTTTTCAAAAACTAATCCTTTATCAGCAAAAATATCATGGTCGACGGTCGTTTCCCAATAATTACATCACTTTTGTTTTTCTCCATAAACTACTAGGTTCACTGTTTTTGCTTTATCAATTAAAAGGTTGTGTTTTTCACTTCAATTTCTTTGCTGTCATCAATTATATTTAAGTCATCCGTAAACTCATCCAACTTTGATACAACGATCTCTAATTCACACATTATATTCTGTTATATACATCTTATCATCTTTCGCAATGATATATTAAATAGCAAAGACGAGAGTTCATCGCTCTATTTTAGACTATGATAAAATGTTCCAAGTTATTTTTTTCAATATACACTTTTAAGAATATAAACAAAATAAAATAAATTTAATGAGGCATAAGTAGGTAACTTAATTCTAGAGACTATACAACTTTTAGAGAGGCGCTGCCCTCGGCTTTCCAGTATTTGCACCTACGAACTTTGGCCAAATAGATATTGTTTGTAAAATATTAGTGTTTTGGCAATACTTGATTTTTATATTTAATTTTTCGTTTTTAATCAAATAAGTAAAAAATTATAACTTTCATTGTTTTTATTTATCAATTTACTTTATTATATTATATAAAGTATACAACATTTTAATGCACAATAAATAATTAACATTGATTTCATCGATTTTATATTTTTAGAATACCAGAAGGAAAGCAACCAAGGTTTCCTAAGAAACCAGTGATACACCAAGAGGGGGATGTTTTGGTTATGGAATGTGAGCTGGAAGCTAATCCTATTCCAGAAATAAACTGGTATCAAGCATCCAAACTCATATTAGATACAGGACGGATTAGAATGTCAAAAAAGACAACTGGAAAAGACATGTATTTACTTAGATTAGAAATTACAAATCCTACCAAAGAGGATGGTGGAAATTATCGTTGTAATGCTTGTAATATATTTGGTGAAAGCAATGCAAACATATCATTGAATTTCCAAGGTATACCCAAACAAAAATATTAATATAATACAACCTTGTACACAATTGAGCCCTATATTTCCATTACAACCGCGCATGTTAAATACCAGTAATAAATCAATGTGAATAATAATAATATTGTAACAAACAAAACTAAAGTGTGGGTGTTAATATTAATAATAAATAATTATTAATAATTTATATTTATGCATATATATTTTTGAAATTTAAAGATACAACATAATTATTGGGATACATTTAAATAAAAAAAAAAACCTATTTTGATTTCAGGTGGTGATAGTAGTTCTGGATTTGCACCATCGTTTATCGAGAAACCTCGAATAATTCCAAACGAATCTGGCACACTAATTACACTCCGGTGCAATTGCACAGCTAATCCTAAACCAGAAGTCATGTGGTATAAGGGTACAAAGCTTGTCACGGAGACGTCAAAAATTTCTATGAAAGTTACAGGACAAGAAAATACGTACGAAATTCTCTTATTGATACAGGTAATATTTATGTTTTTCAGTCGGTATAATACTATATAGTTAAATTATTATTAAAGTAAAATTAAACAATAAGGAGAATAATAATAATAATAATATTTAATTATAGGATCCAATTGGTCCAGACAGTGGCACTTATAGATGCCACGTGAAAAATGAACATGGTGAGAGTAATGCGAATTTAAATCTTAACATCGAAACTGATCCTGAACCAGAAGGCGAACCTCCTACATTCTTAATTAAACCAAGAATACAGTCCAAAAACAACGGTAAACTAGTAGTAATGGATTGCACTGTGAAAGCAAGTCCCAAACCAGAAGTCGTCTGGTACCTCGATGGTAAGATATTGGTCCAAACTTCTAGACTTTCTTGGAGAGTTGAGGAAAAAGGCGATTCTTACTACATATGCCTGGAGTTGAAGGTATTTTATAATTAATTTTAAATCTCAAAATAATTGAAAATACATTTCAATATAATTGTGTTTTTATGATATATGGTATGACTAATTATTAATTTATCTTGAATATAAAATAATTAGAATCCAGGTAAAGATGACACGGGGTTATATAAATGCAGTATAAAAAACGGGAATGGTGAACTGAATGCAAATCTCACACTCAATATTGAAAGTAAATAAAAATACATCCCCTTAACACGTAATAAATATAAATTCCCTTGTATTTATTCATGATTACAGTAATACCAGTGATCAAAGAAGTTCCACGTGTTGTCACAATATCAAGAACTAAAAACGTTGTCATTGAGTGTCGCATCCAGTCCATTTTCGAACCCCAGTGCATATGGAAAAAAGACAACACTGTGATCAAAGACAACGTTTCAAGACAAACAAAAATCGAACGCGTCAACGATGTAAAAATAATTTAATTAATATTATAATAAAAATTGTTCCAAATGTATAACAAGCTAACTGCATTGATCCATTAGGGAGAGTATCTGGTAAAATTAGAAGTGAAAAACGCAACTTCCAACGATAAGGGTATTTACAATTTAATTGCTAAAAACGAAAAAGGTGAAGTTGTATCGAGCCCTATTGAAGTCAAAGAAGTTGTAGCAGAAAAAGTAGAAAAACCATCTATTGATGAGAAACTAAAATCAATCGTGAGTACTAAGAAAAAATGTAGTGTTCGTGTGATTTTTTTTTTCATTTTTAATACTAATTTAACTAACGAATGCAACTTATACATTTTAGTTATGTATAGAAAATATATATTCTTAAATTTTTTTAATTGAAACGATTCCATTAAGATAAAAAAAAATATGAATATTTATTCGAAATTATCAGGTAATCATTGTGTTAAAAATTAATTTTATAAAATATGTATGTTGTAGACTTATAGACTATAATACAATATTATAATTTTTTCTTTTTTTTTTTTTACTATTAATTAAATATTAAATATGAGATAAGTATTAAATTATAGCATTCAATCAAATAGCCACACACATTTGCATACCGTGTGATTTTATTAAAAATATTATGGTTTGTTAGTCACATCAACATTTGGCGTTATTTCTTCTTTATTCCTATAAAATATCATCGGTCCCAACCGAGGATACTGACCATCGTGCATTGACCAATCATTTACTTCAAGGTTATCATTTTGTTCCTTTTCTAGTTCATCTTCCCACATCATTACTTTAAATTCATTATCTTTATTGGGAACTTGTCTGATATATTGTACATCTTTGCGTACTTTTTCTTTAAATTCCGGGGGAGTAGAATGTTCAAGATTATCGGAATCAATATTGTCCATTTTTTACCAAAAGGTTATTAATTTGTAAACGTGTTATAATAAACTTAAATTTATTTGTTTAGCTCAATTTTGATTGTTATTTCCTAGTAAATTTTTTTAAATCAAAACATTTTATTCTATGTAATTAAAATATTATGTTTAGTATTAATTGTAGCCAAAATATAAGAAAATGGTTCGATAATGTTGCGCAAATACTAAAATGCATTTAGTTAATATTAATAATTAGCTTTTTTTTAGGATTATTGGCAAATAGATTATAATGTTAAGTAGAATTATAGATTGTTGAATATAGAGTTAGCTGATAAAATTCAATTTGAATTTTGACAAAAATGTGATTAAAATATTATACCAAATATTGTATTTGATATATTATAATTGTATTATTTTATGTTTTATTCGTTGTTAATAATTTGCTTTTTATAGATGGTTATTTAATTAATCATGTTACAGTACAAATAATGCAAATTATTCTTATTTATTATGCTTTATTTATTTTGAAATTTGCAAGTTAAAAAAATGTATTAATGCTTCATGTGCCAGTTTTTTTATAATCAAATGCAATTCAAAATATACCCAAATTTATAATGTAACATCATCCCTGAAAAGATGTTAAAAATTGATGATTAATAAAACTTAGTGAGTATTTTTCAAGTAATATAATATTTTTAGAGCTATATATTTTAAGTAACATAATATATAAAGTAAATGCATAAATATATACTACCTATATTATGTAACGTTAGTAAAATATTCAAGTGTAATATTTTTTAATCATTATTATAGCGTGCTAATGAAGGCGAACGAATAGAATTCGTTTCTAGTTTATCAAAAATTGATAAGCAAGTCACGGTTACATGGTACAGGTAAGAAATTAATTATTACAAATGTTGATTAATTATTAAAAATTATAAGTCATTCATAAAATACATTATTTAGAAATTCAACGCAAATTACGGAAACATCAGAAACAATTATTAAATTTGATGGAAAACGAGCAAGTTTAATAATCACAAAAACTAGAACAGAACACACTGGTACCTATAAAATTGTGTTTAAAAATTCTGCTGGCAGTGATGAATCGTCTGCAGAACTTAACATTCTCGGTAAGTATAATAATGCATAAGTGCCATAAGTATATAAAAGTATAAAATATCATAATAATTTGTTTGTCTTTAAAATAGAAAAAATGGAAATTGATGAGAAACAAGAGGTAAGATCCAATATAAGATTTGGAAATTTTTTTTTTTAAGTTTTAAAGTTTTTAGTATTAAAAATTTTTTACAAAATATAATTAATTTCAGGAGGAAGTTAAAGAAATAAAAGAAAAAACTGTAAAACGAAAATCTTCAATTACAACAAAGGTACAAATCAAATATAAATTAAATTACAAAACATATAATTGTTTAATACCATAAATTTAATTTATGATGTACCTATCTGAAATTTGCGTTTTATTTCAATTAGAAGACTACGGAGAGCAGCGAGACTAACGAGAATGCTCCACCAGAAGTAAAACGAAAATCTTCAATACTTAAGGTAAAAAATTAACCTTTTATTAAACTCATGCAAATTAAAATTTAACTTGTGGGGAATCACATAGTCTCCGTTGTAGTTGTCAAACTATTAATATCAGCAAATATGAAATAGAACTATTTTTTTTTTATAGACTTGGAGCATGTATTTTATATAATTTTTTTTTCATAAGGCCTAATATGATACTAATAATAATACTATAATAATAGTATAGTATATTATATTAGCACCATAATCTTCCCATCCACAACTATTCCATTATTCACGATACGATATGTAGTGTTTTGTATGTTTATATTTCAAATACAAAGTTAACATTCATTGTGATGTTAGTAAACAAGTGAATCACAATTAAAGATTTTATATTTATACCTTAATAAGAAATTTTTATTTTAAAACAATGAGTTAATTGTTTTTATAATTTTTATATCATAATATTTTCAAATTGAAACATTGTTTCATAATTTTAGACTTTTAGAGTAGGTAACTATTTAACCAGTTATTCCACAGAATTCTCACTGTTTGAATATTTTAAAAAAAACTCCTGATAATGAAGTGTTCACTTGGAACAATTTAATTAGTATTATCGACCTGTTATTTATAAAGATATAATGTTTTGACGAAATCTTTATTCTAAAAATTCCGTTAACAAGATTTTTGAAACTATACCTACATAATTGCATCTTTTTATGAAATGTGCAATTTATGTTCGTATATTTTACATTTTTCTTCTAGTTGATACAATTTTTATTTTTAACCATTATTATTGATAATATTCCGTAAAAATTTAACAATCAAACTATAAATAAATTATCATTATTCAATATATCTTATATAGTTTCACATAATGATCGTTTTGATTTAAAATACGAGTTCCTTAAACTTTTTTATCGTATAAATTGTATTAATAAAATTGATTTTTAAAACAGCAAGCCTTAAAATATAATTTAATGAGGATTCAATGAATTATGTTGTGTTGTGTATGTTTCAAATATTTTCGAATAATAATATTATGATTGAATAAATCTAATTTATATAGACCACTAATGAAAGTGAGCAAAAAGAAGATGGACAACCTGAAGTAAAGAGAAGATCATCTATATTAAAAGTAATTAAATTCCAATGTTATGATAAAATTAATTGAATACAATTCTACTAAATGCTTCAATATTTTAGAAATCATCAGAAAGCACTACAACTACTACAGTAGAAGAGCAAAAAGATCAGGAAAAAAGAAGATCTTCAATATTGAAGGTAATAATTTTTAAACTTAGAATAATGAGTTAGTCAATTAAAGTAAAACTTTTTCTAATGCAATAAATAAGAAAATCAGTGGCGGAGCTATGATAGAGTATAGCTTAGCAGTGTCCCGGAGTCCTACAATATTACACTTATATTTTGAATGTTCACAAAGATAATATCACGTAGGTGGGTGCTTTGGCTCTTTAGCACCCCCTGAGTCATAATTAACATCCTAAATAATTGTTTAAAAAGCTAAGTCCTCTTAAGTTATGAAAAAACCTGAAGCTTAAGCACCCCCATGCTCAAATGTCTAGTTGTGCCAATAGGGGGAGGGGGGCTTGTTCATTTAATACCCCAGAGTCATCTCCCATCTAGCTACGCCACTGATTAGATATACGAGTATATTGATTTTAATCCAAATTGGTGGGACAGTTTAAAAAGAGTACTTTCTAATTATACACCCATTTTCCAATTTAAAATTTTTATTACAATTGGAATTGATTAATTAATACCTATATAGTGATAATAGTATGAGGTAGGTATAATAAACTACTACAATAATGTACTATAATGTAAACTACAATATAATATAAGGAAGAGTGTAACTATTTTATTTCTAATAATTAATTTAATATTTCATAATAAAAACTAATATTTATTTACTAAGCTACCGACCTATTATAGATACTTGATGATTGATAAATTAATTATTACTAGATTTTAGATCATTTTTTCTTCAATTATTAATATATTTTACCTATTTAATATTATACATCACCATTGCTATTTGAAAATTATCGAAAATATTTGAGCTTCCAACTACTACTTTTTTCGCTCTAGTTTTTTTGAATCTTTAAAGTTTAAAGTGGTGTTTTATCAAAATATATGAGTAAAATGATGTTTTTAGAATTCCATTAATGAAAACACTGAAGTTAAAAATGAGGAGATAATGAAACCATTGATAAAAGTATGCATAAATTATTAAAAATAATGTGCTGTCAATATTTAGTTATAAAATATATATTTAAAGTATAAAAATAATTAACAAATGTTAGTCTTTTATAATTGTGATTGGAGCAAGATGTGTGTCTATTGCTTTATCCATACGTTTTGTCAGTTTCTATTTAATTTTATGTTCAACATTTTGAATATACTACTTTTTTTAAATTTATGAAATGTTATCATTTATAATTATTTATAATTCATATAAACAACGTTCATATTTGTATAGAAAACTTCGAGCGAAAAAGATGAAGTTAACGACGAAAAAATTAAGAAACCATCGGTAAAAGTATGTATAAATACTATAAATTATTGATAATAAAAGAATACGAGTAATATTGAAATTAATTATAAATTAGTTATTTGTGAAATAATAACGTATTTTGTTCAATTTTGAATTACATTCTATAATACTGCAACGTTATTTAAAAAAATAATTTAAAGCAAGACGGACTGATATACAATTATCCAATCATACAAAAATCTTCATCGTGTTAATTTTTTTTTTATGTTAAACATTTAAAAATATTACCTACATAGGTTATATGTATAATATATTGTTTTTAATTGTATAGAAACTGTCTAGTGAAAAAACCGAAGTTAAAAACGAAGAATCTAAGAAAACATTGACAAAAGTATGTATTTTCACAAATAATAAATAAATATTTTTTTTTACTTACTATTTACGTGGTACATATACATATAATTATATATGTACTTTATATACCTTAATATAATGCAAGTTTATTAATTATATATACCGAGTGTAAAGTGTAACAAATCTATTTGTCTATGCGGTATTGCGGTGGTACTATATGTATCACGTTGTCATGTTAGATAATGATAAAATATATGTTTTTACTATTGATTACCTACCTTTCAATGATAACAAAAAACTGATTAGCAAGAAATAAATTTGAATCTTAACAAACTTTAAAAATTGTTCAAACATTAATGACATAACCTAATTAAAATTTTTGAATGCTTAACTGTTTTTAAACTTATTTATGAAATAGCTATCTTGGATTATAAGAAAAAAATTTAATATAAAATTTAAATTATTTAATTTTAGCTGTAAAAAATAAAATAAAATATACCATTTGAAAATTATAGCGCTGAACTTTAGAAACCATACAAAAAAAAAAAAAAAACTGAAAAACATTGAATAGAAAAAAAAAGTTATAGGATTAATCAAATAGACCTGTTACAACCTGTTACAACCTGTATATAGTTCTTGCATCATATATATAATTTTAATTTTACTCGCTAGTTCTATCTCTTATGTTTTTGAAATCAAAAACTAAAATATATTATTTTTATTTTAATAGAAATCTTCTGAAGTTAAAGATGAGGAAACCAAGAAACCGTTGACAAAAGTATGCATTAATAAAATTTAATATCATAAATAGTGTAGAATAAAATGGATTTTTACTTATGTAATAGTTTCGCTTTATTATAGTTTATCTTAATATCTATTTACATTTTTACTAGGGTTCTCAATGAACCAGTTTATTGTTATCTTTTAAATTTGGTATTGAACTTGAACAATGTTACGTTTAAAATAAATTGGTGGCATTAGAGTTTCTGATAGTCGGGACGTCAGGTCTTTATGTTTTGACTTTTTAGACTTTTATACTTTAAATGTCTGCAAAATTCATTTGTTTTCTGATTTGTTTAGAAATCTACAGTCGAAAAAACAGAAGTTAAAACTGAGGAAATTAAAAAACCATTATTAAAAGTATGTATGCGTGTAGATTTTTGATAAAATATATTGTAGTTTTATCCTGTTTCTTGAGTAATAACGAAGTATTCTAGTCATTTGTTCATTTGTTTAGTTGTATAATTATATTAGATGTACATACTTTTATTTACAGTTTAGAGTTTATATAGGATAGTGTTTTATATTTGTGCTTTGCGTGTTTTATTTAGACAACGACTGAAAATGATAATTCATTACCAACTGAAGAAGAAAAAGTAATTGAATCCCCTCGATCAATTAAAGTAATTATAAGATACATGTTAAAAGTTTTATTTTCAGTTTTTTTTTTACATTTATAAAAAATTTCAATGAACAAAGTTTATGCTGTGGCAGAACACAAAAAAAAAATTCATACTGTGTTTTTAGTCAATATGTACCTTATTTAAATAAAAATAGATATTTACGGTAAGCTTACAAATTTATTACATGCCTGCATATTAATCAGAAACTATTTTATAGTTATAAATGTATAATAAGTTAAAATAATATATAAAATTGCATTGGAAATCATAATTAAACGCTGATCATTTAACTTAAAAAGTTTTCATGAATAAATGTATACAAATATTATTTTTATTTTTTTTAAAACAATCGTTTTAATAATATCACGAGTTGAACTTATTTGATGTGATTATCATTTTAATCTTGAAGTTCAGAAGTTTCGTAGATACTATATAGGTATGTATACCTACCTAATAAAAATTCTCAAAATAAAATAAAGGGCATTCATTTTGTCAAATTCATAGCATTTAACTAAGGTACATATTTAAAAAAAATTTTTTTTACCCTCTTGTATGCAACTGGTTTTTATTATCAACTGCCACTAAATTATTATGATAAAAAATAAAAAAATATGAAAAAAATGATAAAATAAACCTAAAGTTTAAAATTTTATTTTTATCATATATGAATATAAATTCTAAGTTCCTATTATTATACAGAAAATCACTGATGAAAATAAAATTAATAATCATATTGAAACTCAAGTGGCTAAAGAAATTGTCGAAGAAAAACAAAAGCCACCAACATTAAAAGTAAGGATACATTATTATAATATAATTTATAGTATATTGTACATACAAATCGCATGCCTACATAACATACCATACATATTTGTTAAAAGATGGAAACTGAAGAAAGTAATGGTTATACATCCCCACCTGAAAAAATTATTCAGGATAGTCCCATAAAAAGGAGAGGTTCATCGATAAAAGTATGTTTTGTAAATAAATGTTATTCAGTAGTCAATAGTTTTTATATGTATTTAGAAAACCAGCGATTCGTTAGAAACAGTTGAAGACAACAAAACTGAAGTTAAACGACGACCATCAGTAAAAGTAAGTTAATAATGAGAGTTAAGGTATTATAAATCCTATATTTGAGTTGTTGTGACTACAATTTCAAATAAGCGATTGGAGTGGTCTAAAGAAAATGACGGTATCATTATGTGAATATGATATGATATGATATATATATATATATATATATATATATATCATATGCCAGCGAGTTTTAGCTAATCTTGATTCGTTCATATATCCTGAAAATCACACATAAGTATGATTGGTAGAAAAATGAGAAATATGTTTTCCGAACGATTGCAAATATGTGAACAGAGTCAGTGAAATTTAACTCACTATAGCGTGATTTTATTTGGTTTATCTTCTTTTATTCACATTCCATTTTATTATTCACCATATAAGTACTTATTTCTTGTTGCAGTTTGTTTTGGGTAAAATTTTGAAATCTAAAATAGTTTGAATGTACTTTAAAGTAATTTATAATTTGTTTGAAATTCTTCAATTTTGTTACGATTAGATTACTATATGTATTCATTAGAAATTTTTAAACTCGATGATTATATGTTTTCACTATAAATTGGCTTGATATTTTGCGCACATTCATCAATGTTATTGTTTAAGTAACTGTAGAACGTACTCCTTTTTTTTTAATAACACATATTCACAATAAATATGTATAGGTACCTTGTTAAAATTCATAAATTCGGTGTAATATTAGGGACAAGAACAAAATCATAGTTGATACCTAATTGATAATTTATTTTAATGAATATGAGAATTATAAATAGGCTGAGGGCTAAATTATGGTTTTTTTTTATCAAAAAAAGCGTACAAGGTTATAATCTTATGAATTTGTATAATATTTAGAAAACTGTTGAAAATAAAATATCAGTAGAAGAAGAAAAATTAGAAGTGAAACGTCGCCCTTCAGTAAAAGTAAGTATCGAACGTGTATATATACTTACTAACTCGTATTTAAAATGTAGATACTATGGGTTGGTTTTGTAAAAATTGGCATATTTCTTATGGAGATAACTATATAGTTTGCATTGTACATATGTATTTAGAAAACTGACGACGACAGTGCTCCTACAGAAGATAATAAAATCGATGACAGTCGACGACCGTCGATGTTGAGTGTAAGTGTGAGTGTACAGTGTATATATTTTATTATTAATATAAATATGTTTTAATATATAAGAAAAGTATAAATATTACAAAATAAAATTATGTTCGTATTCGTAATATGATGTTTGCGATGTACCTATCTAAAACAATATTAAAGTCAAGTTATTATGTTTGAAATACAGAACAAATCATCAGAAAGTAAAAAACTTATACAAGAAGAAAAGCCAGCTATGAAAAAACGGCTTTCTGTGAAAGTAATAATAACAAATTAAAATATAAATACATTATAAATTCTCTTCTTAAAATATTTATTTGGTTAAATTATGTACTTTAGAAGAAAAAAGACTCTGTTGAGCCTGAACAGCCAGAGAAAAAAATGCGGCCAGCTATATCGAACGTACGTTAAATGCCCAATTATGGATATTTTAAAAATTTAAACTACTATAGAATATCATTGATAATATTTGTTTTACATTTGATCTGAATATTATTTTCACAGGGAACTAAAGTTGATAATTCACAAGATTCATTCGACGATAAATCAATTGATGAAAGGACACCGGTAAGAGTAAAAAAAACGAAATAATAAATATACAATTTGAATTAATATTATAACTGAATTTTAATATACGTCGACTTATTATTTAGGAAACTAGTGTAGATTATTCTATGATGTCTGAAGATGAAAACTCTATACAAGAACCAAGTATAAAGTTGGACTCTTCTGATGAAAAAGTTCCGACAGGCAGGGTGAGTATAAGGGATATTCGTTGTACCTGCCAAATCATTGTAATAATAATACGATTGAAATATTTTTTACGAGAATTTATTATGTAAGATTTTTATTCTTTGATAATGTTGTTATTATCTCTACGCCTCAGGAAAAATATGAAAATTGTTTATGAAATACGATAAAAAAAAAAATTAGAATTTATCTTATACGAATCGAACATAATATGTTAAGTCAAGATATATCATTATCCAGGTAAAATGCACGGTTTGCGTTAGAGAAAAATTTCTATAGTTTACCAGTTGATTTCATTACGCATGCCCACGCTCCTATATAAATTCATAACCAACGTCACATAACTCATCTCGACTATCGACAGACATTCGATCGCTTGCTTTTACGTTATTATTGTTAATTGTAGCCAAGTCGAGTACCAGAAATCAAAGCACCTGAAATGCCCAAAATCGAGGTTATCCGTGAATCAACGCCAACCGACAGCAGGAAGAACTCACTGGGTCCAAATTCTGGACAATCGAGTCGCCGAGGTTCGCTAATACCACCACCAGAGGACAACAAAGGCCGCCGCCCGAGTTTAATAATCAGTGACGAGGTAAATTATCATTGTAAACTCAACTGTCGGATGGCATTAATGCTGTCTTAATTTGTAATTATTTAAATTCTCTTTCATTCGTTCTACCTTCTTTTAAAGCTCATTTCTACAAAAAGTATATATTTTCTTCATTTTTTTTTTTTTTTTTTTGTTCTTATACGCATTCTTAACGGTGCTCAGTATGTAAAGAGCGCAAAATTAGTAAGCATGATGACAAAATTATCAACTGCTTTTATATATATATTTTTATACAATAGATTTTACAATAACCATTTTTAGTGTTGAACATATTGTAGATGAAACGTAGATAAAATAGAATAGACAACAGTAAATTATTATAACCATATATTATACATACATGTACAGTGGATTTTGAAGCCTTTAATTTAGCATTTGATTAAACATATTCACTTCAAATTGTTTGCAATACTGGTATTTTACGATAATCCTGCATTTATATATAGGTATTGTCAACTCTACTCTTATACATTTACTTTTGTTCGAGGATTTCATAGTTTTGTCTTAACAATGGGAGTAGGAATGGAAATAATGTCGGATTTTCAAATACATTTTAAATTATCTATTTTAGGAAAATAGAAAATTACGGCCCGGAGAGGTCCTGGAAGAAAAAAAGGTGAGGGTGTTAAAAATCCAATGTGAACAGCGTCTCTTTGGTGAAATGAATTAATAAACTGAAAAATAACAATGGTTTTTTTACCCTCATCGGCTGTTGTGACTTTCATAGTGGACGTACTTTGGCGATGGCGAAATGAATAATATCAAAAATATTCATATTATACGTCTTATATTTCAATATTTCAATATTTTTTTTAATTTAAACTCAAACTTTAATAAATTACAATAATCTTCTTATCCAATACCTCGATAATTCCGTATACAAATTCGTCATCGCCATCTATCAAAATTTCCAAACGTTTGTGTTTCTGTCTTTGTGTCGTCTCCCTCGGTTACTTCTGGTTAACCGCAACTTGTTTAACGTGCTTTCAATTAAATTATGTTTATGCAGGTTGGAAAATTGCGGCCTGGTCAGGTTATTGATGCAAAGGTGAGGTTTCATTCATAGTGTTTCCTCGTCACAATAGTCACTGTTCCGATATGATTGCGTTTTTTCTTGTGTAACCTATATTGTGATGTCAAGTTTTATATTTTTATTTATTGATCGTCATTTTTACGTGTTAGTCCTGTAATCGTTCGTTTGAAGATTTCTGAATGGACTGTGGATACATATTTTGACATTTACATCACTAACGGAACTAACGGAACAATCTATTTTAATTTTTTACAGGAGTATTTTTAACAATATATAAATTTGTTAAGAATAATATGATTCAATCACATAAGTCTTATAAATAGAAACTGTAAAACAATGTGTTTGAAATATTTATTTTGTTTTGTAAGAACAGGTATTTATAAACAAAATATAAATATTATTTTTTAAATTAATGTCTGTGATATTTTTAAGACCAAACTTAAAGTTATATTGATAAAGATTATATTATATTCATAATATTATATGGGAAGCATAAAAAAAGTTGTGTAGCTATTAGTTTGGTATTGATACGAATACTCAATACAATCATAAAATATTTAAATACAATTGTTAATATCACAACACTAAATGTACTACTACTATACCTATAAATTGAAGTTCAAAAATGTAATTGTTTAATTATGTTAATTATGAATATTACCAGGAAATAAATACTTAAATATTTTTAAATTTGTTGTGAAATGATAAATACTCAATAAAGTAAAATATATAGTATTTAAGTCCCAAAGACGTATACAATACATCACCAAATAAAATCTCAGCCATATGACTTTACATTGAAATTTTATTTGTTTTGAAAGCTCAATATTACAATATATATGGCTAAGCACCTACATAGTCTTTGCTAATATTTCAACATTTCAAACATTTTAGTGAAAGAATGCACACTACACTTTTCATTCTTTTTTCTTTTACCAAAAAAATACACGATTTTTCTATTTCTTTAACTAATTTTGATTATGGGTTCATTAATTCGAAATTGACTGGGTTACAGCTCTTGTAATTTTCTACATTTATTTGAACATAAAACATTATTTTAAAATGTATTTTGAATGCTGAAATCTTTTACATAAAGATGTGACAAAAATTCATAGGTGTCTATGACATAGTTATATTTGTATAGCAAAACGTAATATCCTTTTATAGCTGTACCTCTAAAAATTAATTAATTACCAACTTAAAACCGCTGTAAATTGTAAATTTGGGTTCAAAACCCATAGTTGACTAATAAAAATAAGAAAAGTATAAAATTAATATCTTATGAAAAAAAAAATTGGCTACTATTTCAAAAAATCTAGTTGTTATTTGCAAAAGCATAATTTATTTATCGGTAAGTACTAGTTACTTATCAAAACAAACCGCATTTCAATGTAAAGCCATATAAATGAGATATTTACGAAGTACCTAAAAGAATGAACATTGTTTAAGGTTATTGGTTAGGTATAAAATTATTATAATTAACTATAACAGCTAATTTGTAAAAAATAAATAATAAAAACCTATGTAAACTAAGTCATATATTATTGGTTAATTACAGACTAATTATTCACTCAATTTCTTCTCTTTATTAGGAAATTTCATAACAAAAATTGAATAATTATTATGAATTTTTTATAAGAGCTGTTGTAGTTATTGTATAGTTTTTTTTTATAATATCGAAAATTAATAAATAGAGATTATATTTAAAAAAAATTCTATCTACTAGGTATCACAATCACAGCAATTAAAACAATACAAAAACTGGTAGGTAATATTGTATCAGCGCCGGCTTGAGTCATTGTTATCTAGTAACCATGCATTAGCCATTAGGTATTTTAAATTTTAGAATTAAGTAGTTTCTTATACCACATTTGACCATAGGCGTATCTAGGAATAATTTATAGGGATGTTTTCAAGGTGTACTATTGATTTCTCCCACCCAAATCAAAATTATAAATTTAAACAAAATATTTTTGTTTTATTTTATAAAAAAAACATGACATAAACGTTTTACAAAATATTGTTTCAGTATAAATATAAATTATGACAATATAAATCGTATTAATTATATAATTAGGGCATCCACAATATTTTTAATTATTACCACAGATTTCCATAAAAGTATAAAAGTCTAATAGTTGTATTGTTTTATTATTAATTATATACCTATTTAAAAAATACAATCACATTATTGTTATGCTCATCAAATATCTAAAAATAATAATTAAAAATAAGTTGAAAATTCAGCAATTCATAGACCGTTCTACGGGTACCCATATTTTTTAAATCTAGTAAAAAAAGGAACGGTTATTCAAGGATGTTTTAGCCTTATCCTAAATACGCCTATGGCTTTGACTTTAGAATATCTTATATAACATCACATTCTGTATTACGTTCCAATTTACTATCAAATATTCTAATATTTCATATTTTTAGTCAACATTTTATTTATTTTGAATAAAACTTTTTTTAAAGCTAGGAAAGTGTGTTAAATGATGTTTAAAATCAGTATTATTTGGAGGAAATTCAATTAATTAAATCAAAATTCTGTTAATTGAAATTATTTTATTTTAAAACTTCCCAACCCATTGTTATTGATTTGTTTTATATACCTTATACCCCTCAATAGTTTGTAACTTTACCGAATTAATTTTTAACTTATTGTACATAAATACTAACATAAGTAATAATATTTACATACATATTAGCTAATTTATATACCTACATTTTTGAACATATATTTTATTATTTTAAAAGAAGCATTTTTATATATATATTTTAATTGTTTTCTAGAAAAAAAACTATTCATGATATTAAAAATGATTTGTTATATTTTTTTTAATAGCAGTACCTATGCAATACGCACTAATGTTTTTTTTTTTTAATTTTCACTGCAACTTTTTTTTTAAAGTTTAAATCAGCGTTTCAATTATTACGAAGACTCAAATACAAGTAGTCATATACTTAATAATTACTACTTAATTATTAAAATATCAACAGTAGAAACATAAATAATTTGCTTGAAATTTCATTATATATCTATTCAAAGCTATACTTATATTTTAATACAGGTAGTTTTTTTTTTTACTTGCATCAAATATGTGTTTTAACATAATAGTATCTTTCCTTGTACATATATTTTTCCCTATAGATTTAAGAGTGTTTGAACTACATTCTCCGTATAAGTCAGTTATAGCCATAAGAATTAATTTTTTGTTACGTGCTTTGATTCAATTAGTTAGTGAAATTTATTAACATCATTCAATTACATAGAAATAAGTAGCCATATACATTGTACATATTAGTATTAGATACACAAATTATATTAGTCTTTTTAAGTCATTGTAGTTATTATTTTATCAGCTTAATGTTAGTCATTGGAGGTGCGTTTAAACTATACTGAGGAATGGATGTAGTGGGAGTTGAATGTGAAAGTCGTTTAAAAAATAAAAAATAGTAATTTCTTTCAATATTTTGTTTTAAATTTTTAACTTGGGCTTTACAGCGTCGTCGACCAAGTACGGAGATGAGGAGACCTAGCATAGCAGAACTTGAAGAAAAAATAGATAAGCCCTCGACACCTTTAAAAGATTTCGGTGCTCCAGGACCACCGATCATTGTAGATGTTGCTGAAAGTTACTCAGCTATTGAAGATCAGACTGGATACATAACTATACAAGTTGAAGGCACACCAGCTCCTACATTTAAATTTTTCAAAGTAATTTTTTTTTTAAAATTATATGTAATATAAGATAATTATAACATAATCATTAATATTTAACCAAAAAAAAAAAAAAAACCGGGTAAATAAGTGGATGTCGCTCTGCTGACAGTAGTTATTAGTAGTGTATTAGTGTATTACCTATATTGTAATGAATGGTATTAAATTTGAATTCAATGATATAATATCATTGTATATGAAAAACGATTCTAAGTGTAGACGATTTATCAGTTTAGGATATATTATGCTATATAAATTTATTATATTATTATTATAAAAAACAAAAAAAAAAAAATAAAGATACCTATAAAATAAATTCCAAATTAATCAAATCATATTCATTTTGTACCCAACAACCCAACTCATTCAACCGTTTATAGTAGCTAGGTATAGGTATACAATTTACTATAAAGTATTAATATAAGTCATTAGCGACATAATCTTTATTTAATATGTACTCGTAATTTCATCCAAATTTGAATTTAAAATAACTATTAAAAAAAAAAAACTATGTTTGAATATATTTTAGATTTTTTTGTAGCATAATTAACTACCTTGTTTTTAATTTTCAATCCTTAGCTCTATAAGATTTAAATATTGTATAAATTTTTAACAACTTAAGAATTTGTAAATTTTCAGTTAAATGAATTTTGTTATCATTTGAATTTTAAATGGTTATAATTAAAAAATGTGCCTATATATTTTTAATTATTTTCCAACTGCTATTATATCATTTAAAAATTTGACCATCCCAATGCACCAACTATATTCACTTTCCAATCAGAAAAACTACCTAGTTGAAAATTGAAGCATATTTCGACAACTTATTGTGTAGAGTCTACACAATAAGTCTACATTGTAGACACACACACACAAAAAAAAACAAACATACAACATCGTAAAATCAATGCATTCATTGCTTCGCTCAGAATCTAAAATTCTCATCATAAAAATGTAGGTAGGAACAAATTATTTTAAATTTACAGTATTAAGAAAACTTATCAAAGATATGTTGTATATAAAAGTATTTATGGTTATAAACAATGATTTGATGTTTAACCATTTTCTTAATAAATCAAACTTTAACTGTTTACAAAGTATTATAAGTTAATTAATTATAGAAGATTTACCTTTGATGGTATACGTCACAATAATTTAACAAGAATAATCCTTGATAAATTTGTGCCTTAGTTTTTAAAATGAAACTTTAAATAAATGGTAACTATAGACAATCGTTTTTAAAATATTTGATGTTTTATAATCATAATTTCAGAAGATATCGATGTTTTCACTAGGTAATAAGCTTTAAAAATAAAATTATTTATTTAGGGAATTACTGAGCTTATTGAAGGAGGACGATTCAAATTCATAACCGATGGAGAAACAAATACTATTACATTGTGTATGCGTAAAGTGAAACCAAATGATGAAGGGAAATACCAAGTAATTGTGACCAACATCCACGGGTCAGATACTGCAGAAATGCAACTATACGTATCAGGTAATGAATATAATATTTAAAATTTTAAAATTAAGTTTTTAATAACTAAACATAAATTTACCATATATAATTATAAATTCAGTTAAGCATACCATAATAATATATAGGTACTAGCAAAGACATTAAAAAGAAAATTAATATTTCCCGTATTACGTTTTGTAAATATTATGAATCCGTACCTAATATCTACTTCATATTGAAAAAGTATAGGCATTTAAACGTAGAAAACTAATTAAACAATCATTTTAACTAGGTTAGATAGCATATCATTGAAACTAATTTTAATAATTTATTCAAACAATAGATTCCAGTGGTATGGACTTTAGAGCCATGTTAAAGAAAAGAAAATATGCTAAATGGGGAAAAGACAAAGATGATCCAGAATGGGGAGAATTAAAAGAAACAGAAATACCTGTACCTGCGCTAAAAAAAGTGGAAAGGGTAAGTAAAATTTTTGATTCGATTATACTTATAATGTCCATAATATTTGACTTACTAATTATTATCAGAAACCTGAATCATTTTTGAAACCATTGGTTGATCAATATGCCAAAGAAGGAAAAGACAAAAAAGTCACTTTTGAAGGAGTATTTTCAAAACCTAATTCTAAGCCAAAATGGTTTCTTCGAAAAGACGTATGTAACAGTTATATCTATTATTTAAAATACAACATACCTATACAATATAAGAAGTATGTTAAATTAATTTCTTAGCAATTTTAGGTTGATGAATAAGCGAGAATAATATACTATTCAAAGAACAGTGATCTCGAAAATAAAATCGATTATTGGTTATAATTAATAATTTGAAACATATGCTAAAAAAGTTTTTTATAAACTTAAATAAGTAGAATATATTATAAGATGGCCGTATATCATTTGCACATTGTCTATTTACCTGCTCCAAATTATCGTACATCAAATGCGCATCAATATTCTGAACAATAAAGGGTATAAAAAATGGTATTACATGTTGTATAACAATTAATATTATACAAAGAGAATGAATAATTTAAGATTTTTAAACTTAAAAATAAAAATAATAAACACACATTAATATTTTAAGTTCAAATTTCGACAATATTCATCATAAATCAAAAATTTAATTCTAAAACATTACATTTATACTTGGTATCACATCATTAAATATGCAATATTTGTAAATTGAATATTATGTGAATATTATTAAGGGATTTTAAGACCAAAGTTATAAAACAACTTGCGCTTTGGGTATACACCTTTTTTCATTTATGTTGTCAAATAATAATTATGCGCAAATTATGTAGGACCTTTTAAACGGTCAATGCTCAAACGATGTAGGTATAACCCAAAAATCGAACGATGTGCAATGGTTTAATAAAAAAGGTCAAAGTTAACAATAGTGATGCGCAAATGACAACCGGCGTATAATCTTATATATCTATATAATAAAAAAATTAATAATATTTATATGTATAATGCATTTTAGTTTTTTAAACATAAGTTTTTAACACCTCATATTCCTGTTGTGTCCGTCCATTCATTGGTTACCATTTTACATAATTACAAATGTTGATATTAAGATATTAATTTTTTGAATTTAGTTATTGTAAATATTAATTATTACTCATCTATAATACTATAAATAATTTTGTTTTATTAAAATACGTTTTGAAACTATGAATTTGTACACACGCAGTGTTAGTGTTTCTAACTTGTTTACTAAGAATCATTTTGTAGCGAATCAATTTTTGTTTTTTCAATCACTTCAAATATTAATTTTTTTTTCAAAATGGCATTTTTATCTATGGATTATCAATATTATTATGATCTTATGTGACATTTTGAGATCCATTGGGAGTAGGTACTTTTAATATCTCAAAAGTCAAAAGTGCAAAATGATTTATAGTCATCCCATACCTACTATGCAGTAAAAACTGTCTAAATGAAACACTAGCTGAATTATCAAAAGTTTCCGTTACAGGTGTAAGTTATAGAAAGGTTTCTGACCATGAATTTCTTTTTTTCCGAGATCTTATTATTTTTTCCATTAAAAGCAGAAGTGTCCGTTAAGACAGGACACAGGTTTCTCGGTACTATTATAAAAATAATATCGTCAAATCAATATCCAATAAATATCATAAACTATGTCCTTTTTTAATCATCCAGATAATTCAATAAATTACATATTTAAAATTCACTGTATTATTTAGCAATAAATGAACTTTTTGTGTTATAGTGAATATTTTTTTATTTTACTGGAACTGAAGATATTAAAATAGTTGTAAAATAATAATAAATAGTAGAGTATTTATGAACATTTTTATTCACCAGGAATTATTTACCGGATCTAAGTACAAATTCAAAAATGAGGGTGACGTGTATCAATTGATTATAATGGCACCAAAAGTAGAAGATACTGGAAAATATACAATTGAAATAGGTGGCGTTAGTTCGACAGCGTATCTTAATGTTGAAGGTATAAATGTTATATTTGTTGATTGTGAAAAAAGTCCATACAATAATAAATTAAGTTTTTAAATATACTGAATTTCCAAATTATCTTTTTTTAGAATAAAAATTATTAATTAATATAAATCTTACTTACCGAATATCTATGTATATCTACTATTTAAATATTTCAGTATGTGTAAAAAAGTAAGTATTAGCATATTTAACTTGTGCAATTGAGTAATTTTGACGAGAGTGGGGTAGAAGTGGGTACCTATGCTTGTACTTATCTAAAATTTTAACTAAAACTGTTGCATAATTTTGCATTAAGTTATATTGTTTTTATAATAATTAAGTATTTTTATGTTTAATGTTAATATTTCTTTTGTATTGAAGATTCAAGATAACTATAGAATTCAATTATTTGTTATTTTCTGTTAATGTACGTCGAACAAAAATATTAAAATGGATAAAAGATATCGAACAATTGGTCAAAAACACACATATTATATTTCAATATCTGTTACATCTACATAGGTATTCCCCAATTATAAAAAAAAACTTGTAATGTATAGATATTAATTAGTTTTCCCCATTTAAATATGGCTGAACTGTATTTCAAAATTTACTAACACAGTAATATATATGGGGGCAAAAGTTAGAAAAGCAAACTTTTTATTACAAAATTAATTTTGGTTCTATTTTTTGAAAACTAAAAAATAAAATCTGCTAAAGGGGGTAGAGAGGTATTTACTATATTGTTCTCACTTTATATTTCCAAAATTGCACCATTGCATATGCAACACATAAGTTCTATGTTTTGTTTTCTTGAAAAGATATGTCTAGTGTTCAAATAGTTTAAAATATTTTTTATATTTATAGAGCCAGCACCAGTTTACACGTTTTTGCGACCGCTTGAATCTACCACACATGGTTTCACAAAACACGAAGCTAGCATGGAATGTACAGTCAGTAGTAGTATGGCCATTATAGGCTGGTATAAGGAAAAAACTAAATTAACGGATGGTGATAAGTACAGTATATCAAAAGATATGAGTGGAATTTGTCGGTTAACGATAAAAAATTGTGAGTTGAATGACAGTGGAAAATATTATTGTCGAATTGAAAAGCAAGATGATAAAACGTCATCAACTCTTAAAGTAGTTGGTATGTCATATACAATTGTTCAATAATGATTTGAAAAATAAAATGGTTATTTATGTTTTGTGTAGAATATCCATATAAGTTCGTAAAAGTACTAAAACATCAACAAATGATTGAAAAAGATACTGTAACATTAATATGTGAGTTAGACGATGCGACTGGTGATGTTAAGTGGTCTAAAAATGGGACAGAGCTTAAAGCTGATAAGAGGTATAATCCGTTAATTCTTTGGTAGTATAAGTTAATTTGCGAATGTTAATATATACTATTTCAGAATTCGAATCGTAAAAGAAGGAAGGAAAAGAAAACTGATAATTAACGATGCTAAAGTTACTGATGGTGGTATATTCTCGTGTACAACAAATGCTGATAAAACTGAAGCGGAACTAATAATAAAATGTGAGTAAATATTTTGAAATAAAATTTAAATTACTTGGTACAAGTTAAATATTTAATAAAAGGTGTTCAATATTGAAGATTGTATTTTCATCGGATGAAAATTATTCATTTTTTGTTTTTTAGATCAAAATAAATTTAACAAAAAACTTAAGGACACGACTGGCATTGAAAGAGAAAAAGTTGTGTTAGAAGTAGAGTTACAGGATCAAACGGCTCCCGCTGAATGGTTCTTTGATGACAAACCAATCATATCCTCAGAAAGGTAATATACTAATATATATTAAAAAAATAATTCACAAAAACAATTATTTAACTTTCATTGAATGTGTATAGAATTGAAATCAAAAATTTGGGTGGTGGTAAACATCAATTAATTTTTAACAAATTGGAACTAAAAGACGCTGGTACAATTACGTGTAAATCAAACGAACTCACCTCTATTTGTCTATTGGAGGTGAAAAAAGGAGAAGAAAAGCCTGTAATTATGTTTGATGAAAATGTGGAAGGCCCTGTATCACGTCCAATCAGTTTTGAAGTTCCTTATAAAAGTAATCTAGTTTTTAATTAAATTATTAAATAATATAAAATATAAATCGCATTCATATCAAATATTTTTGGTTATTAGTAAATGGAACACGACAATCAGATATCGATGCAAAAATATTGAAAGATGGCAAACCATTAACTGCAAAAGATGTAGAGGCTATTGTCCACGATGATAAAGTTATATTTAATATAAAAAAACCAGCGCACGCTCTTTCTGGAAATTATCAAATCAAATTGAAAAACAACCAAGGAGAAGACATCAAAGATGTTCATATTAACATGCAAGGTAAAGTTTTATTTAAAATCTATATATACATTTTTTTTTTTAATTTGTTCTCTCTTAGTACAAGCCAGTTTTATTTTGCTACTTTTCTCCTATTATTTTTAAAGTCATGGGGATTTTTAATTTTGTTTTACCAAAAACACTACATTCACTTTTCTATCAGGAAAAGTGACCTTTATCTTACATGATTTGTGTCATACCTAAATAAAAACACACATATATTCAAATCATATAATCTATCTATAAACACAGTAAATTTACATGGGCAATATTCCATTTAAATAAACTGTATTTAAGGTTTATTATTTACATACTTTTAATCTTATTTGTTTTAAGTTATAAGAACTAGTTTGAGATAATAGGTAATCAAAGTCTAATACTTATATTGTATAAACTACATTTATTCTTTTATATATAGATTTATTTTTTTATTGTAATTTTAGATGTTCCGACACCACCTCGTAATTTGGAAGTGTCTGATATTTTTAAAACCAGTTGTAAAATTAAATGGGAATCTTCTGAAGATAACGGAGGGGCTCCTATTCTTCATTATATTGTGGAAAGACAAGATTTAACCGTAAAAGGTATGTTTTTATTATTTAAATATGTTCATATGTTTTATTTGAATTTTTTATTTGTTTTGATAACTAGGAGGATGGACGAATGTTGGAGAAGTAAAAGCAAATTCTCCTTTAGTTTTGGATGTAACAGATTTAACTACAAAAAAAGAATATAAATTCCGTGTAAAAGCTGTATCAAAAATTGGAGCATCTGAACCTACACCACTCGCCAAAACTGTTTTAGCAAAGGATCCATGGGGTATGATTTCTTGAAAAACTATCGCTCTAAAACCACATATTTACTATTTTTATTTTTTTGTATTTCAGACGAACCTAGTAAACCAAATAATGTAGAAGTAGTAGACTGGGATAAAGACCACGCTGATTTGAAATGGACTAAACCTGAAAATGACGGAGGAGCGCCGATTACAGGATATATTATTGAGTACAAAGTAATATTTTGGAATATCGATTTAATCATAAATACAAATTACTTATATCTCCTTGGTATAACATTAATTTTATAGGAAAAGTTCGGAAAAGATTGGGTAAAAGGTAAAGTTTTTGAAGGAGATATTACTTCGGCTACAATTGATGGTTTAAAAGAAGGAACCCAATATGAATTCCGCATAAGAGCAGTAAATAAGGCTGGTCCGGGTGAACCTAGTGAAGCAACAAAACCAATTATTGCCAAATCGAGATTCGGTAAAACGTTTAACCTGCAAACTATGAATAATTTATAGATAACTTATATAAATCTTTATAGTTAAGCCATGGATTATTGGAGACGATTTGAAAAATATAATTGTTAAAAAAGGACAAGTGATTAAATACGATATAAAATATGGAGGTGAACCAGAACCTGATGTTATCTGGAAATTAAATGAAACTGAAATAAAACATGACGGTGACAGGTAAAAAACTATAATTATTTTAATTTTTGGTAATAAAAATAAATTGCTTATTAATATCAAAACTCATAGACGATAGTAACATTTAAAAACTAAATGTTTCATGTAATCTTCATGTATAATTATGTGTACATTTTTTTTAGAATCACTATCGACAAATATGAGCGTAATACATTACTGACAATTCGAAGAGCCACACGGATCGACAGCGGAAAATATACTTTAATATTAAAAAATAGTTCTGGAACTGCCAAAAAAAGTGCAGAAGTGATCGTTTTAGGTAATAGATTATACTTATTAATTGTTATATATATTTATACATTTAAACGTACACAAATATAATTCATTTTTGCTTTAGACAAACCACTAAGACCTACTGGACCTTTGATAGCTAAAGAGGTAAGAGCTGATCATATAACGGTTGCTTGGAAAAAACCAGAAGATAATGGTGGTTCTGATATAACTGGTTATATTATTGAAAAAATGGACATGGATTCTGGTCGTTGGGTTGCAGCTGGCGAGGTAAAAATATATTTATATTTAGTTAAATTAATTTAAGTTGTTTTTTCATTATTATTATTATTATCATGTTTAGTGTGGTCCAGCAAAAGAAGAGTTTACACTCACTAATTTAACTCCGAAAAAGAAATATAAGATTCGAGTTAAGGCTGTAAATAAAGAAGGCGAATCAGAACCACTAGAGACATCTGAGGAAATTTTAGCTAAAAACCCATATGGTATTACAACGGGTCATTAAATTTAACCATAAATAATAATTGTATTTTTATAATTTAGACGAGCCAGGCGAACCTGGAAAACCGGAAATCATTGATTATGACAATAAGAGTGTTACCTTGAAATGGAAAAAGCCAGAATCTGACGGTGGAAGGCCAATAATACACTACTTAGTTGAAATAAAAGATAAGTTTTCATCGGAATGGACTGAAGTCACGAAAACACTAGATAATAATCCCGAAGTTAAGGTAGAGGGCTTAAAAGAAAAGATGGTTTATGAGTTCCGAGTAAAAGCTGTGAATAAAGCTGGAGCGGGAGCTCCAAGTAAACCTACTGACCCACATACTTGCAAACACAGAAACTGTAAGTTATAGTGTATTAATTGTTTATTAAAACGTGGATAATTTATATAGATATTTGCTTTGATTATTTTAGTAAAACCAAGAATTGACAAAGAAGGTATGAAAAACATTACAATCAAAGCCGGAAGAAATCAAAAGTGGGTTGTTGATGTGACTGGAGAACCAGCGCCAACACTTACGTGGGTATTGAAGAATGAAACAGTGGTTAATAATGATCGAATAAAAATCGAAAACATCGATTATCAAACAACACTGACAATAACTGGCGCTATTCGTAAAGATACGGGTGTATACACACTAATAGCTGAAAATGTTTCTGGTAAAGATGAAGCCACTCTTGAGTTTACTGTTTTGGGTAAACCAGATTCTCCGAAAGGACCACTAGAAGTAACTGATATCACCAAAAAGAGTTGTAAATTAAAGTGGAAGAAACCGGAAGATGACGGTGGATGTCCAATCACGGAATACGAAGTAGAAAAAATG
Source organism: Diuraphis noxia (assembly GCF_037042655.1). NCBI lineage: Eukaryota > Metazoa > Arthropoda > Insecta > Hemiptera > Aphididae > Diuraphis > Diuraphis noxia. Next base: position 29,918,740 of record NW_028301711.1, read on the forward strand.
GATATGTCAACAGGAAAATGGGTGAGGGTATGTAAAGTGCCAGCTAAAGATAGTGTCAAAGAACCTGAAGTTGAAATATCCAATTTGGAACCGGGTAACGAGTACAAGTTCAGAGTCACAGCTGTAAACAAAGAAGGTGATTCTGAACCACTAACAACGACCAAATCTATAATTGCCAAAAATCCATTCGGTAAGACGTAAAAATATCACGGTTAGAATTTTATTTTATAAATTTTTAAATGTTTTCTTAGATGAACCATCCAAGCCTAATGCACCTGAAATTATTGATTACGACAACCAAAGTGTTACTTTGAAATGGACCGCTCCAGAAAAAGATGGTGGTGCTCCTATTGAAAAATATTTTATAGAAAAAAAAGACAGGTAGGTATCACCTATTGTAGTATAATATTTTTCATGATAATAGTAAAGTATAAGAATTTTGAAGTTTTAAAGGCACCTATTCGTTTTTGTAGTTTGTAATATTCAATTTTAAACTATAGATAAATACATATTGATAAATTTAAATTCTATGATATTATATTAGTCAATCAATCCTTCTGATATCTATATTAAAAATAAATAATTACCTATAACCTTACCAAATAAAAAAATAAATTAAACTTAGTAATATCAATAAATTATGACATAGTAAAATTTTCAAAAGTAAAATTCTACCCACCGTTTCCGCTTAGAATTATTTTTTGTGACCGATTATTGATTGTTGATTTTTATCTAATTGAATACATAATATTTTAGTACAAGTAAATTATAGCTGCCTATGAAAAGTAGTACCTAACACTTGAAACCTACTGTACTCTAGAGAGATTTTGTTTTTATCTAATTTCAAAGAATTGTTTATAATTTATCAAACGTTAAAACATTAAACTTCAATATAGCTTATATATAGGATTTATAGCTAGTTTCTTTTTCTACTAATTAGTCATTAGTAATATCCAAAATAAATAATAATTCATTGACTCATAGTATTCGTATTCTTTAGGGATTAAAGTTAAATAAATATTTAATTTTCTATCATAACACAATTCAATGTCGACAACATTTTATTTAACTACTTAAATGTATTGTGTTTCTTTTATGAAAAATATTTTATAATTTTTATATTGATTTTATAGGATTTTTTTTTTTAAATTTAAAGTTGCATTGTTTAATACTTTCACAATCTCAGTTGTATATTTAAAAAAATCTATTATTTACTGTATTTTTAGATTCAATCAAGAATGGGAGTTTGCGATTGAAGTCCCAGCTACTGAATTAAAAGCCAAAGTACCTGATTTAAAAGAAAAATCAGAATTACAGTTCCGCATTACAGCCGTGAACAAAGCTGGACCGTCGCCTGCATCAGACCCTACAAAAATTCATATTGTTAAACATAAATCATGTACGTTAAACGATACGCACTTTCATACATGCATATTAATGGCGTATTTACTAACTAGTAACTAATCATTTTTAGTGAAACCAAGGATTGATCGCACCAATTTAAAAAATATTGTAGTCAGAGGTGGGAAAACAGTAAAATACGATGTTAACATCAAAGGTGAACCAGCACCAACTGTTAAATGGCAGCTTGTTAACAAAGAGGTTTGTATAATGATAATTAATTTACAGTTTATATATATATATATATATATTTATATTAAATATTAAATATTTATATCAAATTGTATTCAAGTTGTATTATTAATAATTCGTAGTTCGAAAACCCGAGAAAAAACAAGAAATATGTATTTTCTATTGAAGTAAATTATTTAAGATTGTGCCTACCTTATAGCTACTACCTACCTATCCTATTATTGTATGTTCAATTCTCACTCATAACAATGTGGATATTGTATTATTACATATTCGATAAATGTATTTGCTTCATTATATACTATAATATTCGTATACTTGACATAAATAATAAATACCTTATGTAAGCACTTACTCAATTATTCTATAACATAATTCTAAAATTATAAATAAAAAAAATATTTTACTATTACAATTTTGATAAGTACGTAACAATAAATTAACGTAGTACATTATACATATTCTTAAATTTTAACGTTTAAAAAAATTACAGAATTTTATTAATATTTCACAAAATCTAAAGTTTAATTTAATTGTGATTATAGATACAAATATATGTTATACATTTTTTAGTTCATTAAAGTATTTTAGAAGAATAATCTTAAATCACTCATAATTGGTTCATTTTAGTATTTTACTATAAAGATTCACTAATAATAATACCTAAGTATTCTTGTAGCTGTTAAAGTCATCAGCATGAAAACTTACATTTAAATTATTTCCATATTAATTATTTTTGATAAATTTAATATTACCCTCATTAGGTATTATAATCAGGAATAAATGCACGCATAGTCGTATAATTGTATACCTACCTGTCCTACCTATACATCTGTAGCTTTCATTATATAGATTTTTTAAGTATTTTGTTATTAGAATTCTCATTATTAAAATATTATGGGTTTTTTTTATCTCTTTCTATCTTGTCTTAAAAATAAGCTTAAATTTTACAAATTTTACATTTCAGACTGACGAAGTTATAAAAGATGTGAGTAAAATTAAAAGCGATTACTACGTATATGTAGAAATCGTTTAGTAGCATTGAGATTCATCGTAGTTATTGTAGTTATTGTTGGTTTTCTTATTTCACCAAAGTAGTTATTTTAATATCACTACTGAGTAAACTATTACAAATTATAAAGAAATTTAAATATATTATTTTATGATTTAGAGTTGTAGATTTGAATTTAATTTATAAACAAAATGTTTAGTTATTATTGTGTTTTGTACAGTAGTTTTGATTGGTGTGCGTACATATTACTTTTAAATCACTTTTTTATAATTTATATTTGTTTTTCATACACATTTGATTATTGTAGTTCGTAAATAATTGCATTTATTAGATAGAAAGTTGACTAGTATAATTTGACTAATGATGCTTATTTCAGAATAATAATAGATACAGGTAATTGTTGAAGAAGATGTATCTAGGCGTGTCTATATACGACTAATAGACTCATAATATCCCAAATAAAATAATTTTAATGAAATGTGTTATGTAATATTATTTTAAATAACTAGGTTATATCGGAAGGCAATGTTCAAATTGTAAACATACCATACAACACAAAAATTACTTTGTCAGAAGCGGGACGTAAAGATTCTGGTTTGTATAAAATTATAGCTGAAAACGAATTTGGCAAAGACGAAGCTACTGTCGAAGTAACCGTTCTATGTATGTACAAAACTAATGATTTTTAGACCAATGTATGATGTGTTAACCATTTTATCATTCTCAATAGGTCCACCAACAAGACCTCAGGGCCCTCTTAAAGTGAAAGATGTTACAAGTAGTGGGGCTAAAGTCAAATGGGATAAACCAAAGGACGATGGTGGAAAACCTGTAACGGCTTACGTGGTTGAAAAAATGGATGCTCAAACTGGACGCTGGATTCCAGTTGGTCGTACACAAGAACCAGAAATGGACATTAAAGGCTTACAAGAAGGTCATGAATATACATTTAGGGTAAAAGCTTTGAATGAGGAAGGTGAATCTGAGCCATTAGAAAGCGATGGTAGTATTGTTTCCAAAAACCCATATGGTAAATATAATAATGAGAGTCAAAAAATAAATGTATTCAGATTCTAGAAATACTATTTTTTTCATAGAAATTCCTGGTAAACCTGGAACACCAAAAATCACCGACTGGGATGTCGATAAGGTAGACTTATCGTGGTCAGAACCAAAACACGATGGCGGGGCACCAATAACTGGATATGTTATTGAGAAAAAAGAAAAACTTTCAACTGTATGGGAGGAAATATTGACTACAAAAGTGCGTAGAAAATTATAAATGTTTATTAATTAAGACGCATTATTATAACGATATTAATTTTAGAAACCAACTTGTCAAGCCACAGTAAAAAATCTTAAAGAAGGCAACCAATATCAATTTAGAGTACGTGCAGTAAATAAAGCAGGTCCTTCTGAACCAAGTGATGCAACTAAAATGCATACTGCTAAAGCTAAAAATCGTAAGTTATTTTTCTTAATAAGAATAAAAAAATATTTTCTACTAAATTTCGATATTTTATTATACGGTATTCCATACCTGATTTCCCAGTTGACAATTGTTGCTTTACATTATACTATTTTACAGTCTATAATATTCAATTATTGGTTTTACTTTATAATTATTTCAGTAAAACCATTGATAAATCGTGACAAACTACAAAAGGTGGTTGTTAGAGTAGGCCAAATTGTGAAGTTTGACGTGGACGTACGTGGTGAACCTCCACCAACCATGATATGGTCCTTTGGCAACAAACCATTAATAAATGGACGTTCAGTGAAAATCGAAAATGAAGATTATAATACAAAACTAAATTTATCTGAAAATACTAGAAAAAATACAGGAGTCTACAGTTTACGAGCAGAGAATGCTTCTGGTTTTGATGAAGCTACCGTAGAAGTCATTATTTTAGGTGAGTTAATTTTACAATATCGTATATAATATATATGATAATTTAGCTATTTTTTACTAAAACTTAGACGATTAAGTTTTAAATGAATAATGTTAATAATACTCATTAGGTAATAAAAGTAAACTAATAACCTTGAGTGTTGGAGCTTTAATAAGAATATAAAAAAAAATATTCATTAGTCATAGGTATAACTAATATATGTATAGGCTATATGTATATTATAATATATTTTCAAAAAAATCATTATTTTTTCTATATTTTTACAATTAACGTTCACAAATCTATCTTTCCGGTTTTCTTAGATAAACCCGGACCACCAGTTGGGCCACTTGAAGTCACAGACGTACATAAAGAAGGGTGTACACTACACTGGAATAAACCTAAGGACGATGGTGGATTACCCATTACTGGGTATTTAGTTGAAAAAATGGATACCACAACTGGAAAATGGGTACCTGCAGGATTCGTTGATCCAACAAAAACTGAACACAAAATAAATGGTCTTGAACCGAATAGAAAGTATAATTTCAGAGTGAAAGCATTAAACGAGGAAGGAGAATCCGAACCGTTAGATTCTGATGCTTCCATAGTTGCTAAAAATCCTTATGGTAATAATTTTTTTATGTGAACATAAATAATCCTAATAGTAACTACCAATGGTCATAATTTTTATAGAGGAGAAATTAAAAAATCTTAATACTAATTTTTTTTAAATATCTTCTAATCATTCCAATTTGTATATTTGATCTAAAAACAAATGTTCTTAACACTTTTTAATGTGTAAAATTAGTAAAACAAGTTCACATATAAGAAGTATTCATCATTATCCTTGTTATTTTTAACAGATACACCTGGTCCTCCTGGATTACCAGAAGTTATTGACTATGACGAAAATATGGTAGAATTAAAATGGGATGCACCATTTAGGGATGGCGGAGCTCCAATAACAGGTTAGTAAAATAATATTTTTGGAATAAGATAGATAGACTTATAAAGAATACCTTTATTTAGTCTTAAAATAATTAAGTTAAAAGGTATTCAGAATATGAGTTCATTCAAATATTTTAATAATTTGTCATTTTTAAAATTATTGGAAAATAACGTTAGTTTACAGTTGATATAGAATAATATTAAATTAACGAATATGCAGTACTTATACTCAAGGCTGGGCATTAACGAGTTAAAAAGTTAAAGTTAAGTTACTTTCAACTAAGTTACATGACGAGTTACTTTTTTTTTAAAGTAACTTCTAACTTAACGCGTTAATTTATTTTATAGTCCGTTAAGTTATTTTTTTTTTTTTTGTACGAACCCCAAAGATTTATTATTTCATTTTATGTAATAAAAATAAAAATAATAATAACAATAATTGTTATGCTAAATTTAAATTATTCTGCTCTATATTATTATGTAGGTATCGAGAATTCTAAATATTATAGACTGTCGAAGTGTTCTGCACTATGTCAGGATTTTAAAATAACGTATTTAAATACAAGTAAAGACCTACCGTTGATTAAATATACTATAATGTTATAGTTACTGTATATTATTTAAACAATGCTAATAGTTAATGGAACTTACAAAATGTCAAAATATACGAAAAGAGTAAACGACTTATGAGAAATATAGAATAATATAATATATATTATTTCTTATTCACAGAATATAGTATGTCTAGATATTAAAGATTAGTGGCATGCAGGTTATTATTATTTAGAAATGAAAAACATATATTATCCAAACCCAATATGGCAATATGCCAATATCCCATATATGTTTGTAAACTGTCAGTTTTAATTAAAGTTAACGAGTTAGAAAAAATAGTTAACTTGCCTAGCCTTGCTTATACTAATATAGTTAATTAAATAATTACGGTACTAAAAATAATAAAAAAGCGGGTAAGTCGTGGATGTCGCTCTGCTGTACAGTAGGTTACTGTAATGGATGGGATTAAATTTGAATGCAACGATAGGTATCATTGTATACGAAAATTTTTTGAAAATTAAACTGTATATAGATATCACTAACATTAACATTTGGTGAAAATTTCAAGTATTTACAGTGATTAGTTTTTGAATTACAACCATATAAAAATATCGATTTGGTCGAAAACTGGTTTTGCGTGAAAATTCCCGTTTTTCTGTCATTTTTTTTTTCTCGATTTTTTTGAAAACTGTTGGGAAATGTTTGCTTTTGATACTATAGTGCACCAAGGATATTCACTTTTACATCGGAAACCACCCCCAAAGTTTCAAATTGAAGCATTATTTCGACTAGTTATGCTGTACACAGACACAAAAACAAACATAAAAAAAAAAAAAAAACACACACACATCATTATAAAATCAATAAAAATAATAAAATAATAAAATAATTTAAAAAGAAGAATTTGTTTCTGTCACAAATTTACTATTTATTATTAAAATATTTTTCATATTCAGAAAAAAACTATTCATAATACGTATTTGAATATGTTTTTATTTAAAATAAACTTTTCATAATTGAATACATTTCTTCAATAATATAAGAATCTAGGGTAAATAAATGTAAATATAATATTATAAATATTTGTTGGGTATAAACATTTTTAATTCTTTGCTCCTTTTTTATTATTTATTTACTTAATTCTACTTTTTAGGATATATAATCGAAATGAAGAGTAAATTTGATAGTTCATTTGTAAAAGCTGCTGAAGTTACGGGAAATGTCTGTAAAGGCAAAATTCCAAAATTAGAAAACGGACAACAATATCAATTCCGAGTACGTGCTGTCAACAAAGCCGGACTGGGCGAACCTAGCGAAGAATCTCTTCCTCATATTGTCAAAGCAAAATTCAGTAAGATAAATTTACATGTTAGTTTAACAACATACATCTAATACAAACCTTTTTATTTTTCAGTGAAACCAAGAATAGATAGAACAAACTTACAAAGCCTGGTCATGAAAGTGGGACATACAAAACTAATTGATGTGAACATAAGTGGAGAACCTGTCCCTAAAGTCACATGGTCATTTAAAGACGCTGTAAGATATTAAATTTATGTACAAGTTTATATATATTTTTAAGTATTAATTTGGCTCAAATACATTTGAATGTTATAACTATGATTATAATTTATATCTATATTGGGCATTTATAATAATAATTAATCGTATGTAGAATATTTTTTTTTTCATGTGATTATTATTTTATCTTATCTAATCAGAAGGTTTAGTATTGTGATTTAACTTTTTTAGGAACTCACGACAGGAAATTCACTGGAAATTAATAACATGGAATACAATACAAAATTAATGATCATTAAGGCTTTGCGGGCTCATAGTGGCTTATACACAATTAAAGCTAAAAACTCAGTCGGTGAAGACACAGCCACTTTTGATATTACTATTTTAGGTAAAAAAAAAAATAATAATGATAACATCGATAAAAAAATATAACCATTTATAATATTTTAAACGTTAAAATTATTTCGGCACAAATGTCAAAACAATTAATTATTCATTATTCACAAATAATGTGTTCTTTTATCACTTATACATTTTTAAATTAAACAAACTAACAAGTTTTAACTATTTAATCTAAAATTAAAAATTAAACTGCTTTAATTTCTTTAAATCTTTTAAATATAATATAAACTTGATTATTAATATATATTTTAGGAAAACCAACTAAGCCAGGTGGCCCACTTGAAGTAACTGATGTGACGAAAAATGGTTGCAAATTAAAATGGAAAAAACCAGAAGATGATGGTGGCACTCCTATAGAATATTATGAAATAGAAAAACTTGATCCATTAACTGGTCAATGGATACCATGTGGTAAATCAAGCGAGCCAGAAGCAAACATAACTGGTTTACAAGAAGGTAAACAGTATAAATTCCGTGTGAGGGCAGTGAACAAAGAAGGAGAATCAGATGATCTAGAAGCTGACAAATTCATAGTAGCGAAGAATCCATTTGGTAAGATATCTTTTTAGCTTTTATAATACTAAAAAATAATTCAATTAAATTTTACGCAGATGAACCAAGTAAACCCGGAAAACCAAATCCAACAAATTGGGATAAATCATTTATTGACCTTGAATGGGAAGCTCCCGATTCTGATGGAGGTGCACCTATTGAAAGTTATATAGTTGAAATGAGAGATAAAGACGAGAGGAACTGGGTTAAAGCTCTTGTTGTTCCAAATAAGTATGTTTTTTTTAAGTAAAAACTTAGAAGTAAAAAATAAAAATTATTATTTTATTATTTTTTTAGACGCTCTGGTCGAGTGACGGATGTTGTAGAAGGTCACGAATATGAATTTAGAGTGATTGCAGTTAATAAAGTTGGACCTAGTCAACCAAGTGATATTTCAAAATCTGTTGTTGCTAAGCCGCGATTCAGTATGTAGATCTATCTCATGAATAAAAAAAGGAGTTATGTAATACATTTTTTTATTTGTGCTTGGTATATAGTGGCACCTAAGATTGACCGAAAGAATTTGGGAAAGAAAGAAATTCGCAGAGGAAAATTCTTAAAATTTGAAGCAGATGTTGAAGGAGAACCTTCACCTGCTATATTGTGGACATTTAATGGACAAACCATATTATTTAATGACAGGTAAAAGTTAGGCTTTTTAAATGTGAATCTGTTTAGATGCAAGTATTGTTTTTATACTTATTTTTATGGAAATCATTGAAATAAAACATTAAATTAATTTCATAAATTCAATTGTATTAAAAACACCAATATAATTTGTTATCGATATATTATATAAATGTAATATTTTGATTTTAATTTAGATTAACTATAGAAAGTGAAGACTATAAAACTACTTTTATACTGCAAAAAGCAAAACGTTCTGATTCAGGAATTTATACAGTGACTGCGAAGAATGACTCTGGAACTGATAAAGCAGAAGTTGAGATTGTAGTTTTAAGTGAGTTTAAAATATTATTGAATATGAAATCATTTAAATAAATAATTTATTTTATATTTTATCATTTTAGCTGCTCCTACCAAACCTAAAGGTCCACTGAAAGTATCGGAAGTCACAGCAGATGGATGTGAACTCAAATGGCAAAAACCTGAAGACGACGGAGGTGTTCCAATTGATCACTATATAGTTGAACGTATGGATACTGAAATGGGACGATGGGTACCTGTTACCATTTCTAAACTTCCTGAAGCTGAAGTTACTGGCTTACACGAAGGTAAAGAATATTTATTCCGGGTCAAAGCAGTTAATGCTGAAGGAGAATCAGAACCACTAGAAACTGATTTCGGCATTGTAGCAAAGAACCCATATAGTAAGTATAGTTATTTTTTACATTGTTTTAAAGGTATTAATTTTTACGTGAAATATAGATGAACCTGACCGTCCTGGAAAACCATATGCTAAGGACTGGGATAAGAGCAGCGTACATTTGAAATGGACACCTCCAGCAAACGAAAATGGTGCTCCAGTTACATCATACATTATTGAAAAAAAAGATCAATATAGGTGCGATTTAAACTATTATTTAAAAACTTTACCCAAATCAATTTATTTCTTCATTCTATAATTCAAATTACATAATATAACAAAAATTAATCTTCAAATATGTGGTACGATTAATTAACTTACTAGTAAATATAATGTATATTATATGGCGAAAGTGTTTAATCAGATATTTTATAACTATCCATATGGAAAACAAGACATTTTGATCAAGGATTCTACAAAATCACTAAAACACAGAAGGAAATCAAAACTACGATAAAATAAAATATTATTGTTTTTCAGTTTATAAATTATAAATATTTAATTTAATATATTTTCCACAAATAAATTGACATTGAAATACAAATTCCATGTAACAAATTTATACTATAGATTCAACTTTGCCTTAATATGACGAAAATTGTTGTCCGTAAATAAGCATTTAAACAAACTTATAAGACTAAAAAAATAATAAAACATTAAATTAATATCTTTATTTCATCGACAATCAAACTTTTTTTAGCTCTAAATGGCAAAAGGCCGTAGAATTAATTGGAAATAAATGCGAAGGAAGAATACCAGATCTCGCTGAAAATATGAAATACACATTCCGTGTAATTGCAGTCAACAAAGGTGGATTTAGTAAGCCAAGTGAACCCAGTGATCCAGTGATTACAAAAGATAGAAATGGTATAATATTAATATTAGTTCTCATTTGATATTTAAGCTTTAATATTTTTCTTTAACAATACGGTAGTTGCTCCGGTTATTGATAGAAGCACTCTCAAAAATTTGACTTTGAAAGCGGGACAGCATGTTAAAATTGATGTTAAGATCAGTGGAGAACCACCACCAACAAAAATATGGTATCATAATAAAGCACGTCTAGAAAGTAAAGAAAACTTTAATGTGGAATACGAAGATTATAGAACTAAAATGTCAATATCTATTGCTGAAAGATCACATACTGGAGTATATATAATTAAAGCTGAAAACGATTCTGGCAAAGATGAAGCAACATTTGATATCACTGTACTAGGTATAGCAATGTGTATGAAATATTCAAAGTGTGAATAAATGCAACAAGTATTTTTATTTGTTTTTTAGATAAGCCTGGAAAACCTGAGGGACCAATAAAAATATCTGATGTACATAAAGAAGGAGCTTCATTAAAATGGAATCCACCTGAAGATGATGGTGGTGTTCCTTTGAGCCATTATTTAGTTGAAAAAATGGATGCTGAAACAGGTAAATAAATAATCATAGTAAACTATTTGAAATTTTAATAACCAGTAAACTAATCATTTTTCTATGTTATGATGTAGGGCGTTGGGTACCAGCTGGAAGATGCAAGGAGCCAAACTTAACTGTATCTAATTTGATACCGGGTCAAGAATATACGTTCCGCGTATCTGCTGTAAATTCTGAAGGCGAATCTGAACCACTTGTAGCCGATCATTCAATTATAGCTAAAAATCCATTTGGTGTGATATAAAACAATTTAATATTGAAAAGTCATAAATTATAATTGTACGCTTTGTATTTTAGATGAACCAAGTGCAACAACTGCACCTAAGATCGTTGATTGGGATAAAGATTTTGTTGATTTAGAATGGGAGCCTCCTATCAATGATGGAGGATCTCCAATCACAGGTTACGTAATTGAAAAACGTGAAAAGGGTACTTCAAGGTGGATTAAAGCTGGAGAAATGAAAGAACCAGTAACCAAAGGTCGAGCCGAAGATTTGGAAGAAGGAATCGAATATGAATTTAGAATTCGAGCTGTAAACAAAGCTGGACAAGGTGATCCAAGTCCACCAAGTGAATCTATAATTCCAAAACCAAGAAAGTGTACGTAATTTTTTGTTTTAAATATTTTGTATAACATGAATCTTTATTAATTATACCATTGACTTTCATTAGTGGCACCAAAAATAGATCGTCGTAATCTCAAGTCTATAACAATCCGGGAAGGTGAACCAATTTTATATGATGTAAAAGTATCAGGAGAACCAGCACCAGATGTAACTTGGTCATTCAATAATGTTATTATTTCTACCAATAGCATTTACCAAATTGATAATATTCCGTATAATAGCAAATTTTATCATTCAAATCCAATGCGCAGTGATACAGGAATTTATAAAATAGTAGCCACTAATAAATATGGCGAAGACGAAGAAGAAGTTGAAGTGACGGTTATTTGTAAGTTAAATATTTATGAAAACTATCTTTGATAGAAAAAAAAATATATATATATTATTCAATTCTACAGCCAAACCAACTAAGCCTGAAGGGCCAATTGAAGTATCAGATGTACACAAAGATGGATGTACTTTGAAGTGGAAAAAACCTAAAGACGACGGTGGTGAACCGTTAGAGGGATACTTGGTAGAAAAGTTCGATCCCGATAACGGAGTTTGGTTACCAGTAGGACGTACTAAAGATCCAGAGATGAAAGTCACTGGTTTAATACCAGGACATGAATACAGTTTCCGTGTTAAGGCATTAAATAATCAAGGCGAATCTGAGCCTCTTGAAACACTATCTACAATTGTCGCTAAAGATCCATTTAGTAAGGATTCAGCTAAAACATAAATAATGATTAAAATATTTATTGTTATCAAATGAAATATAATCATAACTTAAATTACCTACAAATATATTAATATAAAATTAACATTTTTAATCTAGCAAACCCCGAAGCACCTGGTGCTCCTGATATTAACGATTGGAGTCAAAACCATGCTGACCTAGTATGGAAAAAACCATTTAGTGATGGGGGTACGCCAATTACACATTATGTCATCGAAAAAAAAGATAAATACAGGTAACTAATTAAAATAATATTAATATTATTCAAAACATATTATATTTGTATATTTTTTAAATTATTTATTAGTGGAGTATGGGAAAGAGCTGGCGAAACTATCAATGAACAACCTCAAGGAGTTGTTAATGGTCTGGTTGAAGGTAATGAATATCAATTCCGTGTCATTGCCGTAAACAAAGCTGGCCAAAGTGAACCTAGTAGACCATGTGCTAGTTTTATAGCCAAACCACGTTACTGTAAGTGCATACATACCTAGTGTTTTTAATTAGAATAATAATTATAATAAATATAATGTACATTAAAAACATTCATATATTTAAATAAATAAAAATTATATTACATTTTCAATTTTAGTGGCTCCTCATATTGATAGACGTAACCTTATGGATGTAAAGCTATCAGCTGGATCTTCATTGAAATTAGATGCAGTGATTACAGGCGAACCAGCTCCTCACGTCGATTGGAGATGTGGTGCTATGCCATTAAAGTAAATTTAAAAAATATTGAACTAATTACATAAACAGTTATCAACAATTATTTTACAATTTGTGTGTTGTAGATCTGAACCTCATGTTAATATAGAAATCATAGACTATTATACAAAATTAGTTATAAGGCCAGTTGGCCGAAATAACAGTGGCCAATACACCGTAACTGCTGTAAATAGTTCTGGAAAAGATACTGCTGTTATAAATGTTACAGTTACAGACAAACCAACGCCACCAGTTGGACCTCTTCAAGTAATAAATCAATAAACAAATATTTGAATCAAAATGTTTTATTTTAAATACGATCTTATTTCAGGTCTCTGATATACACAAAGAAGGTTGTAAATTAAATTGGAAAAGACCAGAAGATGATGGAGGCACTCCTATTGAATATTATTTAGTAGAAAAGTTCGATGCTCAAAAAGGCAGTTGGATACCATGTGGACGATCACCAGAAACTGGTTCGATTGAAATAAATGATAAAATATTAAGCAATTTAGCTTTAACAATTAACTTTTTATAGCTTTAACGGTAACTAGTCTGACACCGGGTAAAGAATATAAATTCCGCGTTACAGCAGTAAATGCAGAAGGAGAATCTGAACCACTCCAAACTGAAGAATCAATTGTCGCTAAAAATCCCTTTGGTAATACACTCATACAGTTGTTTTATATAATTTTAAACGTATTTATTGAGTGTTAACTTTTAGATGAGCCAGGTAAACCAGGTAACTTGGAAGTGACAGATTGGGATAAGAATTTCGTAGACTTAAAATGGATTCCACCAAAGGAGGATGGCGGATCTCCCATTACAGGCTATTTAATTGAGGTTAAAGATAAATCAGGAACATGGGAAAAAGCATTGACAGTACCTGCTGATAAAACAACGGCAACAGTACCAAATCTAGTTGAAGGTGAATCATATGTATTCCAAGTAAAAGCAATAAACGCAGCTGGTCCAGGTGAAGCTAGCGATCCAACCAACACGATTGTAACTAAGCCACGTAATATGGCACCACATATTGATCGTACAAATTTGAATGACATTAAAATCAAAGCTGGACAAACTATTAGTTTTGATATAAAAGTAAGTTGTTTATTTATAAATTTATTTTTTCATAAAACAAATCATGCTAAAAAATGAACGCAGTATTTTCATTAAATCAAATTTGATGGATAGATATATTTATTTTATTTTTATATTAAATCTATTATTAAATTTGTAAATGTCCATACTAGGTAACAGGTGAACCAGTACCAAAAACAAAATGGTTGAAAAATCACAAAGATGTACGAGTAGGTGATGGTGTAAAGCAAACACACGTCGATTATAATACAAAACTAATTATTCGTATGGCAACAAGAGAAGATTCAGGAACCTATACTTTAACAGCTGAAAATATTAATGGGAAAGACACAGCGTACGCTGAAGTAACCGTTTTAGGTAAATACTTTAAAGTTATTAAATATTTAAAAAATATTACCCACATTTTAATTTAAAAAATGGAAATTACAGGTTTTTAAATTTGTCATTTATTAATAATTATTCTAAAATGTAAAAAGTAAAATTTAAAACTCTAATCTTAATGTGTTTTCTTACTATAGATAAGCCAAGTGCGCCAGAAGGGCCTCTTAAAGTGTCCGATGTACATGCTGAAGGATGCAAATTAAGTTGGAAACCGCCAGAAGATAACGGTGGTCAACCAATCGAAAATTATATCATAGAAAAGTTAGATGAAGCTTTAGGACGCTGGGTACCTGCTGGAGAAACTGACGGCCCGGTTACTGACTTTGAAGTAACTGACCTGATACCCGGACACAAATATAAATTTAGAGTAAAGGCAGTAAATAAGCAAGGCAAATCAGACCCGTTAACGGCTAACCAAAGCATTGAGGCTAAGAATCCATTTGGTAATTTTATTATTTTGACTGAAATCCAAGTAATACAAATTTAATTTAATTTAATTAATTTTAGATACTCCTAGTAAACCATCAAATCCCATTATCAAAGACTTTGATAGTGATTTCGTTGAACTCGGTTGGGATAAACCCAAGGTTGACGGAGGTTCACCAATAACTGGTTATATAATTGAAAAGAAAGATAAATACAGGTAAAACAAATTTTAATTTATTATTTATTTATAATGATTAGGATAGTTGTTATAAAACATAAATATCATTAAAAATAATTTAAGCATATTTCTTATCGATAAAAATTATATTGTCAATGAAATATTTTATGTATTAATGTTGTATATTATGTATGATTCTCGAAATTCTTTTGAGAATAATATTGAATTCTCGAATAACATAATAAAATGTAAAATTATCATGATAACGGTACCTACTAAATTAAATTTTTCTATGGAATTAAAATAAAATTAATTTAGTAAAATAAATCTTTAGTGTCATCGTATTACATCTTTCATTGGGTCAATTTAGATGTAATTATTGTAATTTTATTAGAAAGTTAAAAATAATTTAATTTCAAAGACTTTTTTACTTTTTAGTCAACAAATATAACAACTTATATACATAGTATACAGTATTTTATAATTTTAAAACTTATTATCATTATTTAGTTTAATAAATAATATATATATTAATGTATAGGTAGTTTTAATTTCTTGTAGTATATCAAATCTTGTATTAAGATCTGTTTTTTGATCATGTTTTTTACAGTCCAGCGTGGGTTAAAGCTGCTGAAGTAATTGGTGATGTAAACAGTGGAATTGTTCCTGGCTTAACTGAAGGTAATCAGTATGAATTTAGGGTGCGTGCGGTAAACAAAGCAGGACCTGGTGAAGCAAGTGAACCAACATTACCTCACCTTGCTAGACTCAAAAAGTGTAAGTGACATAACATGATATTACAAAAATACGCGTACTTTATTGCTCATGATTTACATATAAAGTATTTTGTATTTATTGAATAAATATATTTCAGTGCCCCCTCATATTGATAGGAACACTCTCTCAGATATCAAAGTTCGGGCAGGGAACATGTTTGAATTTGATGTTAAAGTGTCCGGAGAACCTCCTCCAACTAAAGAATGGTCTCTTAGAGGAGACGTGCTTATAAAAACTGAGAGCATTAATATAATAAATCAAGATCACTCGACAAAACTGAAAATTATTGATGCAAAACGTTCTGACGACGGAATTTATTACTTGGTAGCAAAAAATATTCATGGAATGGATAAAGCTGCTGTCAAAGTGACAGTTATAGGTACATTATAGTTTATATAGGATTTTAATCGTGTAACGATGATTAAATGTATATGTTTTAATGTAAAAGATGTACCACTACCACCTGAGGGACCTCTACATCCAACCGATATAACAAAAAGTTCATGCGTGTTAAGATGGAATCCACCAAAAGATGATGGTGGATCAGAAGTCACACACTACATAGTTGAAAAAATGGATGCTGATACATTAAGATGGGTTCCAGTTGGTGACGCTGCTGGTACAACAATGAGGTATAGTAGCATTGAAAATATTCAATATTGTATTATAAATACAGTTTTTTCTTAATTGCCTATTTTAATTTTTTTAGGATTGATCATTTGATCGAAGGTCACAACTATAACTTCAGAGTTAAAGCTGTGAACAAAGTCGGTGAGTCTTTGCCGTTAACTACATTTGATAGTATAACAGCCAAAGACCCGTACGGAAAGCCAGATAAACCAGGCACACCTCAAGCAACTGGTAAAACTAGAAATATTTTGTTTATAATATTAATATTATATTATAATTTAAATGTATTCAATATTATTTAGATTGGGGAAGAAACTTTGTTGATCTCCAATGGACTCCGCCAAAGAAAGATGGCGGATCTGAAATTTTATCTTATGTTATCGAAAAACGAGAAAAATATGGGTAAAAATAGTTAAACAACTATGCACTAAAAATTAATACATATTCATTTGTTTTATTTTTAAATATTTTAAATTAATTTTGTTATTTTTAGTCCTTGGGAGAAAGCTGTGACAGTAAATGGTAATAAAACCAAGGCATCAGTCCCGGATCTTACAGAAGGCCACGAATATGAATTCCGAGTTGTAGCTGTAAATAAAGGTGGTCCTGGTGACCCCAGTGATGCATCTGAAGTAATAACATGTAAACCAAAATTCCGTAAGTATTTCGTTTATTATTCTAGTTGTGGATAATATTTCATTATCATTCAGTTAAATACATGAATACTTACGCGTAGTTTTCTTTTTTTTTAATTGTCTTAATATATTTGAATCCTAAATGATATTTTTTTAAATACAATAATATTTTCTTTATTTCAGTTGAACCAGTAATAGATTCAACATTTTTACCTGATCTGATTGTACGTGCTGGTAATAAAATAAATTACACTGTTCCAATTGAGGCAGCTCCTAGACCAACCGTTAAATGGAGTGTTAATGAATCACCAATTGAGAGTGGCTCTAGAGTGGATATACAAATTTACAATAGTCAAGTTATATTTGAAATACCATTTTCAGTACGGAATGACACTGGCCGTTATACACTAACATTAGAAAATAATCTAGGAAAATGTTCAGCTTCTGCCCATGTTACTGTATTAGGTAAAAGGAATATATTTTTTTAAGAAACAAAAAAATCTTTAAACTCATTAATGATTTTATTGTAATTATTTATCTTTTAATATGTCTAATATCTAAGTACTGATATCTATTAATTTTTATAGATCGACCATCGCCTCCTGAAGGTCCATTAGACGTTTCTAATGTCAGAAAAGATGGATGCCGATTGACATGGAAAATACCTCTTGACGACGGTGGTGCTCCAATTTTACATTACGTTATTGAAAAAATGGACATTTCTAGGGGAACGTGGTCCGATGCTGGAATGACAACATCATTATACCACGATGTTATAAGATTGATTCACAAACGTGAATATTTGTTTAGAGTCAAAGCTGTAAACAGTATTGGTGAATCAGACGTTTTAGAAACTGTTAAATCAATAATAGCTAGAAACGAATTCGGTATGGTATTTATTACATAACTTTAATTTTTTTAGTGAAAAATTTATTGATTTAGACGAACCTGATGCTCCCGAGAAACCAGTGGTTACGGATTGGGATGAGAACTTTGTTGAGCTACAATGGGAACAACCAAAAACAGATGGTGGATCACCAGTCACTGAATTCTCAATACAAAAGAAAGAAAGAGGAAGCCCATATTGGGTAAATGCTGTAACGGTGCCGGGCAAGGAAACAAAGGTAAGAATTCAAAAGTTGAAGAATACAATTTAACAAGAATATAATATAATTTTGGAATTTTAGGCAACCATTCCAAATTTAACCAAAGGACAGGAATATGAATTTAGGGTAATTGCAACTAATAAAGCTGGACCTAGTCCTCCAAGTGATCCTTCAGACCCAATTGTCGTGAATAATAGATATTGTAAGATAATCCATGAAAGTTACTTATTATAAAAAACATAAATCTAATAATATGTAGTATATTAATGCCTACATATTTTTTTTAGTGAAACCAAAAATAAAGACTCCCTTAAAAGACATTTTCATAAGAGCTGGAACAGTTCTACACGTAGATATAGATTTTATTGGGGAACCACCTCCAGAAGTAACATGGACAGTAAATGGATCAGATCTTAAACCAGATAACAGAACAACAATAACTTCTATTGGATACCACACAATCATGAACAGAGTAAATTCAAAACGAGTAGACTCTGGAACTTATAATTTATTACTCAAAAATAGTTCTGGAACTGACGAAGGATCGTTTAATGTTACTGTATTAGGTATACAAATTATATTTTACTGTAATAAAATAAAATGCTAATTTTATTTACATAATATATTGTATGGAATTCTAATTCTAATTCAATTTAATTTAATTTAATAATTACAGACAGACCTGGACCACCAGATGGACCACTTACATACGAAGATATTACTGCTGGTTCGGTAACTCTATCTTGGAAAGCACCAAAAGATAACGGCGGAAGTGAAATTACGTAAGTTTTGAAATTAAATCATTTATTCCATGGACCTATTATAAACTAACTACGACAGGTCCATGTTTAATGAGTATGAAGCGAGCTGCTTCCTTGGATGAAGGCTATATTTTTTATGTTGATTCTCTTATTCTTCTACTCGCTTTTTTCTACAATTAATAATATTTTTTCATATTAAATATTTTGAGCCTAACGACGAATGTATTGTTTTCTTTTACAATGAAATATATTTGTTTTATTATTCTATTATATTTTTCTATCTGTCATCAATATTTTGAGTAGATAAAATGTTTCAACTGTCGACATCACCATCTTTTCTGATAGAAATGTGAATCTTGTGGTCCATTTAAGAGATAAAAATAGAAAATGTTCAGTAGTTTTTGAAAGTGTGGTGAAACTTAACATTAAATAACTGTTGATAATTTAAATTATCATCAAATGTTTATAATACAATTTTCAAAACATTTTGAATGTTTTAAAGTTAAATAAAATCAGGAAAAGTTTTTAAATTTTATAAATTTTATTTTAACTTTTGATATACAATTTTCATCGATAAAAAAAATTATCAATTTAATTTTTAGTAATGAATTCGTAAAAATGTTATTTTCATAGTTAAGATGGCTAAATATTTGAGTAGAAGATTTCCAAGAAGTTTAGAACTTAAAAAAAAACAAAAAGTTTACCCAAGAGTAACATTATTTTTTATGAGTGTTTGAATTTTTAAATTTTTGTGATATTTACTATTCAATGGTTTTTAATAATTAAATTTTATTATTTATACAATTATGTTAAAATGTCACACCATCACCACCAGAATTGTTATGCAATGATTTATCCCCGAAATCAAATCTAACAAATGAATTACAATGACATACTTGGAAACTACTATACAACAGAGTACCTACTTATCTACCAATGCTTTGTAATTATTATAATACATAATTTATAAAAAAAAAACATTTTCCTTAATCATGTTATACATAGAAGGTCGTTTTTTGATTCACAATCTAGGGGATTATTGAACTTTTTTTACAAAATTTAACATTATTAAATTGCGTGCAAAAATTATTTTTAAAACCTAATACATACATTATAATTTGTGAATACGACTTAAGATTGATCTAAATTGAATGTTATTAAATGTCGAGATTGTTAAAAAAAGAACAATTCCCTAAAATTCTGGTGAAAAACAGAAAATATTTAAATACAATATTGCGTCAATCGTTTTTGTTTTACACAATTTCATGGAAAAATATGTAGTAATTCATCCTATTATATTATGTTTCTTCTCTCTTGCTCTGTTTTGTTCCCAAGTCATGATAGGGCGAAGGCAACATTAGTTTATAATATGCAAATGTTATGTTAATATATAGATATACTAGCTGATTCCAGTGCACTTCGTTGCTCACTAAAAATACCGACGTTATATGATTCAAAATGTTTTGTTAATTTGTCATTTATATTTAAATGACTAGTCATGATCAAAACTTTCTGTGATAAATTCCCATGGATTTATCTTAATCTCCATAACAGATTTTGAAAATACAGATCTAAAAGTATATTTTATCGTATTTTTAGCTTTTTAAATGTAAACAAATTTTTAAAATTGATACCTAATAACAAATGCTAATTTTTTCTTCTATACTAAATTGTATGACCAAAAACAACCATATAATACACAAAAATATATTTAATATTATTATTCTTTCTGTACAAAATCTCAAATTTTCAATAAAAAAAACTAAGGGTGACTTATCAAAATATACTATAGCCTATAGATTCATGGGGTTGTTTAGCTTTCTAATGGTAAACAATTTTAAAAGCAGTTAAATAGTTCCAGAGATTAAACAGATCAAACTAACAATTTTTCTTCTTTATATCATATAGTTAAAAAACTCCTATAGGGGTTGAATTTTGAAAAATTCTGTCTTAAGGGGTTTTCACGTAAAATGAATTTACTAACACAATGCTATACTCCTATCTTCAGTGGTTCCGGCTATGTGATTTTTTTCATTTTTAACCCTTTTTAACCCCGATAGGTTTTGAATTTGAAAAATCCTTTCTTAGTGTGTGTCTACACTATGAAACAAAACTACTGTTCAAATTTCATATGTTCTCATAGCTTCAGCGGTTCTGGTTAGGTGATTTTTTCATTTATACCCCTTTTCACCCTTTAGAGATCGAATTTTGAAAAATCCTTTTATACATTGCTGAAGAAATCTATATACAACATTTCAAGTCTTTGGGCCCAGCATTTTGGTCTGGGCGTTGATTAGTGAATAGGGATGGTCTGCTTTATGTATATAGATTTATTAAATAAAAAATTTTCATTATTGTTTCTCACATTCAAAGTTTATATCATTTTTCCAGAGCTTATGTTATTGAAAAACGAGATTTAACTCATGGAGGAGGTTGGGTACCAGCCGTAACATATATAAATCCAGCGTTTACTTATGCCACAGTTCCAAGACTTATTGAAGGAACTAGATACGAGTTCCGTGTTAGGGCTGAAAATTTACAAGGATTATCTGAGCCTCTAACTACAGCTGAACCAATAATTGCTAAAAACCAATTTGGTAAGAAATCACTCAACTTTAAAATCATATTTGAATAATTTTAAAAACCATATTGTCATTAGACGTTCCTGGAAAGCCGGGTAAACCCGAAGCCATTGAAGTGGATCAAGAGCACATTAAGCTAATGTGGACTCCACCTATGAGTAATGGAGGATCACCAATTGTTGGATACGACGTAGAAAGGAGAGAGAGATCTACGGCTGGTCGGTGGGCTAAAATTACTAGATCACCAATAAAGGTAAATAGTTTTAAAAAATGAATGTAATAACTCATTTATTATGATATTTTATTTCAGACTACTGAATACGATGATACTCACGTACATGAAGGCAAACAGTATGAATACCGTATAAGTGCAGTTAATGCTGCTGGTTCCAGTAAACCTAGTGAGGTGTCAGAAGTATATACAGCAAAACTAACTAGGGAAAAACCAAAACTACATTTAGAAGGCTTAATGGGAGGCCGGATAAAGGTCAGAGCTGGAGAGCCGATCAACATAAGCATACCAATTTCGGGTGCGCCAACTCCTCGAATCGAATGGGTCATAAACGGTGAAAAACCTCCAGAAACTAATCGTATACTTGTAAGATAATTTGCATTTCAATTGTTAAATATTAATTATTCTCAAAAAACAAAAAAAACAAAATATTAATTCATCAAACTTTTATATTATATTTATAGTCTGTTACTGGAAGTAATTTGACTAAACTACGAGTTGACAATTCTACTCGTAAAGACGCTGGCAAATACACTATAACCGCATCAAATACATCCGGAAAAGATTCTGCGGACATATATGTATCAGTGGTGAGTTGTCCGAGTGCACCTAAGGGACCTTTGCAGTACCCGGGAGCAACGCATGATACTGTTACTCTTGCTTGGAGACCTCCTGAAGATGACGGAGGAAATGACATTACTGGTACATTAATATCTGTTAAATGATTCATATACATTTATTTACGTTCATATAATTTAATATCATAGGATATATTATTGAAATGTCCGAGTTTGGAATGGATAATTGGAAAGTTGTTCCTGGTTTCTGTCCAAACACTACATTTACAGTTAAAGGTCTGAGTGAAGGAAAACGATACGTGTTCAAAGTAAAGGCCGAAAATATGTACGGGGTTTCGGAACCCTTGGAAGGAAGTCCAATTATGGCCAAAAGTCCATTCGATCCACCCGATGCTCCGGGACAACCTGAAGTAACCAATTACAGTCCTAACAGTTGTAGTCTCAGCTGGACTCCACCAGTAAACACGGGTGGAAGACCCATCACTGGTAAAATTAGCATTTAATATTTATTCGTATTTATTGTGCTAAGTTTTGTTCTATTTTATTAGGTTATATTGTTCAGAAGAGAGAAAGGGGTGGTGATTGGGTGAAATGTAATAATTTCCCAACTTCTAATACTAATTTCACTGCTCAAGATCTTAGGGAAGGTAATCGTTATGAATTTCGTGTGCTTGCGGTTAATGAAGCCGGCACAGGTAAACCTAGTAAGCCTAGTAATCCAATTACGGCTAAAGAACAAAAGAGTAAGTAAAAGTATATAGATGTATCATTTTATGATAACCTATCATTTTATGCCTAATTTTTAAATACATTGTTTCTTATTGTAGAAGTACCAGAAGCTCCCGAAGCACCAAAACCAGACAGAATTACCAAAGATAGTGTAGTATTATCTTGGAGAGCACCGAGGTTTGACGGTGGGGCAAAAATAAAAGAATATATTTTAGAACAAAAGAAAAAGGGTGAATCCGATTGGTCGGAAGTGATATGCCCTACTATTTATTCTACATTATGCACGGTAGTATTTATTTAATATTTATTACTTAAATAAATACAATTATAAAATATCCAACTTGATATAACAGGTTGGAAACTTAAAAGAAGGTGATGAATACCAATGGAGAGTTATGGCTGTAAATGAGGCAGGACGATCGAAACCCAGTCGACCAAGTGTAAATGTGTTAGTTGAAGAACAACCTAATAAACCCTGTTTAGATTTGTCTGGCGTAAGGGATATCACAGTTAAAGCTGGTGATGACTTTTCTATTCATATACCATACGTTGGATTCCCCTTACCAACTGCCACTTGGTTCAATAATGATCAAATCATAAATGATTCAGATCCTAGAGTACACATACAGGTAATATACATGTCGTATATAATATAATATTTATAATTTACTACAATACATAATATATAAATGCATTCTAACGGTTTTAATGGTATTTATTCCAGTTGACAAGCAATTCCGTAAGCTTAGTTATTAAAAACTCCCGACGAACAGATGCAGGGCAATACAGATTACAGCTACGAAACCAGTCTGGATTTGATACGGCAACATTACACGTCAAAGTCTTAGACAGACCTATGCCTCCAGAACACTTTTACGCCGACGAATTAAACGGAGATTCATTGACACTATTCTGGCATCCACCATTGGATAACGGTGGAGCTCCAGTTACCAACTACATAGTAGAAAAGAAAGAATTAAACTCAACAACCTGGCAAAAGGTTAATATTATTTGTATTTATGTTATTTAATAACAAAATAATTTAAAAATTTAAATTATCTATGTTGCCTTTATTTTTCAACAAAACAACATATTTATACGTTGTGATTCTTAAAACATAGTATATAGTAAAATAATCTAAGTATCATACTTAAAAATGACTAAAAAAAATTACCAGTGTCCTTACCTCTAGTTGGTTCTTGTAGGAATTTAGAGCTAGAATAAATAGATGGCCTAAAATAATGCATTGAAAAATAAATGAAAAATAATGGTGTGGAATTTTAATCTATAACAAAATGTGTCTTTCATTTTAACACTGTATTCTGTTTTGTTTTAAATGAAAATTACTATCAAAATTAAAATTATGTTAATAATCATATTGCGTATAATAACATTTATTTTTTATTTGATTAATTTAAAATTGTAATTTATATTATATTATTTTATTATTGAATAGTATTTAGTTATTATTTAGAATTTTTATTTCAACAATTTGTACTTATTTTCAGGTCAGCAACTATGTTGCGTCACAACAATGTAAAGCTCGTAATCTTATTGTTGGGAAAACATACCAATTCCGTGTTATGGCTGAAAATAAATATGGTGTATCTGACCCAGCTATTACCGTTGACCCAATTACTGCAAGACATCCATTTGGTATTTTCAAATTATATTCCCATTTTATTTTTACATATATATAATATATAATACATTTAATGGGGTATATTATTACAGACGTACCTGGTGCACCAGGAATTCCAAAAGGTGTAGACACATCTGAAGACTCTATTACAATTAGTTGGGCCAAGCCTAGAAATGATGGTGGATCACCAATCACCGGCTACATGATAGAAAAACGATTAATAAGTGAAGACAAGTGGACAAAAGCATCGCATGCCATAATTCTTGATACGACATTTAAGTATGAAAAAATCCAAATGTTTTAATTTGAATAGAAAATACTACAGTTATAACAATAAGTTTTAATTTTAACTTTTAGAATTCATAATTTAATTGAAAACCATGAGTATGAGTTCAGGGTTTCCGCATTAAACGCAGCTGGTCAAGGTCCATGGAGTTCATCTTCTGATGCCATTAGATGTTGTCCACCTGCATGTAAAGATTTATTTTAATACTTTAACTACCAATAAACGTATGTATTGTCATTAACGTTTATTTGTATCTTAGCCGCACCAAAAATAACGAGTGACCTAAGTATAAGGGACATGACTGTGATTGCTGGTGAAGAATTCACTATCACGGTTCCATTTACTGGAAGTCCTTTACCAAAACCTGTATGGAGTATAAATGGAGAAGAAGTTATACCCGATTCAAGAATTAAATTTGAGACATCAGCAAATGAAACTGTGTTTAAAAATAAATGTGCGAAACGTAAAACTGACACTGGAGGTTACACTATTCACTTAGTCAACAATATTGGTGCCGATTCCGCATCATGTAAAGTTCTTGTTGTTGGTAAGTTTTCAAAAAACAACATTTATAAGATCCATTAATTAAAATTATAAATTATTCATTACAATTTACTAACATAATGTGAAAAATCATGTTTAAAGACAAACCATTACCACCACATGGACCATTAGAAGTTACGGATTTAACTCCAGAAACTTGCTTATTATCTTGGAAGCCACCTTTAGACGATGGTGGTTCACCAATTACAAACTATATCATTGAAAAATATGAAGTCTCAAGTGGTGTATGTATTTTTAATACCTAACTATAACAGTATAACTATTTATATTGAATTAATTGAATACATTTTTACTGTAGTTGTGGTCGAAACTAAGTAGTTTTGTTCGTCCGTGTCACTATGATGTCATTGGTTTAGAACCAAACAAAAAATACAATTTCCGTGTCCGAGCAGAAAATCAATATGGAATATCAGAACCGATCGAAATGGATTCTGTCATAACAGCCAAATTCCCATTCACGGTGCCCGATCCACCAGGCCATCCACAAATTTTAGAATGGGATGAAATAAAAGCAACACTAATGTGGGAAAGACCCGTACACGACGGAGGAGCGAAAATTCAAGGATACAAAATTGAGTTCAAAGATATTACCGAAGGTGGAAATTGGCGCACAGCCAATGATTACGTTGTAAAAGAACCACTTTACGTCATTCATAATCTATTGAATGAACATGATTACGAATTCCGTGTACTAGCTAAGAACGCTGCTGGCTTCAGTAAACCTTCTACTCCTACACCTAACTTCCGGTTGAAAGGCAAAGCCAAGCCTCCATCGAAACCCGGTACTCCGACTGTACTTAAGGTGGGTAGGACATATGCTGATTTGAAATGGGAGCCACCAATATCTGATGGTGGTAGCAAAATAACAGGATACTCAATAGAAAAGAGGCAAGTAGGAAATAATGTCTGGGTGAAGTGCAATGATTACTCTGTGTTCGACTGTAAATTCACTGCTATGAATTTGATCGAGGGCGCTGACTATGAGTTTAGAGTATTCGCTTTAAATATAGTTGGTAAAAGTGAACCTAGCACGTGTACCACACCAGTTAAAATATGTGAGTTTGAAGGTGGAGAAAAACCAGAATTTATTGTACCACTCACCAATAAAATAGTTCAATTCGGCAAAACGATCACATTACGTTGTGAAGCTGTTGGTAAACCTATGCCAAATGCAAAATGGCTAAAGAATGGACGTGAAATTATATCGGGTGGACGATACAAATGTGAATCTGCAAACGGAGTTTTCCAATTACATTTCCCTGAAGTATCAGAAATTGATGATGGTGATTATACTTGCGAATCATATAATCCTGTAGGATTTGTCACAACATCATCGCGAGTTAAAATTGGACGTAAGTACATAAATATATTTTTAAATTAATTAATTTATTGCAATTTCATAAAAAATCTATTTTATTTATGATCAATATTTAGATCCACCCAAAATTGAACGTATGCCAAACTCAATTAACGTTCCTGAAGGAGAAAATAGTAAAATTAAAATATTCTACAGTGGAGATCCATTAGAAGATGTTGTTTTAGAAAAGAATGGCACGAATATTTCCCAAAATGATCACTTTAAATTTACTATATTCGACGATTATGTAATTGTATTTTTGAAAGAAGCAAAGAAGAACGATGCTTCTGATTATACAGTGACTCTTCGAAATCCCAGTGGAAACACTTCTGGATCCTTTACCATAAATATATCTGGTAATAATAATAAATCTAATAAAAAATATATTTAAATATACTTAATTTACTAATTTAAATACACAGGCTATCCCGGACCACCAATTGGACCTTTGGGAGTTTCAGAAATAACCAAACATACGTGTTCGCTTTCATGGAATACACCAAAATATGACGGAGGTCTTAAAATAACTCATTATATTGTTGAGCGTAGAGATATTACCTCAAACCATTGGATATGTATTTCTACCACATGCAAGGATACACATTTCCTTGTACAAGGGCTAACTGAAGGAAACGAATACGTTTTTAGAATTATTGCTGTTAATGACAATGGACTTAGTCCTCCGTTAGAAGGAGTTAATCCAATTAAAGCTAAATCACCTTATGGTAAGATAAAATACATTTTCAAACATCTTAGAATTAACACTAAAATAAATGATTTTTAACCATACTTAGATAAACCATCACCGCCTGGAATTCCTACTGTAACTGAGATTGGTGGAGACTTTGTGAACCTCAGCTGGGAAAAACCAATCGATGATGGTGGCTCCAGAATTCAAGGATATTTGATTGACAAACGTGAAATTGACTCAGAAACATGGCAGAGAGTGAATGCCGCTATTTGTGTTACAACACAAATAAACATTTCAAATCTCATTGAAGGACGCCAATATGTGTTCCGAGTTTTCGCACAAAATGAAGCTGGTTTAAGTTTACCTAGCCAAGCATCAAATACCGTTACCATAAAAGATCCATTAAGTAAATACACATACCTATATATAAACATATATTTGTATTATCTTTATATAAACAGTGACAAATATAAGTTATTTATGTTTTTCACAGCTGCTCAACCTCCTGAAATAATCAAACCTCTTGGTAAAGTCCAAGCAATCCAGAACCAAAATGCTCAATTCCAATGTGTTATTACTGGTGTTCCTAAACCCACAATTACTTGGTTAGTTTTTGTTTTTAAATAACTTGATAAATTACATATTATATTATATGCTTAACTTAGGTATAAGGGAGCTCGAGAAATCACACCGAGTGCCCGGCACCATATGTTTAATGAAGGAGACTCACACATCCTTATTATAAACGGAGTATACGGTGCAGATTCAGACGAATATGTATGTAGAGCTAGCAATAAGGGTGGGATTAAGTCAACTCGAGGAGAACTACTAATAATGAGTATGTTCTAATTCATTTATATTTATATTTTATATATATAAATACAATTATGTTGTAAATGTTTTATTTAAATTATTTAGCACCTCCAAAGTTGAACGTACCACCTCGATTTAGAGATACAGCATTCTTTGATAAAGGTGAAAATGTCGTTATTAAAATTCCTTTCACTGGTTTCCCTAAGCCTAAAATTAAGTGGTACCGTGAAAATGAAGTAATTGAGTCTGGAAGTCATTTTGCTGTTGAAGTTTCTGTAAGATATATTTACCTAATTGTAATTAAATTCATTACGTAGATCTCCTACAAACAAAAATATTTTATTTTACAGGAAAGACATGCTATCCTGACAATAAGAGATGTTAGCAAGTACGATAGTTCTCCATACAGAGTTCTAGCAGAAAATGATTTGGGGGTGGACAGCGCAATTATCAAAATTCAAATCAGTGGTAAGAATATAAAGTTCTTTTTAATCTATAATATATGTAATTTAATAAAAATAATGTATTATTTATTATATTCATATTTTAAGATCATCCCGATCCGCCATTCAGCTTATCAATTGAAGATATTGGTCAAGATTCACTGATTCTAAACTGGAGTGCGCCTACATGGGATGGGGGATCTAATATTACCAACTATCTTATTGAAAAAAGAGAAATACCAATGAGCAGTTGGATTCGTGTTGGAAATACTAGGTGGTTAAATTTAGTAACATATACGGAAATATTATTTTATAATAAAATATAACCAATTTATTTTCTTCTTTTTTAAAGATTCACTTCAACAGCAATAACTGGCCTAAGTCCGGGACATGAATATGAATTTAGAGTGTACGCTGAAAATGTGTATGGTAGAAGTAAACCTAGTGAAGTATCACCAATTGTTAAGACAAAGGAGTTATTGAAAAAACCACAAAAAACTAAACGTTACGAAGGTAAAATTATTTCTATTTTCCGATACTACAAAAAAAAAAGTGAAAATCTTTAACTCTGTGTGTATATTATATAGTTGATGAAACTGGCAAAAAAATAAGAGGAAAATCAGATGGTAATATTAAAGATTATGACCAATATGGTAAGCAATAAACAATTCATTAAATATTTTCTTCCCATTTTAACTAATTTTCAATATGTTATAGTTTTCGACATTTATTCAAAATATATACCACAACCAGTAGATATAAAATCACAGTCCGTATATGATTATTACGACATATTAGAAGAAATCGGAACTGGTGCATTTGGAGTAGTACACCGCTGTCGGGAACGTAAGACTGGAAATATTTTTGCTGCTAAATTCATACCAGTTGCACATAATGTCGAAAAGGAATTAATTAAAAAAGAAATTGATATAATGAACCAACTTCACCATCCGAAACTGATCAATTTGCACGACGCTTTCGAAGATGATGATGAAATGGTTTTAATATTCGAATTGTACTGTACAAATCCTTAGACTTTATGAAACATCAATTAACTCATTCCAATATTTTTTAGTTTGTCCGGAGGAGAATTATTCGAAAGGATCACGTCAGAAGGATATTCAATGTCCGAAGCAGAAGTAATTAATTATATGCGACAAATATGTGAAGCTATTAAACATATGCATGAAAGAAATATTATTCATTTGGATATCAAACCAGAAAATATAATGTGCCAGACAAAGAAGAGCTCAAATGTAAAACTTATTGACTTTGGGTTGGCAACTAAGTTGGATCCTAACGAAATCGTTAAAATATCGACGGGAACTGCCGAGTTTGCAGCTCCAGAAATAGTCGAAAGAGAACCAGTCGGTTTTTATACAGACATGTGGGCTGTTGGTGTCTTAGCATATGTTCTGTAAGTTTTTGCGAAATCTATTTTTCACTGATAAAAAAAACTTATAAATTTACTTTAATATTAATTTATAATTTATAACTGTTTTTTTTTTTTTTTTTAATTATGATTTTATTTTATTTATAGTTTGAGTGGGCTGTCCCCATTCGCAGGAGAAAATGACGTTGAAACACTTAAAAACGTAAAAGCTTGTGACTGGGATTTCGATGAAGATACATTTAATATAGTTTCAGACGAAGGGAAAGATTTTATTAGACGACTTCTGATTAAAAATAAAGAGTATGTGTATTGTAGTTATATTTTGCCTAATATAAATACTAATAAAATACTAAACAAAATAAAATTGTATCTTTTGTTTATTTAAGAAAACGAATGACAGCTCATGAGTGTTTAATCCATCCATGGTTGATGGGAGACCACTCTGATCGTACAGCTGTACTCAACTCATCCAATTACACGAAAATCAGAGATCAAATTCGCAAAAAATACAGTGACTGGGATTCATTTGCTTTACCACTTGGAAGAATATCCGAATACAGTGCTCTCAGAAAGCTTATGGTAGAGAAATATAAAATTTACGAAAGCTCGTTTGGTAAGATTTTATATTTTAGTTTCAATATTTTATGAAATAATACTAACGTATTGAAACGTATAGATCGACGACAAGCTGCTCCGCGATTCGTCATAAAGCCTCAAAGTGCATTCTGCTACGAAGGACAAAGTGTCAAGTTCTACTGCCGTGTTATTGCTGTAGCACAACCAACATTGTCATGGTTCCACAATAATGAAGAGTTGAGACAAAGTGTTAAGTTTATGAAGCGATATGCTGGTGAAGATTACACGTTCATCATCAACAGAGCTAAACTTGATGACAGAGGAGAATATATAATTAGAGCGGAAAATACCTATGGCTATAGGGAAGAAGTTGTATTCCTCAACGTACAACGTATGTAAACAATTTAAATGAATAACTCGGTGTCTAAAAATGTTCTCCATTTTAACTATCAATTTGTAAATTTTAACACCTACATAACAAAACCTACTTAAAAATAATATTCATACCTATTGTTAAATAATAATTATTCAAAACTGACTTTGGCATGCCTATTATATTTTTAATAGCTTTACCAAAAGCAGCGCCGGTATACAGACATGAAGTCCAACAAGTCAGAAGACGAGAACCGCTTGCTAACACATATTACATCGAAGAGAAGGAGAGTGCACCAAATTTCACCTTCTTGTTACGACCTCGCGTCATACAAATACATCAAACTTGCAAATTACTATGCTGTTTGAGTGGCACACCAATACCAACTGTATGTACTTATGTTTGATTTAATTTACGACCTGTGAGAAACAGCAACTTTATAAATTTTTTTGTTATGTTTAAACAAGATACAATGGTTTAGAGGAACCAAAGAATTATCTAAACGTGATTATACCATAACCCACACAGACGGTGTAATTACACTGGAAATCATCGACTGCAAGCCTGAAGATTCAGGCAAATATCGCTGTGTCGCCACCAATGTACATGGTACAGATGAAACCAGCTGCGTAGTGATTGTAGAAGGTAATGATTACTAAAAATTAAATGATATTAACATTAAATAACTATTTATGATAATTTAAATTAATATTATTATTCATAAGGTAATTCAATTGAAAGTTTATTATTGAAGTGAATTATATTATATTGTAAAAAAATTATGACAATTTCTTAAATTATAAAAAAGTATAATAATTATAATTTATTGAACAAAATATATTTGAATAATTTTTTCTGAAATAACAATGCCAATTCCGGAGATTTCAGATATTTCTATAGAATTAATTAAAGGATTTTATACAATCATTTCAATTAGATGTTTCTAATTTTTAGACATTATTTTGACTAAATACATAGGTAGTTTTTAGATATAAAAATCAATTGCAATTATCAATTATCAATTATACAAAAATAATTATGTTCTAATTTTACAAACTATATTTCATGAAAAATTACCAACTAAATTTGTTTATAAGTATATTAAATAGTTACGATAGCGTAAACTAGATTGTGATTGATCTTATTTTTTTCAAATGCGTTGGATAGGTTTTACGCATGAGTGTTTTTCGACCAAAACAATTGACCAACTGTGACCTACTAATAAGTATAATATTATAAAGAATAATGTCTGTAATTGCTAGAATACAATTTTAACGTTTGGAAAAAAAAAATTAATAGGTATTTGAATAAATGGCAATGATAATATTATATACTTGTCTTTTATAAGGCTTGCCTAAAAACGATTTAATCATTTTATTTAATTACAGGATACCTATTTTGTTTTTTATAAAATTGTACTATCAAGTATAACTACCAACTAACCAAGTTAAATTTTATTGATGTAACTAATATAATATTTATAAAAATTTGAAAAATTAAAGATTTGTAATTGTTTTATTTGTACTACAAAATAAAAATAACATAGTAATATTATTTTAAACAGTTAAAATATTTATTATAACCTGATTTGACATGGCATTGTTATTTAAATGCAAGGCCAATACTTCACTATTCATATAGTCTTGTAATTTGTTGTTAACGTATTTAATCATTACCTAAAAATTCTTACGCACTTTATATGGGTACAGTGTATACCTACTTAGTTAATTAACGGACAATAATACATTATTTAATATTAGATATGTATCTATGTAAGTGTCTCGCCAATTGTCAATACAGCCGTTGCGAGTTTTACAATTCTTAATAAATCTATAAAATTTAGCAAGAACTTACGTTTTGATTCTGTAGTATTTACTCGTTGGTAATTATTTTTCTTCTTGCTGCTTTGCGTTATTTTTCTGCTACCATTAAGCGATGCACATCCCGAACACTAACAAACTATAACTATTTAGGGTTGATGGTATAATATCGAGAGCCAGTGTTGTGTTTAGAATCAGTAAAAAACCCTAGGCCTGCGCGATTATTATCTGACACAATCGATTTCTAAATAATACATTAATTTCATAATAATTCAACAATAAATTGAGTTAAAAATAACAGATTAATTCGAAAATAAATAACATGGTAGTAAATTATATTGCCCTAATATAATTGGATATTGGATAGTCAAAATTACAATTTTTATTATTATCTTTATTTATTATTCTCTGTTAACTGGTTGTACATGACAAAATAAATAAATAAGTCTATTAAGACATAAGTACCTAATATCATATATAAATTTAAAAAAAAAAAACAAGGGAACTGTTTAAAATAGGAGTATAGGTATAGAACTATTATAGGACTACCTAAAATCGAAATATCATAAATCTCTTATAATCATTTGCTAAGAAACAATATAACCAACGTTTTAATAATTTTACACAGCTAAGGTTATACCTTCTACGTATATTTTAGCGGCTTCAATTTTAACTTGATTAACCCAATAAACGTATGATAACTTATCAAATTTATAGTCATTTATTCAAATTAATCAATTAATAATTTATCGATAGATCGATATTAATCGATTTAATTGTAAAATCAATTAATTGGTGTTTTAAACTATTAAAAAATCACCGATATAACCGATTAATCATATGGATGATCGATTAATTGTTATAACCACGCAGGCCTAAAAAAACCGTCAACCTTACAGTTATTTGAGCTATCCTGCACGTGGTACATAGTGTGGTATAAGTGTATGCAACATAACCAAAAGTCTTTTACCGACCTAGAAGATACATACCAACATACACCATGGCAAATCAACTAACACCTATAACATTTACCATACTATACTTATATAGTTATACCTATAACACCTATCGAAATACTTCATACCATATCCGTCCTGTGACTGTACAAGCACGGTCAAATAAATCTATCTTCTGCTTATATCATCATTGCAATATTATATCGCATTAACAATACAAAACCTATTACGCCGTTCGTCTAATACACTTCTATTTCTGCTGTTCTATCAATATAGGTATCGAACAAAGCCAAGAACAGGCAGAGTTATCGCATAATTTACTTCACGCAGGTACAGTATTTTACAGCTCAATCAGTATTCATAGTATTAATATATTATTATATATAATTATACTTACCCACCTATATATACCTAAATAATTGTGGTATCGTTGGTTGTTTGTAATCAAACACGACGTGTGGAAAACACCCGGATATCGATGAAAGCACTGGCCAAGATTATAATGATAATTTTTTACAGTTTTTAATTTTTTCCCCTCCTGATTATATAGATCGCAGGTACGTTGATCAGCATCATTTCAGACCCGCTCCAACGGTCATCACCAAGCGCACCGCCATCACTTCCAACGTGCACGGAAGCAGTTCAGTGTCTTCAAACCAATCCATCACCACAAACACATCAACGAAAATCAGCGACACGGTAATATTAATCCTCGAGTTTTACGGCCAACATTAGGGTCAAATCGTTAAAACGAAAATCGAAAACTATTATTATATTATTAACTAATAATTAATTGTACT
This sequence comes from Diuraphis noxia, assembly GCF_037042655.1. Lineage (NCBI taxonomy): Eukaryota > Metazoa > Arthropoda > Insecta > Hemiptera > Aphididae > Diuraphis > Diuraphis noxia. The sequence continues at coordinate 29,953,858 of NW_028301711.1, forward strand.
CCTAACTTAAATAAAATTATATCGTAATCATTTGAGGATTATTATATAGGTACGTAGTGGAATCGGTTTTGGTAGGCATTTTAGTGTGGGCACAGTCATAAATTATGTTAAGCTTTGAATATTTCAGCTGCTTCCATAAAGAAAAGATTTTTATCCGATAATAATTTTTATTAAATGTTGGCTTTAATATCTTGCTGTTTTCATTTATTTCAGACCATTACCTCTACTGACAGGAAGAGCGTTAAAAAATACGGCAATAAACTAAACGCGGTTGGAAGTCCGTCGAGATCCCGTAGCTCTACAAAAGAATTGAGATGTAATTCCTAACATATTAGAATTTGTTTCCTTTTTATTTACCTAATCCCTAAAATATTTATTTTAATTTTTATTATATTTTAGTATCACCCGACGAAGCCATGTGCCCTCCAGACTTTTCTACTCGCTTACTCGATACCTCTGTTAATGACGGACAGTCATTAGAACTTACTTGTAAAGTAACCGGTGACCCAGAGCCACAAATCACTTGGCTAAAGAATGGAAAGGTAAGTTTAAAATAAAACAGCGATATAAGTATTTACTAGGGTAGACAATATACTTATAATAAATGTCCAATTACAATATAAGATGATTATGTATTACCTAATACAATAAATTATATTAATATTAATTGTATTATTTTATACTAAAAAAAAAAAATATTAAACAAACGTTTTACCGGAATGTAAGAATATTATAGGGTCATAGTTATTATGGAAATAAATTCGTACGATTGGCTGTTTTGGAGGTAGGCAGGTATATTATTATGTGTCTACACTTTTTTTTCATTCTAATGTTTTAAGACTTTCTGTACATTTTTATATTTTAAATGATTAAAAACCAATTACAGCTATTATAAGTGATTTAACAAGTAAAAAACTTGATTAAAATTCTGTGTGATTCATGTTATAATTTTAAAACAATATTATACTATGATGACAATATATAATGTAATATAAGTTAATATTGATGCTTGATTAAAAAAAAAAACAATACGTCATATAGACAACAAATATAATAAGAAACAAATTCAAAATTATATTTCTTTGTTTTTGCTTTTTTTTAAGTATATACCCGATTATAAAATATATAATATAATGCATGATATAATGCAGTGCACACACAAATCGACTAAATGTATGACTTAATATTAAAATTTGAAATATTCAATGAGGAAACAAGCATACTATATTATGCTCATTTCATTTTAAATTAAAATTTCAGTATATAAAACCATAGATTCTTTTTTTTTATTACTAAATCTATTGTTATTCTTTATAGATTATCAGTTCATCTAACGTCTTGGATCTTAAATACAAAAACCGATTGGCAACGTTGAAGATCAATGAAGTATTCCCCGAAGATGCCGGAGAATATATCTGTAAAGCTACCAACTCGTTAGGAACCAAAGAATCAAGTTGTAAACTCACAGTTAAAGGTACAAAATCCCATATTAATATTGAACACTATTTACATACTCCCTTTGGAAGTGTTTCTTGAACGAATGATTATTTTATACTAACTCCAGTTTTTAATAAACCGTGCTGAAGTAGTGAAAATATGAAACAACTACTACTCAGAATACCTATGTATACTTGTCAGCTGTCGACTTGCTCAAAAATAAAACATATTATCGTATTTTATTATGCATTTTCACGTTGAATATTTCATAAAAAATAATATAAAAATAAAATAGGTAAATACAATACATTTTCGTATGTTTTGAAATCCCCAACGATACAGGAATTATTTCTTTACCTCAAAAATATAATCAAAATATTACATGTGGCATTCAATTATAATATGAATAGAAAAATTACAATAATTATTCAATAATGCTGTTTTTTTTCGACTATGGACAAATCATTAAATTATTTTAATATGCATAAAGTTGTCTGAAATGAATAAATATTAAATACCTGAACATTAAAATAAATCAATACCTAGCTTCCTGATGTTTATAATGATATTAATTTTTATAAACACAATTATTGTGTTGTTTGAAATCATTATGCATATATGTGGCAATTTAATAATTTATTTTAATTTAATGCATTCTAAAAATATAAAACGATCAAAATAAAATAATATTTATTAGGTTAGTAGTACCCACTGACTAACACGCAATGAACGTATTATGCATTCTGTAGTCTGCAACGTGATTGACAGAAATAATTAATTGAACACACCTAAAACATAATATTATGACAACGATTTTTCACTTCGTCCTTTCGTGGATAATTGCAGCTGTGGATGTATCTAAAAACAAAAGCCAAAATGACTCACCTCCAGTAATTGCCAGCCATCTGACATCAGCTACAGTGACCGACGGTGACGCAGTGACACTCCAATGTCAAATCATCGGTAAATATGAATACCCAATTGACCTAGCAATAAAACAATAAAAATTCAAATTTATTTTAATATAATTTTTAGATATATAATATCAAATATTTTAAGTAACTTTGATTTTATCTTCCAATATATTTCCTCTATAGGAGCCAATAAATTCGATGTAGTATGGCTTCATAACCACAAGGAAATAAAACCCAGTAAAGATTTTGACTACACCAACGTGGCCAACGTTTACACCCTGAAAATTGCTGAAATTTTCCCTGAAGATTCCGGCACATATACTTGCGAAGCGTTTAACGACGCCGGCGAAGCATTCAGCAGTTGTTCGATCTTCGTTCTAGGCAAGTATCTTTACCATGTATTACAAAAATAATATTGAAATGTCGTTACAAAATGGTGTTACGTTACCAACTATCGTGTAGCCAAACCACCAAATACATTAGGACTATTAAAGGCACAATTCAATTATTATTAAGATCCAATGGTGTGAAATAGTTTTTGTTCAGTCCATAAATATTAAATTTGTATAATGCAATATTACACATTATTAAACAAATATTGAAAAACTATCTACTTACAAAAGTTTATTTAATGTGAGGCTAGTGAAATTAGAACCCCGATCGTCGCGAGCAAGTAGTGTTCAAATGTTTTAATTTCTTCGTAAGCTGATTCTAGCCTAAAGTAATTTTAAACCATCGTACTGTAAATGCATCTTTATAAATTATAGAAAAATAACTAAATGTCTTACTTTTTTGATGTTTGTAATTATTATTTGTTGGAAATATAATACTAATTATTATATAAAATAAAATATTATATTTTATTATGTTTGTTGTTTATGATCGCAACGGCTTATAAAAATGATCCACAGTCAGATAAGAATCGCGAGATCTCGCAGTTGGTAGATAATCAGCTGTACTTGTACCTTTGATGACTTTATACATCAACTAGCTTGTGTTTATAATGTATTCATATTTATAATATATATATTCTAGGTGCGAAAGAAAAGCCCAAGGGCATGACGTTCCAAAGTTTCCCCAAGTCGGTGACCGTACAAGACAAAGAAAGCGTTGAAATAGAATGCGAAATCCTCGGAAAACCGACAAACGGTAAGCGTTGACATTATGACATGTCCAACATACTAACATTAAATTTTCGGTATCCAACCACTTTGTGAAAAAGGTTACAAAAGGTATAAGTCACACCTGACGAGTTTCCATATAGTTTGGTTTACTTTAAACGAAATCGCATTAATAGCAATAATAGAGCTACACGTACAGGTTTCTGTTGTAATTTTGTTGGGTAATGGTCGATGATGGTACCAATTAGTTTGACATGCCATGTTAACCTACATAGGTGCAACTATACCTTAAAAAAAATTTATTTTGTAGGGGAGAGATGTAACTCACTAATATTTTTAAAACTTTAACTACCAGAAACTGATTGCTGGAATTCTATAGATACTTGGTTATACCTACTATCTACATAGTAAACAAATTTTGTTTAATATGCCACCTTAGAGGAAATAAAATACCTAATGAAATATTACCTTGTAAATTATTTTTAGAAAATTATGATTGCCTGTAAATTAATTTAATATTTTAATTTTTTTTAAAGCGCAAATCATTTTAAAATTTCCAGTCACATATTGCTCCTTTTCCTTTTCAAGCACTTAGATCCTGGGTTAGTAATACGAGTAATTATAATTTTTCCATATCAGTCCCACATATATTTATAATTTATATAATATTTTTATTTATCAGTACTTACCTATTCAATGATTTATATGTGGGCCATTTAGGCTGACTGTGACTGATTGATGAGAAATCTGATCAAAATTAGTAATATTAATATTTTAAATTAAAATATAAATACAATAGCACAATGTCATATATTTATTTATAAATAATACATGATTCCAAACTTCCTATCCAACCACATGCTTAGTTAAGCTGTTTATCCAATATTTAAGTCATGATTATCGACCATAATTATATTTATCAAAATATATTTCAAATTGAAAATTGAAAAATTGTGAAGATAACATACCTACCAAACTAAATACTCAACATTTTCCAATGACCATAAATTTTATGACGATGTTTGATAGTGTGTTAAAGAGTTAGCTCATCCCTGCCCAATTTCATCTATTTTTCGTTGACAGTTTGTATCGTATTATCAGCCTGACTGTTATAATAGTATAATACTAAATAATTTTGACATTTTGTGTTTATGTAATACTATAGTTACTTGGATTAAAGACAACGTTCCTATTGGCGAGGATTCGAGTATTTACCAATTTATGCAAGTCGACAATAAATACCGAATGAAAATACTCAGAGCCGGCCATGACGATATTGGTCAGTACGTGGTCGAAGCAAAAGATTCCAGTGGCGAACAAGTTGCAGCCGCGTTTTCAGTCAATTTGTCATTCTTTTCTGAATAAAGTGAGTGTGTCGAGAGTCAAGATATTATTGACCAAACCGAATATTCAAATAAATCATTTTCCATTTACGTTTTCTAAAAGTTTTGAAACCGGGACTATGCCTTTTATTTTTTGTTAGTTAGACCTAATATAATAATGTTATAAAATTATCAAGTTTATTGTTCAAACAAAAATATAATAAAATATGTTTAAAATATATTTACGTTCTCCATATTTCCACTTTTTATATTTTAGTATTTATTTTTCTTATCAAGCTAAAAAAATAATAATAATAAAAGGGTATGTTATAGATATTTTAGGTTTTAGTTTGGAGTTTCATTTTTAATGAATTCTATTGACGACGTTTGGCTCTTAATTTACCTAAGTATAACTTTAATCTACCAATATGTAAATTAAAATAATATTTCATTCGATTATGATTTGAACTTTTGGTTTACATTTGGAGCACGAAATAATATGAAAATATGTTGAATTCATCTTAATTACAACCAATTAATTTTCAGATTTCACATATTAATCTACGATCAAGATAATGAAAATACAGACCGTTGTAAAATACTGTGCAACAAAAAATAAAATAAAAATATCGAAAATGTATCATTTTATTGAAGTTGTATATTTCCATTTTTATGTACAGCAAATATTATTTTACAATTTTTTTTTTTTATCAAATTATATTAAAACCATTATTAACATTCACAATATACCTAATGCATACAACTGCAGACGTGCAATTTACGCATATAGGTTTTATTAATTTATTAGTTTAATAATTTATGATGTTATCATTTCGTGTCCCAAATGCTAGTTATGTAATTTTTGTTCGCATTAAAAAAAAAATACCAGTTGTTTTTATATAAGTCCCTAATAATTTGTAAATCGTATATTATCGTTTGTTAAAATATGTAATTTATTTTTTGCGTGGACGTATGAAATAAATTCAAAAAAAAATGTAATCCCGGATCACACAACAATTGGATAACAATGAATTTAAGTCATACGAATGTACTGTTGTTTACTGTTTGTTTAGAAGATGTTTTTTTCCGAATGCTAAATTGGCAACTCTACGCTTTCACATAAAATTATTATTATATTATTATCGTTTAAGTATATGTTGTTTATTGTGATCCCATAGATTTGAGCTTTGATAGACACTCATATTATCAGCAATTAACTACCTATTAAATATTACGATGTAATAACATATAAGTGTTTTATTTTAATGTTTAATAATTTATTGTGTTATATTTATTTTAGGTTATAATATTGTTTTAATTAAAAATAACATGTTGATCAATATCAATCAGAATGTTGTAGATTCTTTTCACCAAATCATATTATCATAAAGTATGGAACGGGGACCCATAAAAAATGTGTATTTTATGTGAATTATTTTTGTCAGTTATGGCGAGTATTATTGATTACTATAATTTGTCGTCAACAAGTTGTCGATTATCAGATCATCCAAAAACTCCAGTTTTAAAATATATACATATTAAATACCTAATGTATATATTTTTATCTTGGCAACTATCTTACTTATCATATTCATATTCGTACCTATATTATTATGTTAAATATATTCTGAAATAAAATATTCACTAACACTAAGTTAGATGTAAAAATGTGAAACGAAAATTCAAATGATATTGTTTAAATGTTTTAGAAATAAAGCAGATTATCCGAGAATATCAACTAATACTATAATATAAAACTAATATTAATACTATTATAAAATAGATGCTAAACTCATTAAACCGATTATAATAATAGATTTGAATTCTTTATGATTCAAATGTACTAGGTACCTATGGAATGGTAGTAAGGAAGATTATAAATTAAACTTTATTCGTGTTACTTAGACCGTGATGATGATATCACTCGAAAAACAAATTTCAATCTTTGCAGGAGACCTTTAATTGTACACCGTAAGACGTAACTCATATCATTTTTTCTATTATGTCACCACCACGAGACGACTAAACCGTTTCACACTGCTTATCCCTCATGCAGTCATGCAGCATTGTTTATTTAACCAAAATCAAAAATTTACAACGTTGATCGCCTCAATGAAAGATTGAACCTTTTTTCACGAGCACAAGCTAGTTATGAAGGTTCAGTCAGTTAAGAACTTACCACGATAGACATAGGGACGAATATAAGTTTCTATATGAGACCTGGCAGCCAAAAGGTAAAAAATTAAACATGGATCCTACATGCAAAAAAATAATATATTATTTAAGTCCCTACTCTAATCGTTTATCTATATTATTATTTGAATATGATAGTATGTATAGGTGTGTTTATTCATAATTTTTATAATAAACGATAAATAATAAATAAACTTATATATACCCATATTATTAAATTGCATATTTAAATTATTTTTTAGAATATTATAATTTTTTATAAATATTATATTAAATGTAATCAACCTGATGATGATGCGTAATAAAGTAGAAATAGCATAATAAATTTCATAAATCAAGAATTGTAAAAAAATATACAATGTTTTAAAAAGATAATAAAAACATCATAATTATTATTATTGTTAGTAGTATTACAATTACTATAAAAATGTATTATAACACGTACCTACTCTGCAGTCCACACTATGTACAATTGGTTTAGGATAGCATAAGTAATTTTTTCTGAGTAGAAAATTACTCAAACCATTTCTTCCATCTTATATGAACATACATCCGTCATGCGTTCCTTTTTTTACCACATAGAAACTTACATAACTCATTTTTATATTTTTATAGGAATTTACACAGCTCATGTGTAAGTATTAACGTATGCAATTTTTACCTGTTATATTCTCGTATAAGAACTTACTATTTCCAGGGCCTAGGCATAGTCAGTGGCGCCACTAGGGTGATATCCCTTTATTGATTTAGGTATAAAACCCCTTATTTTAAATTAATATTTTTGTTAGATAGGATGTAGTTGCACCTATGGTCTAAAGTAAAATTAGTGTTATCCGGAGTAGATTGTTTACGAATCAGGCACCGATTAACTCTCATCTTATATGTTTGTGCAGGAAGGCCCATTCTGAATCATCAGTTTCTCAAGCTAACCATATAAAGCGTAAATAAACGTATGCGTACCTACTGAATAGAAGGTCCAATAGTGGTGATCAAGAAAATTAATTATTACGATACCGTTGGTGTGATCAATCACCTTCTTCAAATGTAGGGGAATCAATGGTTGGTAGATATAAATTAGATAATATCCGAATAATATTCGATTAAACCCCAACTGCAGGAGAATAGTGTTCCGTTCAATCGATATTAGACATTCACTTAAATTCATCGTTGGACAAATATACATAAATTTTAATATTACTGTATGCAATTTCGGCTAAATTGTTGAACTACGAGAGGAATTTCTTAAGTACTCTCCAAGGGTATTAACCATTGGTATATGAACTGTCAGTGCGAAATTCTAAATTAGAAATACCAGGATGATTTCGCCTTTACACATTACTCTTCAAGGATATAGGTATTAGGTATACCGCCCGTGAAAATCTTTAAATTATACATTACCCGAGTAATTTTGCTTTTACTAATAACCTTTAAAAATAATAATAATAATATCGGCCAGTCATACCAATAATATAATAAAATACTACAAACATTCAGAGGAATTTCTGCTAATTTGTTAAATTATAGAACAGTATATTGGTATAATAAAAGTAGTGATGATCAACCTATACTAAAATATTTATTATTTAGATACCTATGTTATTTCTAGTCTTCAAATTTGTCATAGTCTGGATTTACCTGCATACCTATGACAATTATAAATATCACAGCAAGGTCCAATACTCCAGTCAACTGTCTGATGGTAAAATATTTTTAAGCTGATTGATCGAGTCATTAGTTCATATATTAAACAAAAATGTACATAATAAAATTAATGTTATAAATAAATAAAAATAAAAAAAAAAATAGGACAAATAGATAATATTTTAAACAAAAAAAGTCATAGGTGTATTTTGACATGAGACATTTAAAAAAATGCAAAACAATACGTTTGAGGCACGTATTTCAATAAAATTATACAACGTTGTTTACGTAAAAATATAACTGTTATGACAAAAAAAAAAAACATATAAATAAATAAATAAACAAAATGTTAATAATTGCGGAGATTCACTAGTGCCACCGATGATGATGACGATGGTCATTGATGACGGTGTTTTTATTAACATACTGAAATATTTTGAAATAAGTGTCCTCGGATCATTTTGTGTAGGTTATATCGTTAAATTTTGAAAGTAGTAGTAAAAAGTCAATTTTTTTAAATGCATAAAACGGTGTATATATTATTTTAGGAGTCTTGCATTGTACAACAAAATTATTGTAGTCTCTCGCTTCATTATCTATATTATTCTACCACGTTCATGTAAACGCACTATGTACACACTAAACACACACTCTCACTTTCCACATTTGTCTATCTCTCTCTCCCCCCCCTCCCAACATACAAACACAAACTCTCCAACACTTTCACCCCCCCCCCACCCCCCAATCTCCCAACATCACACCCCTCGCACTAATATACTTGGATTTCATAACGTATCTGCTTCAAATACGTCTCGTCCTCCATCCGCCGCTGGTTCAACCGTTCTACGCTGTATCGAAGTCCGTAGAATAGGTAAATCAATAAGCCGATGAACAGCCATACGGTGAATCGTATCCAGGTGGAAGTGTCCAGTTGCGTCATTAGGTAGATATTGAGGACGACACTTAGGCACGGCACGACTGGAACAAAAGGCACCTGAAATAAAGATAAAACGAGTTGGTGATTAAACGTTAACACAAGGGGGAGAAGGGGCTATAAATAATCCGACTGTATTTTAGTCGAAAAATATCTCATCTAAAAATAAATCAACTAAAAATGTTTAGGCTGGTACTATATGTATATATTATACATAATATTAAGTTATTATACTCTATTATAGCCAATAAATATTTTAACAGCAGACAAATATTTTAACAGATAATATTTTGTACGATAAATAGGTAAGTTAGACTTCTTTATGATCTCATTTACCCGGTTGTAAATCGTTATGTCAATTTTAATAAAATAAAGTAACATTAATCAATATATCCCGTATAGGCCATTCTGATTAACCCAAGCACATCTTATGCGAAGAGAAGAACTTACACTGTGCCAAACTTGCGGAGAAACTCTCACAGTCAAACACCTCATACACTGTCGAAGCCACATAGAAACCAGAAGTAACCTAGAGATTCCAGAAAACATTTTTGAAGCACTGAGTCCAATTCAAGACATCAGAAAAAAATTATTTTATTTCTTAAATGCATTCATATGTATAACGCAATCTAAGTAATTTAATGAACTCATTAATATGTAGGTAGTAATATTATATTATTGTTCAAGATAATAATCTTAGTTTTTGATGCTATACAAATAAAAAAAAGTAACATTAGCATACTATAAAATAATATAGGTAATTACCTCTACATATTTTTAGGTAAAACCTCAAAATTTAAATTATATCGTAAAATAAATAGTCAAATATTTTCATTAAAAGTTGAATAATTATATTATATTAATCGTTCCCTACTAAGGTAAGTACTCTTCTTATAACTTCACATTAAAATGATATCATAAGCTTTAGAAATTTAAGAAAATGTTTTTACTTAGTACCTACCTAAGTTTTGCATCACTACCTACTTAAGCAGTAGTATTTAAAGATTTAAAGGTTTTTTTTTTTATAATCGAAAAAAACATTGTCATCGTATTTTAACTATATAATTATGATTCATTTCTAAACCAATACCTTTTATGTAATTCTATTAAGTATTTTATATTTTCATTAAATATCTATGACTTACCTAATCGGTGATTCAAATAGTAACTTTTAATAAAATAAAATCAATTATTAACACACAAAATATTAGTGCCTTCAACTTCACAGAATTATTAAATTGAAAAAACAAAGTCGATATAAATTATTACAAAATATATAGTTCTAATACAAATTTACAACGATATATTGGGAATAATCCCGTACCTAGAACTTGTATTGGAGGAAAGCAGTGGGACGAAGCTCATCTTCAATTTTTTATATGTATATATTGATAACAACCCTTCTAATTATTTTTATTATAACGAGGAGACGGAACGTTTTATTATTCTGTAATAATAATATTATAATTGTATGAATTGTATTAAATAATGTATTTGTATATATTAATATATATTAAAATTTAATTTAATGATTTTTTTATGATAATTAGCTCGAGCTAAGATATAAGTATAATATCCTAATCAGTAGTCAAAGTATTTTATACATTTATCATTATCGCAATTTCTGATTAATTACCTAATTAAAAAGAAATGTTATGATATACTTTTATATAACTAATAATTGTTACGTTGCCTAATAAATGTCATGTAAAATAATATTTATTATAATTGGTTGTAAATGTTAACTACATTATTGGTATATTATATAATATATTTCAATTACCTATTGTTTAAAATAGATGACGATATAGGTTAAGTTTAATCATTGTAAAGAACGTTATTTTTTTTAAATCAGTCCTATCCTTTTATTTTTCCAATTCAAGCACTGTCGGTACCGTATGTTAATTGCTCAATTTGTTGTTATATTACTATAATAAGGCCATATCAAGTCTATATACCCTTTAAATTACCTAATTAGAGTAAAATTATGGTTGATGTTTTATTTTTATTTTATTCTATTTTTGTTCCTTATTTGTGTTTGTCACGATTCGATGTGTTTATCCTTCTACAAAATAACATATATAATGCACTGAATATAGAAAACTGTGTCTAATTGGAAACTCACGTGGTGAGCAGTCCGCTTAATAATATTTTATTTAATAAAGTTGCTTATATAATACAAATTTGGTATTTCTATATTCGTGGATTCATTAGTTCACAACAACAGCTTCACGTGCCATATTTCATTTTATTAGGGCGATTTCTTAGTAAAATGTATGTAGTTTAAAGATAAATCACATAACGACCCTTAAAAACGAAATTGAACAAATTTGTTATCTAACTATTCATTGCTCCAGCACGTGCCATGTGACACGTGCCTTTTTATATCAATATTTTCAATTATAAAATGGCATTTTGACCCAGAAGACGTTCAGTTATGACTAGTATACACATTATACACAATATAGGTAATATAAACACAATATTGTTCATTAATGAACGATGATTCATTTGCAACCATGATATACATATAAATTCAATTTTTTACATATTACAGTCCATATTTTTTTCATAACTTTTATTATTATGTATGAGAACGGATATATAAATAAATAAATAAATATAAACTCTCTCTTACAAAGAGAGAACATATTCTTATTTTTACTAACTTATTCAAAATATTATATCTCCTCATATTAGCTGAAACCATTAACGGCTAAAATAATATCAGCCAAAAAAATGTTCGACTAAGATGTGGTTCCACCCATGTATTGTCCTGACACAATCGTTTAGGATTGCGTCCTTGATTAACCTAACCTAACTTGGGCCACTTATAACCCACCATCAAACTTTTTCATTACATGTCAACCTTACCCTCTAACCTCCCCTTCCCACCCCCCCGGAAAAATACCTATAGAGAAGAAATAAAAACTAATTCGAAATCATAGACATGAGATTGTATCTTATAAATTATGACACAGACTACAGACATGATGAGTATCTAGTGTTTTGTATAACATTTGTATAAAATATAAATATTATATTAGATATATGAATAGACATTAAAAATTTAAGAACTGTGATGGATCAGATATTCGTCAGATATATCATCAAATACCGAAATTAAATTTCGTTTTCCCGTTCAAATCTAAATTTGTAGGTAGGTAATTGCAAATTTGAAATAAAATCTCATTTATATTATGATACCCCAATTTATCGGAAATGGTTAATCCTAATGTATATAATTATATATTTATGTACTATATTACACTTCCCGTTATGTTATTCATAGTGAAAGATACAATAGCCATAAAAGACAATAGAATATATTATAATAAAACCCATTCCCGCCCCCGTCCAATTGACAACCGTGAATCAAAAATAATACATAATTACATGGAATGTTGGCCGATTTGTAGACTGTGGTTGTCGGGATAATGAATAGCAAAGCACCAACAAACTCACACCGGAAACAATACTTGCCACATAGGTGACCATGTTGAATTTTCCTTCAATTTGGACGATAGAGACGGATGAGCAGAAGCATACTGATACGACGACTGAAAAAAAAAAACACAAAAGCGTTTGATTATAGATACATATAACAATATTACCATACATAGACATATTTTATAAACGGAGAAAATAACTTTCCCCTATTACGTATATCCATTTTTAACTATATAATAATGAAGCCATGTGCACTATTACGTAAGTATAGACGTATAGTTATTATTATTCATTATTGAATCGATACATGAAAATTGAACAGTGACCAAAAAGCAGATTAGTATGATTATTTTAAACATACATAAGTCCTCTATGACCATCCCCAGCTAAGATTGTAAATAATGTAAATATAGCTTTTATAAGTAAATAAATATATATATATATATATATATTAATATATTATATTTAATAATAGTGATAGTGATAATAATAATAATAAATAATTATTATGTTTAAAAATCTGAGCATAAAGCTCAACTTAATATTATTATAGAGTTCACTAGATAACAAATTAAAAGTGCATTCAATAAAGTTTGGTTGTTTTTGTGTTAACCTCATACACATTTAGACTTTAGAAATTCCAACAATTAACGGCTTTAGAAGTCGGATTTAATGCACAATATTATTCTAATCTGTGAATTTTCTGGGATTTAATGATATGATTTATTGATATGTGATATTATAATTACCGATAAAACGCAGTGAAAAAAAAAATCTAATTTCAAACAAAGAAATACATGTAATCATATTTTGAAACATAATATTATGAATTTATGATGTCACTCAAAAATGAGAAATTGTCGCGAAGGAGACTGCCGTTTAGGCATTGCCTCTCATCGATTTACATGTGAGGTACACTAGTGCAGATTTTATCTATGGGTGAATAAATATGACACACGCGATTAGTTTTAAGTCAAACTGTTTATACGTTAATTTGTGATGTTAATACCGGGAATTATTTGTCAAGAGGTCAGCTGTGTGATTTTGACGTAAAACACGTTGGTGTAAAAGCAATAAAATTTTTTAAACAATATTTTTCTGAACAGCTCATACATTGAAATAAACATGGTATCAATTTATGTGTATATTCTATTACTTTATTAACAATTGTCAATTATTATTTAAAACCAAATGCAGACTTAACAAATGTATTGGATATGAAGAGAAAAACACAAATCCTATTTAATAGTAATATATTGTAGAGGATACTAAATTAACAAATGCAAAATTGAAGCATCTCACTCAAAATTGATTCCCCATTTATATTCGAGATTAAAAACTTATCCTAAATGATTTCTAAATAAAAAGAACAGTTAAAGTAATTTATAAAATATACACCTAATTATAAAGTGTGCTTGAAAACGGTTAGGTTGATAATCAAATACTTAGCATGGTAATTTTGTCAAGGAACGATTTCGTGACCCTAAAATAAATGTAAACTCAAATCAACCAATTGATACTTACGGTAAACCAAAATAATTATGATGGAGGTACGACCAGTGTTTTTTGTTGTGATCTGCGACTTTGGAAGATTGAAACTAGATGATAATAGTCTCATAAGGGAAACTCGAAAACGACCGTTGTCTCTAATTTTACACTCTTCGGGATTATCGTTCGTGTACCGCAAAATCAGAACACAAATGCACACGAGTGAGTAAGCCATCAATGTACCAATCGACATCATGTTCATTAATTGTTGTAGATCGAAAAGACTGGACAAAATCGCTAAACATACAAAGTGTTTATCACTAATTTATTTCATATTACTATACTCGTAGAATGTTAATTATCTAATGAGATTATAAGTAGCGAAAGTGTACAGAAAAGATTGATTTTATACGAACGATATCAGATTTATTTATTCAAATGATGATATTGTTCAATTATTGTCTTTGCGGAGCTGATAAATTATATCTTAATAACATATCAACGTTTAAATTTAAAAACAAAAAAAGATTCAGCCTTATTTGTTGAAATGGAAATTCAGTTAAGTTAGTATCATGCAATCACACTTATAACATTAATAACATTAAAATAAACTAAGTTGGCCAATAATTAAGTCGATTTCATATGAAAAACTATAAAATCAAAATATTTGGATGATAGGTAAGTACCTACTTATGATAGACACTTAATAAAGAAACTATTTTTATTTTATATATATCTTTTTGCGTGTTATTGTGAAATATGTGTCGCATAATCACATATTGTGTATACATTATATATTTGTACTCGTACTTACCAGCAAAAGCTCCACATATGAATGTACCCCAAAATGGAGTTTTTGTATTGGGATCAACTTTAGAAAAAATGTGAAACAATAACCCGTCGGATGCCATAGAGTATAATATTCTGGGTAACGGAAACAGTGTACCGATCATGCTAAAAACAAGATATTATTTATTTATATTACATTCAAAATGTCAATTGTATTGTTTGCCGTTTGGTATAGGTAGTATGTTTTACTTTTAAATGTTATATATATAGTATATTATATTAATATAATGGCACGTGGAATAATCGATATACGTATTCGCTATTCAGGTAGGTATTCAGAAAAAAAAGCGCCAGTCCACACTGATGAGTGGGTTTGTCTTTTTATTAGATGTATTTCACAGAAATTTCAACCACTCTAAATGATGACATGTGCACATGAATCAACGACCACCTGAGGTTTTTTGCAATCAGTACCACAGTCTCGTCTCCCACACACATGCTATGTTTAGTTCGAACAGTTTTAAGACCATGTTTTACATCGAAAATACGTGTACCTATATTCTTTACATGCATGTCGCATAATACAGCACAATATAATAATAATTTATCATATGATACCAGCGGGTTGTTTTGATAGATGTTTAGTTAGTTATGTACCTGGTCATATATTGTGATTATACATGGCGTATTGGTCATACTGTTACAACTTACAAATCATGTAGGCGAAAATTCAAAATGGCGAACAGTATAATATTATTACAATTACTTGTTAGAAAAAAAAATATTAGTATTGGCTAACATAAATAGCTTTAGTACATACTTTGTGCATAAAGCAAACACTGCTCCAATCGTAACGATCCATTCGAGAGCATGCCATCCCAACTGTTGGTATATATGTGGAAAAGGAGCTTCCGGGTCCTTGTATAAAATAAAAGTAAAACAAACATTGAAATGTTATAATAAATCAAGGTTAACATATCCAACGGTTAAAAAAAAGCAGGTAAGTCGTGGATATCGCTCTGCTGTACAGTAGGTTACTGTAATGGATGTGATTAAATTTGAATGCAATGATAGGTATCATTGTATACGAAAAACGATTCTGAACGGAGATGATTTGTCGGTCTAGGATATATTATATTTAAATATTGTCATATATTCTATTTTGAAACAAATATTTTATTTTTCAATTAAGACGCATTTTGCATAAGGCATGGTTAATCAATTAGTATAGTTATCGTGTATTTATCATAATTCATAATACCTTATATTATCATAGATATACGAATACCTGGTTTGAGGATAAATCGTTATCATTACGCGATTTCATAAAAAATTAAAACTCAAACGCTCAAAACATTTTTCCTATAATGACGCTTAAAATTTTCTCTATAGCTATTTGAAGCAAAACTTATGGAAAACTTGGTGTTAAATTTTATAACCTTAGATATAAATACAAACAATATTATGAATTTTGAACTACAAAATAATTTGCAAATATACATGGTTCTGACGAATTTTTGTCAATATTTGAAATTCAAATGCTAATAAAAATTTAAATTGAATTTCCGGTGGACATTTTTTTTGTGATAAAGATTGGCAAATTTGTAAGGAATCTTGTATTAAATTTTCAAATCTTAGTTTAAAAAAGAAAATTTTTTATGAATTTCTAGCTTATAATAATTTGCGAATTTTCGTGATTTTTATGTATGTTGTCAAAATTAAAACTTAAATGCTTGTAAAAAAAAATGTGACTATATATTTATTTTATTTTTCAACAGCTATTGTAAAAATATTTTAGGAGCATTGTATTAAATTCTCAAATCTTAGAATTAAAAAGAAAAATTTTTATGAATTTCGATCTAAGATAATTTGAAAATTGCCGTAATTTTACGTATGAAGTCAATATTTGAACTTCAAATGCTAATAAAAAAAATTGTGCCTATGTATTCTTATAATTTTTTAATCACTAAAAGAATAACATATGAGGAACTTTGTATTAAATTTTCAAGTATTTTGATAAGGCCAAAAAAATTTTATTGACACTTCAAAAAAAAATGTTCAGACAAATTGAAAATTTCAGTCATCTATAAATATCTCAAAAAAAGGCAAAATATTTTTAAAATTAAATCATGTAATGAAAATGCCAATCTAAATAACTGATAAAATTTTCAAGTATCTACGACTTATACTTTTTGAAAAATAACAAATATTTAAAATCGTTTCAGGATAAATCGTTATCATTACGCTATTTCGTAAAAATTTAAAATTCAAACGCACTTAAAATTTTTCCTATAATGATGCTTCAAGTTTTTTTGGTCGTCCAACATTTTTTTAGCGACACTTCAAAAAAAAATTCTCCAAAAAAATCGAAAATTTCAGTGGTCTATAAATAACTCAAAAAAAGTCGAAAATTTTTTTAAATTAAACTATATATAGATATCACTAACATTAACATTTGGTGAAAATTTCAAGTATTTACAGTGATTAGTTTTTGAATTACAACCATATAAAAATATCGATTTGGTCGAAAACTGGTTTTGCGTATAAATTCCCGTTTTTCTGTCATTTTTTTTTTTTGTTTTTCTCGATTTTTTTGAAAACTGTTGGAAAATGTTTACTTTTGATACTATAATGCACCAAGGATATTCACTTTTACATCGGAAACCACCCCCAAAGTTTCAAATTGAAGCATTATTTCGACTAGTTATGCTGTACACAGACCCAAAAACAAACATAAAAAAAAACACACATCATTGTAAAATCAATATATTCATCACTTCGTTCAGAATCTAAAAGTCTATTGTTCATACCTCACAAATGGGGCAAATAATACAAGTTTAAAAATAATTATATTTGACTTGACATTTGAGCAAAGGATATTTTGTTCTTGGATATTTTTTCCAATACTTGTTATTATTATATAATTTGAGTAAGTTTAGAAAATTTGATAGAAAAAAAGTAAAAGTTCAATATCCCGTATACCATTTAATTATGTTCGTCCAGACAGTTTTTTATTTATTTATTATACTACAACAATAAACTTTAAAAATGTTCTAAAAATAAAACTACAATAGTGATATGTATCTTAATTGGATATTTTATTTTCAAACATAATATAACTACTAATTTGAAAAAAAAATCATACAAAACTAATTACTGAAATTTCGATTTGTTTATTTACACTCAAACTTGCTGTCTGGTAAATTTAAAAATTGTTTTTATATACCTGGAAAAATTAACTCTATTGATATGAAAAAAAAAATAACTATAGTAAATTGCATTGATTAAACACCCAAAATATTCATAAACAATTTACTTGTTATTAAAATTGCCTATTTTATTACAAGTATATATTATATTGTGTATTTTTGGAACATGGTAAAATAGAATGACATCAAAATATCTTTCTGCTTAATAATTTCAAAAAAAAAATAATAATAATGAACTTATATTAATGAATCTATTTATGAAATCATTTTTCTCCGAAGATCGAAACTCTTGAAGTTTAAGCCATTGTATTTGAATAAAATCTTATGAGAACCTTACTGAGAACAAATCAAGCTAATCAAAACACATTGAATTATTTCTCAAATGACACTGAAATTCAAGTACGACTATACAAATTATTTTAACGTTAAACCAATAAAACATACCAAAAATGTATATCAATACTATAACGATACAGTGTTCTTTTCATCAAATATTCGGTAACTTCTTGACTTTTCAAACTGGTCTATGAAAGAAATGCTTGCTATATCCAAGAAAGTCTTATGACCCAATGAAGTAAAAATAAATACTATATCATCGAATCGGTTTGGGCTCACTTCAAAATTGCCTATAGAAGCATCTATAAAATGCCTCTAATCGCCTAAACGTCAACTTCAATAAATTGTTTGGGTCTGTGTATAAATTCAATTCGACACAATTCTGAATTGGAAGAATAATTCATACGGTTTAGGTTTTTTTTCTAGAATCTCTAATGAAACTAATAAAATGGATAAATTGATAAAAGAACATCAAAGTCACAATATTCTATCATTCAACCGTATTTGAGATAAAATTTGCATGAACAATTTTTAAAAGCAACCATGCATAAAGATTATCTCTAGTCTGTTATAATTTATCAACCAAATATATAAACACAATGAGTCACAAATTTCAGAAACGATTGGGATAGAAAAATAAATAAATAATCCTTATAAATCCATTCAAAATCTTTGAATTATTTTATTTACTTCAAAAACTTAATAACGATACAGTAACTTTCACAGTTTTATTAGAATCTGAAGGAAATGAAAAATGTATTGATTTTACAATGATGTAGGTATGTTTTTTTTCTTTCTATTTTTGTGTCTGTCATCACGTTTTGGAGTAGAAATAATGCTTTGATTTTTGACTTAAGCCCCTCTTTGAAAAGTAAAATGCATCTATTAGGTACTTTGGAGAGTTTAAAGTAAAAAATGTCCAGTAGTTTTCAAAAGCGTCAGGAAAAACCCTAAAAAAGTAACGAAAAAACAGGAATTTTACGCATAATCAGTTTTCGACAAAGTCATCTCCGTTAAGAATCGTTTTTCGTATACGATGATACCTGTCATGGCAAAAATTTTAAATATTATTACATTAACCCCGAATTTTCGGATCTATAACTACCCTGCTGATAATATTTAAACACACTTGTGAAATCATGAACATTTTATTTGTTAAGTAAAAATAAAATAAAATAAAGTTCTTGTATTGAAACTATTATATATATAAGCGCTTAACCTTAAGTCATTTCTGAAACTATGAAAGGTTCTAAATATTTATGATTATGATATTATTTTTTAAGTAAATAATTTAAATCAAAAATAAATCAATTAATGTGAAAAAATGTTTCCATCAAGACTGTGCGCCGACCCATTCACAACAATTTTCCATAACAAAATATTTTACCAACCCTAACCCCTATGTATGTAATATTAAAGTATGGTAATTAGACGTCTCTCACTCTCGACTCCTCAAGTTATTCAACATTTATATATTTAAATTTAAAACACATTTAATCCATCAAGGCTTAGATACTGAGCATTATTTATCTCAGATTTAAATTATCACTTCATACAGTAAAATAATACTATGCAACCTTAAAAACAATGAAAATCTTCCATACGTATTATGTTGTATAAGTGTTGATTAACTTCAGTAGGTAACTATATTAACAAGGAGTTGATAACTAAACAATATCGCTATAACGAATTTAACGTTTTATTTATTGTACCTACCTCCGAGTACCAATGATAACTTGCAAAGTAAATAATATCATTTCAATTTATTATGGTTATCGTACAATTTAACTGTACCTACATTTAACTGTTTTGTTTTGATTATTAGCAAACAGAACATGTTTTATCACGCTTAATGAACGACATTGATTTATTGTCGTTAAAAAATAGTGAACCCGTGAGAAAATGGAAACGTAGGTATTGAATTATGCAAACATATGATTTGACAACTATGAGTAAAACTGCTCCATGCCCAAAATAATTCTTATTGCCAATTTAAGACTTATAAATAATGGAACTGCTATAGTCACCATAAACACATTATACGATAACGTGTTGATTATAGGTATTTTAAATTGTATATTTCATCAAATTAAGACCTTCTGATAATATAAGGAGCTATAAATAATTATATCTACAGTTAAATCCTTGATTTATCAATTTAATGGTAAAAAATATATTTTATTCATCATTTAGTGATATTACTTTTTGCATAGAAAATTAAATATGAATCTTTAACTTTAACATTAGAGAAGTAGTTTTAAGTAGTTTTAAAAGACCTATTGAGGAATTTATTTTTACAAGACACAAAAATATTAGTGTTTAACTCGGCAGTCCCTCTTCCAGCAACTATAATTAATAAATTAGACAATTCTCACCCGCATATATATTCAACATTTAGTATAATCAACATGCAGTAATTTCAAAATATTTTAAAGTAGGTATAAGCTATAAAACTGTTGTACCTGTAAATAGTATGGCCACATAAGTGTCAATATGGTAGCAACGCTGCAATACGATAAAGTGATGATTGATAACGATATGACTATTGCCAAAGGTATGTCTCGTGTAGGTCGTTTGGCTTCTTCACCTTGAATAATTTCAAAAAACAAAATTGTATTAGTCGTCTGAAAAATGTCTAAACTATGTCTAGAGCTTATGTATATCAAATGTTTACCGGTAGTGGCTATGGCATCGAATCCAACGAATCCATAAAAGCACGTTGCAGCTCCCACGAACACTCCGGACCATCCAAATGGCAAAAATCCACCTTCTCCGCCTTCAATATTCAGTGGTATCTTCTCTTTTGGTAAACTCCAATTGGAAATATCGACTGCAATGATTTACATAATTTATATGATATTATAACAATGGGTTCGATATGAATCTAAACCAATGTGTATAGTACATTTATTTCAATTCATTTAAGATACATTGCATTTAAACATTTAGTATATATTAATAAATATTTTGTTAAATTCTTTAAAAATTATATTATCCACTCGTAGATATTGAACAAATATATCTGTTGTAAATATTATGTAACTATATTATTTTCCTAGGATCTTATAGGTTCCTGAAAAAAAAAAACATGTTCACGTACTTTTATATAGACCAGTCATGACTACTGTGATAACTGTAAGCAGGTTGACAACAGTAAATATCTTGTTAAGTAAGGACGATTCTTTCATTCCCCATGCAATCAACACTTAAACAAAAATAATTAATCACTTCAGTAGTAGGTATATTAATATTACATAATTAATATAATATTACCTATAAAATATAATAGGTACTATTACAGACTTATAGTGATAATACTATGTAACAAACCTTTAAGGCAGATACACGAATTAATAAAACATATAGATTTAATAGAAGTATTTCAATGTTCAATTTAAAGTTATTCATACGATATATGTAATATAGTTGATATATTTTTCATTTGATATCATCATATTTACTATGAAAAATAAAACAGATTATGGGGTTGAGATACGATTAAATACCAATATTGTAATACTTTGGAAAACAGGATCAAAAACAGAATGAAAAACCCGTAAACAAATATTAGGGAAATATAGATGATAAAAGTGTCAGAAGAGTATACTGTCAAACCGATCCGTTAACAATCTCAAGAATTAAATACAATCTATATTATATTTTTAATATTGAAAACAAGTATAAAATATATCACATCATTCGATCGCTTTGCAATTATTTTTTTAATTTAAAAATAATAACATAAATATAATCTAACTTATTATACATCAATAAGTAATAACTGAAATTCTAAAAATTCGAATCCATTCAGCTATAATTTTTATTTTCAATACATACAATTCTAATTAAATAGATCAACAAAATTGGTTTTTGCAATTGCGATAATAATGTTGTCGTAGCAAGAAAAATCAAGCTGTCTGATCCATGTTTTGACAATATATGTATAGTATTGAACACATTTGATAAAATAATAAACTCAATAAAGAAAAAAAATATCATTATAACAAAATATAGCTCAATCTTATTACTTATATAAAATATATTTAACTGAGAATTTAATTATAAATATTTGAAAACCATCCAACCTTAATAATTGCTTTTAGATGTCGTTCGTTTTTAATAGACTGTTAGCAATAGCTTTAAAATCAACTATTACGTGTAAAAAATTACAGGAAGATAAACCCAAAGGTATTCCATAGATAATTCCTAATGAATATTTTCACTTACCGATTTCTATATCTACTATATCATCAAAATTCGAAATATTAATGATTTCATTGCAACTTCATACATTGTTTTTTTAATTTTAATACTTACATGTTAACAATAGTATAGATGTGAATGAAAAAAGATCTGGGTATGGTGCCAAGAACTCCACGTTCATTGGAAATGTTTTTATGAAGAATGATCTCATTGGATAACCAAGTGGTTTATCAATATGCCCACTTAAAGCTCTTGCAATGCTGGCACATCCTAAAATATTTATAATTTAATATTATGTTTAAATACAAATTATAACGCCCATAAGGTTCAATTTTTTTTTTTATAATTTCCATAAAAAATTAATAATGATGAACTAAATTTTAATTAATCAATAGATTTCGTTAACATATAATACTAATTTTACTTTAATAATTTCTATTTGATGGTAGGTAACTATATAGATAAATAATAATATTTTATTAATTACATCATCGTTATCAAAACAAGAAAATTGATTTATAAAAAATATGATATCATCAAATGCACGATAAACTAATTTTCACATTTTTTATACTTACCGATACTGTATTCTAATATTAAATCCCAACCAATGAGAAATGCCACTATTTCACCAATACCCACATAACTGAACGCATATGCTGACCCGGCTTTTGGTACACGACTAGCAAACTCGGCATAGCATAATCCTGAATAAAATAAAGTTTTTTCTAATTATTTTATTTTCTTTATAAATATTATTCTTAAAAAGCTTATAATCTATTTAAAAAAATTAAAAATTAAATATTTACTGTAATTTTACAGCACATTTAATTATAATATCATCAATAATTATATTTTTAACCTATTAACACCTAATAATACAGACTAATTATAAATACTTCACAATTTTAATTTTAGAATGCTAGCTAAATTATGTCTTCAGTAAAAAACATAGGAACCGAGTAAATTTTTTCAAATATTTCTGTCATAATATACCTCCCAATCACAATGTTTACTAGGTGTTGTCTACACCAACTATTTCTCCATACGTGGGTACCTACGACTGTATTTATAATTAAATAATAATAATCTTATAACTTAATAATTAAATTTATACAATTATTATTGGCCATTTTATTATTTTTTTTTTTTAACGTTACAGGTTAACAGTTATTTTCATATCAATAATAACAAAGCAGAAAAATACAAACAAATTGGATTGATAAATGTAAAAATGTTATTCAATTGAGAAGCCAATGTTGTGGAAAAATTTAATTATACGGATAATAATTATAGGAGACTGATGATAAACAGAAATATTACATTGGTAGCCAATATAATAGAGAAAAAAAGAAAAAAAAATTTAAAGGGAAAATTGAAATTGAAAAAGTGAAAAAAATATGAATCTTTTAGGTGAGCGGGAAAGGCAATCAAAAACTAGACGCTAAATATCAGAAACTGTAATAATTGGCAATTAATGTACAAGTGGAAAAATTAATTAATTAAATATCAAAAAATTGTAGTGTAAATAACATGCATCCATTTTATGATTAGATCGAGGTCTTACGCTGGCCATGCCCCCCTTAAGTATTTGAAATCCCATTAGGCCGAACCATCTTAAAATAACATTCATATGTCTTTTTTGCCCCTCAGGTAAAAATAATAATATACAATTAAATTGATCACATTTTCAACTGGAGACTTATTGTATAATTAGGTGCAATTCATAACATCGTTTAGAGATTCGAATGATATACAATATTAAATTGTACTTAATGTTGTTTTGGAGTTGATATTTTATTTCATTCCTGCTTGTAGGGTTGTCAATTATATCGATTTATTGTCATAATGGATATTTAATACTAGCTGATCTATTTCCTGTGACAAAGTAAATTCCCATGCAAGATATACCCTTTCTTAAATTCCGCTAAATGTAAACTGCAAAGATTTTAACACAGTAATTTGAGTGAATTAAATTTAAAATGCAGGTCTAACATTTTTTCCAATTATAATAAATATTTTATTTTTTGTAACCCGTAATAATCTTATAAACATACAAAATAATATTTGCTTTATTAGGATCCTTTAAAGATCCCTACGTGAGCCTCTCTTTGAGACTAAAAATTTAAAAATTGGCTTCGAGGTGCATATCCTCGAGTATAGAGTAAACTAAGAACCAAATTTAAAAAAACATGAATGTAATAGATTTAGATGTGGATCGCAAACGCGTAAGCCAACATTGCCATTTATTAAATATAGGTACCTACGTAGATATAAAAATATATTAGGTTTTGCTCATAAAACCATAAACCAGCTATAACTATTATATAACTATTTAGATAGCGATTAATATACAAATATATATATATTTTAATAATAATTTTAACTAAATATTGTATTCGAAAACTAATTACACTCGTCTATAATTACCTGACAGTGCCGATGCTACAGCTGCAAAAGCAAATGACAAAACGACTGCAGGCCCGGTAAACTTTACCGCCACTTCTCCAGCTAGTACATAAGCGCCAAGTCCAAGAGTTGAACCAACGCCAAGTGAAATCAAATCTTGTAGTCCTAATACACGGCTAAGTTGATTTTTCATTGGCTCAGTGCTCAAATCGGATTCCTTTTTCCTTCTTAATATCGTCTTCATAAATGATTGATCATTCTAAAGCCAAAATTATTATTTATATTATTATATTAACATAATAATATGTATATACTATATTGAGTATTACTAAGTTAAATAAGGTATGTTGATGTTATGATAAATGAAATCGGAGTCGTTTATGATGCATTTACAGTTATTTTTAGGACATGTTCAACACTATACACGTATACATATTAATATATTACAAATAAAACAAAATAGGTATATTGTATCAAAAGTTATTAGATTGTAGATTAAACAATCATTAAATATTTTGTATTTGTTCAACTTATAAGCTCTTTTAGATTGATAATAATAATGCTTTAATTTTGTCACTTAGAAAAACGGACATAATTATTTTCGCACATTATACTATATTCAAGACGTGTACTTGTAGAACCGTGCGATTAGGTACTATGTAATATTATTATACCTACTGTATACTTTCATATGAACATTAAAAACGCATTGTTAAATAAATATAATAGTTCTATATTCTCGAGAAGTTGAGGATACCAACAAGTTTTGAATTCCTATTAATGTAAAAAAGCTATTGGTTTTGAATTTATATTATTTTCCTAGGCCTCAAGTAGTTGACACGTATAATCGATGAATTAAAAACTACACACACAATAACTTTATATAATAAAAAGCGCTATAGTGCAGTCAATATTTTCAATAAAATTATTACAAAAACAAACTATAACGCAATACGTTTATATGAGTATAAAAAAAATAATAACAAAGATTTTATGATTATTTCACAGAATTATATATATTATCCATTCAAGTAGGTATTTATTCCATTTTAAATTATTCACTCCGTTACATAAATTGCAATTAGAAAATCAAGTAACTAAATACTAATAAAATTATTTTGAAAATATACTGGATTTGTTTAATATAGGATAAAATATTCTTTATGCGTATTGTATAGATAGATATTACTATCTAAAATTCAAAAGTATCTTAATTTTTAAATTGGTTATTTATAGATTATAAGTGTTGTAACTAATAAACTGTTTCCAAAGTAATTATTTTATCTGTTTACTTGTCAAAATGTATGATAAATATTTCAACAGTTCATCACTTGCAAATTTAACTATATCTATAGATTGTAAAGTGGCCTACTCTTTTAGTTATGGTTTCAGTTCAGCGTTTAACTTGTTTGATCAGCAGTTCAAACTTTAAAATTTCATAAAGTTAGCTTAAACTTAAAACTAATAACATATTTAACAACTAGAATAATTTTCAATAGATTTGAATCAGTAAAATTAAATAAAAAACTTATTTAAATTAATACAAATTTAGTTGAAACCAAACAATACTAAATACAATAAATAATAATTTATAACAATAATTATTATATTAGGTATTCATTCAAATACAAATTAATTTGTACATTTTTAGTTTTAAAAATACAAACTACACACTACTAGTCCACATAGACAACAAATCAAACATCACATTAATATGTAACACTGCAACGGGAGTGTTGAGAATGCAATGTTTTAATTATTTGACTTACAAGCAATTAAATGAACATCGTTTAAAGCATATACACTTATTATACAACTCGTATCACATAATTAAATTATTTTTCATGCATCAATGGTTAAAAAAAATAATAATTTGAAAACTCCTATTAAAAATACTCTACATTTTAAAATTATAATATTATAAAGTGATTAAGTGAAAAAGGTTAAAATGTTGAATAAATATTAATTTTTTTAACTTCGCATGGAAAAAAATTAAAACTATTGTTTCGACTTGAGTTCGACTATATCTTGCCATTTTAAATATAATTTCCATTATAAATTATATTTTAAGTTGTAAGATAATGATTCAAATTCCTAGAATATTTACATAAGCATTTATTTTTTATTTAAATAAAAAGTCTATTCAAACACATATTGTCATACATTGTATAATCAAATGTGATCAACACAATCGTTCAAATTATCAGGAGTGGACGCAGAGATGATAGTATGTTCTTTTTCAGATGTTCGTACCTATTTCCTATTAGTCTATTATAGGTAAAATATACAGGCAACATAAAAAAAAACCATTGTTTTGGGTTGAATTATTTTTGCAGACAATTTTTTTCTTCATAATTGCTTTTTTTTTAAATTTAATCCGCATAACTGTTCGATTAATTCAGTGTTGATCGATCCACTTCTGGGAATAATGTTTAAGCTTTACAGCTTTTAAGGGTGGAAAAATACTTAGTATACTAGAAAATATTATTTCTGTAAGACAATGCCTAATTGTGGCAATTGTTATAGTCTTCAACTATCTCTAAAAACGTATCAAACAGCTGACTGATATTTTTTAATTGATTATTTTTAATTTGTATAGAAGTTTCTAGTATATATCAATGGATAATATATATAATTTGTTGTTATTAACTAAGATTCAAATTAGTTAGCGCATGTGCAATTTACTTGCATGCATTTTGATCATCTTTATCGTATGTAAAATTATATTTTTAAATATTTTACGATCATTTTAATAACTATTCAAAACGAATTATTGTTTTAAAATAAGTTATGAAAAACTGAAAGACTTGATAAATATTCTCAGCATTAAACATCTAAAATATAGTTTCAAATGTTGTATACTTAATTACTAATAAATTACTTAAATGCTACCTAAAGAAAAAGACAACAAGTAGTTTCTAAAAATTTAAATGACAATATCTATAATTCAATACGAAAGAGCAATTTAATATTGCATTATTACTGAAATATATAAATTATTACAACTAAAACTGTATTTTATGTGTATCCAATAAAAGTAATTGTAAATATTTTAATGGCCTGATTTCAAAATGGTTAACAAAATCTAATACAGTCTTTGGACACAGTAATCAGTCTGAAAATCAAGTTACAAAAATTTTAATTTATTGAGTTCGGCTGAAATTCAACGACCTTGTGGGAAATTAAACAAAGCCACTATAAGAAATTAGTATAGTTAAATTTTAATTTTAGTGTATTGTGTATTGAATCCTTTATATACATATTTATGAATGATAAAAATATATTAGATTGTATATATTTTTATAAATTTTAATATTGATTTTTAAAAGTGTATTGGCACTCCAATTGACAGAGCTACAATTGGAAATACAAGGTCGATAAATAATCTTTAGTTAGTGTTTAAATAATAAAGTATGTGACAATATAATATTATATAAGTATGTTTGATGATATTGTGTACACTGGTATTGATGCTTGTGACCAAAAATAATCAATTTTCAAATAACTTATTATCTAAATTTGCAACACTTGCTAATCGGTATTTTTAATTTTTAATTTTTTATGTACATACTTTTTGTTTAATTTAAATTAATTTTTATTCAATCAATAGGTACTTCGTCTGAATTAAAAAATGACTAATTATAGATACCTACTGAAAACTATGTTTGCAGTATTATAGATACCTAAGTGGCTAAGTGTACTGTTTTGGTCAATGAATTCGCTACACAAGCATTGCCTGCAATAATAGGACGTAGGTATTATTTGTTTTAATTTTTTCTTTGTGTCTTGTACTAATTTAATTTATCTTATCAAATTATAATTCCATGCTAACACACAGTGCGCAAAATAATTACTATTCACAAGATTAACAACCAACTTCAATTGATTATCTAAGGCGTCAAGCTATCCGTTTAGGTACACTTGTTTACCTAATTCACAATTACTTGTTTGTTCAGTATACAGAAAACAAAAATGTGACCAGAAATCCAGAAATCTTAATTGGTCATAAGACTAGAATATCTTATGAGGAATTAATATTATTAAACGTTATACAAAAAAAATGTTATATAATTGTTGTGATAAATATTTTGTCGTTAACATTTTTAAAAATCCGTCAAATACACTGTATACAATCGAGAAAAAGAGAAAATGCTTAAAAAAATTTTTAAAATGGTGTTTTAGAGAAAATCAAAGATTACCAATCATAAGCTCAAATTTCAAAAAAACTACCTGGCCAAGTAACTTCAGCCAGAATACCTGCCTTTCGATTGAGCTTTGACGATTTAGTGAATCTTAAATATGCGCCTATAAATTTTGTTGATATTGAACATTCTTTACCGATGTTCAAAGTAGGTACTGTTAGATGATAATTTATGATAGAAAAAGTTTTCTGTTTGAAAAATTGAAAAAAAACCTTCTTGTTCAATACAATTTACAAGCTAAAAATGTATGTTAATTTTAAACATTTGAAACCAATATATTTTATTAATTATTTTTTAAAATTTGAAAAAGTTGAAACATAAATAGTAAGAAGTATTAGAAAACCCATATATTAAAATAATGCAATAATTATTGTAAATTGTTAGTTATAGTTGTTTTTTAAATTTAAAGAAAATGAATTTATTAAAATAATAGTTTTAGAAAAAATTCTTATTTTTTAATCAAAAAAATTTGTTTTAAACAGCATATCTTTTGTATTTTAGTAAATTTTTAGTGATTTTTTTTATAGCAAAAAGTCTTTTGCCTTACTAATCAGTATTATTCATGCTTAACTTTCAAGACTTTGAAATTAAAATTGCGTTTTTTATACAAATGTAAGTAACCGAAAAAAATAAATTACCATTTCCAAAATAAATTTATAATTTGGCAAATAGAACATTATTCAAAAAATTAATACTTCAAAATCTAAGTATCTACAATGTAAAAATAATTTGCTGAAAATGTATAGCTTTTATTTTTTATAGGATTATAATGTTCTTAATGACAACAAAATTGGATTTAATTAGATTTAGGAAAACTTAAAATTGTAAACTCACCAATTTTCAGACACAAAAATGTACTACCAGACTTATATCGATTGATTATTCACAAACATAGCATAAATATTAGAAAGCCTACTACCAGTAAAAATTAGGTGATTACCTATAGATGCTACATAAAATATACACGAAAAAACTTAATCGTGAAATTAATAACTTTGCACATTATCTGAAATACTATACATTATAGGAACAAATTATCTGGAATTTAGATTTACAATATTAGTTACAACTTTCATATATTTTACACTCGAATACGATATAATAAAATTAAAACAGTATAATATAAATATTATATATTAGCTCGTCTGTTTACATATTTTTCTGAAGATTTATATTATGAAACTTGGGCAAATATAATATAGTATAGCCGGGTAGAAAGTGAGATAATATTTGTTTTTGAGTTTAATCGATAGCTTTCATTTATTTAGTTACCTACCCGTCCAAATGATTCGGTATTTAACGTAGGTACAGAAAATTACCGATTTTTATTAGAGAATTAAATAAAATCTCAAAAGATTATAAGCACATCAATATTTTAAAATAATACAGACCGAGTTTACAGTCTTAATAGCATAGACAGTTTTGTAAACATATTTATTAATCGTTAATATCAACAATTTTTAAAAATGGAATAAAACTATATTAATCGTTTGTGCTCCCTTCGCGGCCCAATTCCCACTTTTCACTACCTTCGATATTGTGTGGGAATGAATAGGTACACACGAGTACACGACATTACGTAAGCATATTGCATCATGCAGTAATACACACAATTTTTCAATTCTATCTCCTACCTAAATCGAATAAAATGTGTTAGTTATAAACTAATACTTGTATGAACTTATAACCAGTTAAATCTATTCAGTATTTCAAATTGATGTTTTATGTGGATAATATAAAGTATATATAGCATCTATATGACATTGTAATTAGGAACGAAAATCATAAATTTATAAAATTTTAATGTAAGTACCGAAGGCAATAGGTAGGTACATATAACATGTATATTGTATAATATAATTATTAATTAATATACACTATTCATTTTGTAAGTGACTTAAACGTTAGTAAAAACATTCAAAAATTCTGTAGAAGATTATGACAGCTGACAGGTATAATATAGCATATAACTTAATATGTGTTACATCGCTACTTATTGTTATTTAAATGAATTTTTAGAGAATAATTTTAATTTTAGCTACAGCCTACAGTAATAGCTGTAATCACCATCAATGTCAAAATCATAAACTACTTAAAATAAATTAATGTTTCTAAAAAACTATTTCAAAATTTGTACTTCTTATTTATAGTTATCACATTATTTTTATATACATATAATTATTAATGCGGGGGCTGGAGGAGAAGTACTGGCATCATAGTTCCTCCTCCAGTCCTCGATACCATAAGGAAAAAAAAAAAAAAAAAAAAATATAATTATTAATGACAGTACCAAGAGATCATCATTTAATGAAAACGGGAGCTCTAAGTTTCAAAAAATAAATAAATACTTATGGATAAACCTGTATAAAAAAAAATGGCTACAGTCATTAGATATTATAACTCTTTAATATATTCACTATAAATTGAATTGTTATAATATCCTCAATTATTGCTAATTGATAGGTGAACGGTCCCCAAGTACAAAAAAACCCGATTTTAAATCTTATGAGACATACCTAGCTACTTCATTATTATTATTTATCTTATTTTATATGTATATATAGGGCATATAGGTATATAGGCAAAATAGATTGGCGCCATTTTCTATATACATAATAAATCATACCTATAACCTATACCTAATCTAAAGAAGTCTTCATACGATAGCAGTTCAAGTATATTTTTCATATAAATTAGATACAATTACCTTCTTCTTTAAGCCACATTTTATATTTTATATTTTATTTCGTTTTAAATCATTGCAAATTTATAAATTTTAGGAGCTAATATTATATTATCCATGTATAATAAACACATAACAGGGTAAGTCACAAAATTAAGCTACAATTAAAAACACTAAAATATTTTTATTAATATCATAATATTATGTTTATCACATAGACACTCACGAATATTTTAAAAATACAAACATGTTCTAATGCAGCGAAATGTTTTTTAAAACATAAGTATTTCCTGAAAGGTATCTCACAAAAGCAAATCCATTCAATTTAGTTTTTGATAATAATTCGGGATTCTCTTATGACCGGATTTTTATAAAAGCAATTTATAACAATTCTATATTTGAGAAACAATTTTTAGATAAAATAACCAATGACAAAATTTAAGTAAGAACTCAAAAGAAAAAAACAGTAACATTTTTATCACTGTTGATTGTTGAGTATTGGATAAACAGGATAAACTGATGTCCTCAAAAAATTTCGTTGAAAATATTCTTAAAATATAATAATTTATAGTTTTATTTCGATTATAATATAGTTACTAACTCTTTTTAATTGAAATTGTATGGCAACAACTTTAAATCAGACAAAATTATTAAATTGAGAGGTCTATGGTACAAAATAAAGAATGATACTTGAATAGCTGATGTTGGGGAATGGGAGGTGGTGGAGGTGGACAGAGCCTTATGGAGATGTATTATGCACGTCAAGGCGGTGGCCGACCTCATATTATAGTCGAAAACGGCGAGCGAGGAAAAGGAAGAAAAAGAAATATAAACTTAAATAATATCATACTAAATATAAATATTGAAAAGCACTCTTGATTCCAATTGTATGTATATACTAACTTTTCCAAATCATACATACATAACTGTTAACAATATTATTTATTTCAAATTAGCGCAGTTAAAGGATTGATAAATTAATACAAGATTCAGCAAAAGAAACAGTAAAAATAAATGTTTATAAATTACGAATTAAGATTATTGTAATTTTATATGCTCAAACTCTCACCTTATAATTTCGAAGTTCAGCCATCTTAAAACTGTACTGTCAAACGAACAAAATATTTGAACAAATTATGATTCCTTGTTCAACCTAGAATAAATATAAATAACATATTATTAATTGAAGATTAGTTAGTTAGTTAAAAAAATATGTTTATTGAGTTATAAGTTAACAAATAGTATAATATAATATCGAATACATTTAATAGATATGGCCAGTGGCGCAACTAGGGGGGGGGGGGGGGGGTGCAAAAAGGTCTTTAGCCCCCCTTGTTTTTTTTATATATACACGTAATTATTATTATATACCTAATATTATGAATTTTATGTTTTTAAATGATAAGAAATTTCCTGAAAAAATGTATAACTGTTTGTTAGTATAATATAATTTGTTATTTATCTTTGTTGAATATTGAAAAAGATTTATTCAATCTGATAAACACCGAAACTATTTTGAATAAATATTGCATGAAACCCATAAATATTATGCTGATTTCAAATGTATAGATTATTATTTAAAATTAATATTAAAATGTTTCAATATGTTTCTGATATTGTTGTAAAAAAAGAGTATTATAAACGTTGTTCATTTTTTTATTTTTGTAAAAAGTCTCAATATATTTTTTAAAGTTTTTATGTATCGATTAAAGTTAATCTATGTGTAGGGAGTGTGGGGGGCTTAGCCCCCCACGGCCCTGTGATGTATTTACAGATTTAGCACCCACCCCTCGTTTTAGAGATCTAGTTGCGCCTGTGGATATGGCATATAGAAATGAATTAGATACATAAATTAAAATATTATAATGTTAACTAATCATTTGAGTTTATCTAAAATATACCGTTTAATTTTTAACTGTAAAATAATATGTGTATAATTTTCTCTAATTATATTTTAATGTAACATAATCTACAAACGTATAGTGACCGTGCATTTGTAGGCTACAGGCCTTATAAATCCATTTTAACGAAATGTGTCAATTTTATTATTACTGTATTCATAGGTGAACAAAGGAGGGAAAAGAGCTTTAGAAGCCTCAGCCCTTCAGAAATTTCAATAGCCCATTCCCTGATGGTCGATGAAAATGTATATACATCCATAGATTATGCAAATCACAATCTATAAGAATTGAATTTTTGATAATGCTAATCATTCCACTCTTTCCCGATAAAAAAAAAATTCAACCAAATATCCGTTTAAATGTTTGTATTAGCGAAATATTAAAATTTGTACTTATTTGTAAGTATATTACTTATAGAAGTCAAGAGAGAAAAAAATAGTTTTCACAGTATTTAAGGAAAAGCAAAAATGTAATACTTTTACAGACAATAATATGAAAGAAAATAATAAATTTCAAATTTTTTATAAATACAAAACGGAATACTAAATATCTCACCATGGTAATGTATTTGTGTTACTGTATTTTATTTTGTGTTTAAAAATTATGTTTATGTAAAACAGTTATCGATCCTAAATCATAATGACTTATAATGATTCTATGTTCTTACCGCCGTGGAATGCATGGTCAAATGATTTCATTAACACTGAAAATTGGGAGGAATATAACGATGTATGTATTATGGATTAACAATTAATTAAGTGTTAAAAAAATAATAATCATATAATCAAATGCGATTATTTTTAGCAACCTGTTTTTAAACACCCCGCTGGCCATGAATGCCTACCAAAAGAAATTGCCCATAGTGTCAAACTATGGAAAAGACCTGGCGAAATATTTAGCCTTGATGGACTTGTTGTCCAGTCTAAAGGAAATGCAAACGATATAAATAATTTATTGACCACTAATGAACCACTAATGAATGTTAAAGTAATAACAATATTTTTATTTTAGTTTAATTTTAAGATTATAGTTATATTTTATTTTGATTTACCCATCGTGATTATATTTTAAATAGGTAAGTGGTTAATTAGGTGATAAGGTATATAAAAAAACATTTTTTCTCAAAAGTAATGATTATCAATTATTATAACATGGTATTTAACTGTCCATGTTTAACTACAATTGTACAATATAATTTGGTGTTGACCTATAAAATAATTATTAAATTTACCTATAATATACAAACAAATAATAAAAATTATAAAATAATAAAAATTCAAGATTTTACAAAATATGGAATTTTTTTAAAGAAATATTCTTGTGTTCAAAATATTATTAGTTAAAATTGTTTTAAATGTTAGTCGTTATTTAAATCAGAAAATACCCCTTCAAATATATGCCTACTCCAATAAAATAACTTTTCCATAATATGATTTCTCAAAATGAAAAATTATAAGACTTGTGTTAGGTCTTTTACATATAATTAAAGTAAAATTGTATTCCCGGTTAGCTCAATATGATAGTATTACAATATTATTACCTACCGGTAGATACAACAAATTAGCGTAACAATAATTAAAGTGTCGCATTTCACAACATACTTACATACTTCACAATCTAACAGTCTCATAGTATAGATATACATTTTACATAAATTGAATATCTTAGTATCAATATTTTTAATTTTTAATAACTTTATAAATGTTAATGTATATCCAGAATTCCACTTTAATATAATATCACTTAATTAGGATAATAATCTAATAGGCCTATTATAATTATATTATAATACCCGGGTATTAAACTGTAGTGAACTCATATTCCCATATATTTAAGTAGCCAGTATAGTACCTACGTTTGAGGATTTTTTGAAATTCTGTCAATACGTTCTTGGATTATCTATCTAAATTATTATTATTACTAGTTCGTAAAGGTAAATTTAATCTAATTTGGCTCATACAGAAATCATGAAAAATAATTCAGTACTCAATTGCCCTAGAAAAAATCTCCCATTATCTCGTGATCTCGAGGTGTTCAAGACGTTCATTCAATTGTTTACCACAACACATAGTGATGGGTATGCCGCAAACGAACTAGGTATGCCTCCTCTAAAAATATGACGATAACACAATCGCATAATAAAGGTCGAAATGAACAATAGCGACGAGCAAACGATTCATGGCTCTACCAACCTACCTATATCGTCTTACCCATCTACCTGACCACCTATTGCTACAGATTAATGCAGCATATGAAAACTGCACAATGTTTAATACCAAACCATAGAAGATCGATTTAAGAAAATTACCTTTTTATTTCTACTCTAAGATACTTTGGTGGATAAAAATTTCGCGCCTTTTCGATTCATTTTGCATATTATGTATATGGTATCATACCATTGGTATGTGGTATATATATATATATATATATGATGTAATGGTATCATATAATGATGAACTATATTTTAATTTGCAAACAACAGACAATTTTACCAGATAGCACATTGTACAATAAATATAAAATCAGTAAGGGGTGATTTTAGTAGTGGAATAATTTCTGTACTAATATATTAGGTACTATTCATATATACTAGCTGTCTTGAACGTATCCGTTGTTTTTACCTAAATGCAATATAATAGGTGTGTCGGTGTGTGTACGGTGTTTCGATACATTTAGTATTTTAAACACAATTTTTCGTAATTTTGGATCGTATCGATTTAAAAAAACCTCATGCACCGGATACCAGCCAATAAAATTGAACATTTATTTAGTATTTCAATTTTTAGAGTAAACATAAATTATGTATCAAAAATAAATTTTAATTTTTCAAATACATAAATGTTGATAGATAATAAATTAATTAAAAATAAAAACCTAACGTGCGCACCTTTTACATAGGCCCATTATTTATAACAAATTAAAAAATAAAATGTCCGGTTTTCGCTTGAACTATATTAGGTAATAATATTAACTATAGGTATTAATTATATTACCTATGAATAATAATTATCATAATATTTAAAAAAAAACATTTGGACTTACCAATTATTTTCCGTTGAGTCGGTTGAATCCACGCCCGCCGCTTATGCCCTCTTTGAATCGCGTCGGACGTGCGCACACGTGCTCGAGCGATTGATGGTGTGCGGCGACTGGCGCGTGTCTGTATACGGCGATCACTGCACGGTGCACGATTATGATGTGAGGGGCGACGTAAGCGACGTGAGCGACGACGACGACGGTGCGACGGCGACAACTGAAACGGAGGCGGCGGCGGCGGCAGCGCTCGACGACGGAACGATAAAATAAAAATTCTGTTTGTCTCGCACCCGATAGGTCACTGGCCCTGGCTACGGTTCTTGTGACGCGCCCCCCACCCCGATATCGGTCATCGGGCGGCGTTGTAGTCGACTCTCTCCGGTCGTCTCGCTCACGTCGCGGGTGGTTCGGGGATGGCTAAACTGCCCCCCGGATCACGTCGTGTGTGTGTGTGTGTGTGTGTGTGTGTGTGTGTGTGTGCGCACGCGTGCGCATTAACTCGCAAACCTTGAACTTGGCGACCGCAGCCACCG
The DNA here is from genome assembly GCF_037042655.1 of Diuraphis noxia. Lineage (NCBI taxonomy): Eukaryota > Metazoa > Arthropoda > Insecta > Hemiptera > Aphididae > Diuraphis > Diuraphis noxia. Next base: position 29,991,659 of record NW_028301711.1, read on the forward strand.
ACACCACTTCCTCACCGACCTCTTACCCCATGCCCACCACCTCCTCACAGCTCCATCTTTGGAGCTCGTGTGGTGAGACAGCATAAGTATTGTAGCGCCATTACACGTGATAATAGTATGAGCTATGTCAAATAAAATGCAATATTGTCAATCATCAACAAAAGAATTATCATAATAAACCGCTATCTGTCAGCTAAATTACTCTGAGTTGAATGTATCTTATTTGCACGATACTATTATGTCAAAATATATTTACAATTAATAAGTGATAATAAACTCAAGATAATATGCAATACACTAATAGCGTTTTCCCTCCGACTGCACTAGTGCACACTACATGCGAACACTGATACCATAATCACAGTATCCTATAATTTTCCACACCGCGAAAATTCACGGTGTCGACCGCGGGTGTACACCAGTGTGCATTAGTACAATCAGATTTGGTCAGATGGAAAACGCCATAATGTTTATTAATCTATGTGTGGGTTACTTACATTAAAAAATTATATTTGAAAACAGTATATTACACTGTTTTGTCACGTGTAAAAACATGTCGCCAGGAAAAAAAATTGTTGATCTATTTTGCACGTAAAACTGATTTATATCGATTGAACAATTTTTCAACTTCAACCAATTCAATCGCTGTTATTGGAGATTATTTGATATTAACTATGTCCGAAGGAGAAAGTTTTACATCCAACAAAAATCGGAATTATTGTAGTTAATTTTTCATTCATAATTTTTGCTAATTGTGTTCCTCGTAAATTGATTGAATATAATATAACAAATTATATTTCTTCGCGTGCTTTCATGAGGCATCAATGATTAACAAGTTTACTTTTCTAAAAATGATTTTAGGCTAGTTTTTGAAAATGTTTTAATGGCACACCATTGACCATATTAATGGCGTTGATAGATGTTTCACAAAACTCGTTGTTAAATCATAAATATTAATTTCATTTTTTTAAACTTAGGAAGACGAAAATGAAAAAAAAAACAATTTGTTTGGATTTTCACTTCATATTTTAGTACTTTTTCCCCTTATAAGTTAGGTTACATAAATATTAGCTAAAATTTATGTTTAATTGTTCTATGGATTTTTGACAAACAGAACAATATAAAATTTGGACATTCCTTTGAACATAATAATGTAATATTAAGTTCAATGGAAATTCAGAATCCACAATGGCATTGCAAAATGCGTAAAAACCGGGGTAAAAACTGATAATATATAATTAATAGTGGAAGATTTACTAAACTATTATATACAATCAATATTTTTTTAATAATATAAGATAAAAAACGGGTTAGGTAATGCTCTGTTGTACAGATTAGGTATTTTTAGAAACTATAGAGTCATTGTAATATACGTGTTAAATTTGATTTCAATGTTTTAAAAATCATTGTACATGAAAAGCGAAGACGGTTTGTTAGCATTAAAAAGTATATATTTATTTTACTATTAGACATTAGTATTACAGTAAGTTAAATTAATTTTTCCCGAAAAAATGCATTTATAATGACATTGTGTGTACAAAATATAATAATATAGGTACTCTACTAATTTCAAATACCCAATAATATTTTGAATTACAACAAAATAACACTAAAATAAGATTTTATGAGAATCCAATAACTAAATTCAAACGCTCATAAAAATTAAATTGGCTCTCTACTAAGTTTGTTTGCTAAATTTTGGAAAACTCATTGGAAATCTTTCAATTTTCAATATTATTTGAACAAATGAAAATTTTTTATCGACAATAGTTATTATAAGAAACTAATTAAAATCAGAATAATTTCACCCAAAAATAGTTGATATATTTTGAAAATTGTATGGTGAATATCAAATACTATTATTAATACTTGGTGTAATTAATGTATCAACGGTTATATTTTTTCTCTAAAAATGTTTGTTCAATTTCCTAATACTTAGTAAATCTATTATGAGTTTTTACTTTTAAATCCCCCCCCACCCCCAAAATTACCAACTAGATTCACTTTTCTACCAGAAAATATGCTTAAGCAAAATCCTAAGCATTTTTACTGCTCCAAAAGGTAGTAAAAGACAAAAAAAAAATTGTAAAATCAATCCACTTAAAATTTAAAATCTTTTGAGAATAAATCACTATTATACGCAATATATCTAATATCATCAAAATTTGAATTTCAAACGCTAAAAAATGTATTTTGCCTAACGCTAAGATTTTTTTTTTAATTTTAAAAACAAAAATACTAATGATTATCATCTTGTATTAAATTTCCAAGTATTTTCACATACATTTATCACTTCAAAATAATCTGAAAGATATAAAAAAATAGAATATTTAGTCGATTTATTCTGACAACCACTTTTACTATCATAGAAGTAAATTAATCCAATCAAAATATAATAAAATCTTTTCAACGATATTTAAAATTGTTTTTTTTTAATTAGATTTAACTATCAATAAATTTCAAATCAGAACACTTATACGCGTTATTAATTCAACGGATAAGTATACTTGTAATTAATTAATTATCATAACTACTACAATTATTATCAATGAAATGTGATTTACTCGCGACTCATCAATTTAATACAAACATTATTTTAATTCTTCCAATCCAAGGTCAACATTGTATTAAGAATATTTAAAAATTAAAAGTACAAAAGGTTTTTGTATTTTTAATAGTTATTTAACTTGTAATTATTGACATTCACTACATGGTATAACGGTATAGATACCTACCTTAATCGTATTGACTCATCTTGGCATCTTCGACATATTTTGAACCACACGTGAGATATATACATACTATATAAACTATAATATTTACATACCTTTTCTTTATATATTATACCATTGTTTCTAAATATTTGTATTATATGAATTACTAGAAGGTATACTACATCAGTAGGTACCTTCCAAGACAAAAAAATTACTAACCTAACAAAATGTTTTTAAGGCCACTAGAAAAATTAACGAGTGACTGATGCACACTATGTTATTCTTAGTGTGTTGTGTGTTTATATTAGAATATAATGTACCAACGCAACGACTGTTACCCAACTATTTATTAGGTGTTCTATAATGGACAACCTTTTTGTAAATATTAAGCAATGTCATGAAAATAGATATACGTACATAATATGTATATTGTGTATATAGTTACCTACAAATTACAATATACCTATACTAAAACTAATAAAGTTTCCAAATAACTAACCGGTTACCAATAAAACGATTAAAATGAACCAGCAGTGAGTTCTACAAAATCGGAAATCCTATCGGTTCGCAATGTTGATAATTTAAAGAGCGAAAAACTAGAAATTAATTTTTTTTAGTCGTAAATAATTTTTAATCAATAACAAAGCATTAAAATCTATTTATAATAGTCTAATGTACTAAATGTCTAAATGCGTCAATTACATTATTAATTTGATAATCTATATAAATTACTTAACACGTTTTGTTTAAATAAAATAAAACATGTATTCTTAATAAGTTTTTAATAATATTATAAGTGGCCCTACAAACATTCAAATAACCAAACAACTAAAAAACATAAGTACAAAAATATAACATCAAACATACGAGGCGTGTCCCAAAAGTAAGGTCTCCATAATTATAATAATCGAAATAAGCTTTATTCAAAATATTTTTTACATGGTTATATATACAGTACTTATGAATTATTTTTCCACATAATCGCCATTTACTTGGATGCATTTTTCAAGGCGCTCTGGAAGTTTTTGTATGCCAGCCTCATAGAAACTCGCCGCCAGCTCCTTATTTAGGTATTGGGTGACTTCTGTCTTCACTTCTTCATCTGTCTCTAACCGTTTCCCTCCCAAATGTTTCTTTAAGTTCAAGAACAAATGGTAGTCGGACGGGGCAAGATCTGGACTATAAGGGGGATGGGAGATCACATCCCAACCAAACTTTTCCAAGAGTGCTTTTGTGTCACGGGCAACGTGGGGTCGGGCATTGTCATGCAATAGACAAACACCCTTCGTCAGCATGCCTCGTCTTCGATTTTGGATGGCTCTGCGAAGTTTTTTCAAAATCTCACAATACGAAGCTGCATTAATGGTTGTCCCAGTTGGCATAAACTCAATCAACAGAACTTCACGAAGCTCTCTTTCAATTTGTTCTTTCAACTCGTCTGAAATCGAAGGCCTTCCACTTCTTTGTTCATCATGAACTTCCGTCCGACCTCCTGAAAATTCTCTACACCACTTTCTAACATTTTTTAAAGACATGCAACTCGTAATTAACAAATTTTTCATGGTTTATTTGATAAATTATATGATTCCAATGTAATTATTATTACAATAATTTACTTAACATTTTTAATAATCTAACCGATAAATAAACTCATCCTATATATCAGGGGCATCATTTGTAATAGTTGACGGTGGAGGCCCTCCCTTGGAAGGGTGGCATGGTGTGCATTCACCCCAATTTTTTTTAAAACTCTTTCTTCGGCTTTTCAAAAATTCTAATATAACTGATTAACCTAAGTATTTTAAGTCAGATATTGAATCACTATTTAAGAAAAATATATTTATTGTATTTTATTTCAAAAAATGTTAGATTTACACTGACAATTACAATTGACTGACAAGTGACAATCAAGAGCTATTTAATTACAAAAATACGTGTCTATACTATAATAATAAGTTGAGTGAATATATTGATTAATACGCTTTAACTTATTGGCAAATATCTGCTTTTAGTCCATCGAAAAACTCGCCGGTTTTATACACATATGTATGTATATGACTATGTTTATTTATTTATTTGTTATACATTGTTTAATTTTTTATACAATTACAATTTATTAATAAGTTGCATTTCTGTTAAAAATTGTATAATTCTGAAAACGTTGATTGGTTCAAAGTTGAGTGATTCAGCGAGGTGGTCGGAGATTTGGAGTTGTCTTATTTCCTTGTCGTAGGTTCTATACATTCGGATATAATATGTTTAACTGAGAGAGGAACCCCACAACAAGTACAGATAGGGGGTAGCTTCTTTCTTCATTAAATATGAGCGAGTGTCTCTTGGTTTCTTGTGTTTTTTTTTTTTTTTTTTTTGGAGGGGGCGGTTTAATGGATTTCTTGATTTCATTTAGTTTGATGGATGTTTCATTCCACTCTATTTGACGTATACGTGTTGTGTTATCCTTTATGACTCTCTTTATGTCATTAAAGGAGAACATAGGTAAAGTGAGAGCTTCTGGAGACGAGTGGGCGAGGAGCTTGGCGGCTGCATCTGCTTGTTGATTGCCAGCTATGTTGCAGTGACCAGGGAACCAAACGTATGTAATGTTTTTTCTATATTGTTGAGCTAGGAAGGAAGTGAGTGATATCCGGATTTTCCTGACAATATCAGAGGGAGTGTATTGATTTTGAAGGCTGGTAAGCATAGAGAGGGAGTTACTAAATATTGTAATATTATCGTCATCTACTTTGGAAATTGTATACGCAATGGCTTTAAAAATTGCCAGAGCTTCTGCAGTATATATTGAGCATTTGTTTGAGAGTTTCTATTGAATTATGGTTTCTTCACATATGATGGCCATCCCGACACGCCCTTCGATCAAGTATTATATTATTAAGGCACTAATACATTTATTTACAAAGTGAAAAACAACTGGTAAACACAAAATAAATAGATACATTATAAGAAATTAAACAAAAATGTATCAATAGTTGTACACACATACTTGTGTATATGAACTATTAAGTGACACATCTTAAATGAAGAGGTATTTCCCCCCATCCCCCACCAAAAAAAGAGGCCCATGAATGTGGCCTAGTGTCGACTTTAAATGGTCTGCAAAACTTTGAAACCAATAATAAAAAAACTAAAATGACACCCGTGGTATAGGTATACCTACTTTTATATTAATTAATATTTGAAATGTTTCTAAATCGTTCAACTAGATAACAGTTAAGTGGTTAAAATTATGAAAAAATTAACACGTTTTAATAAAATACGACTTTTTATTACATACAATACGTATAAATGTAAAGTGGAATTAATATCTGATAATGATATTAAAGTAGAGGATCGTATAACGTAAAACATACGTAGTGTCTTATTAGTATTTCAATAGTTTGCATGATACGCTGATATGATTAAACACATCTCAAAACTCCGTCACTCTGTAGAGTGTGTAGTGCGCATACTGTAATGAAAAATAATAATCATCATTATTATCGAAATTAAAAATATGCACTGACGCACTGTTAGGTATAATATTATACAATGAGTGTAATCTATACACGTTGTTTTTTTATTATACTTTTTAATTATTTTCTATACGTTTTTCAAAATACATGCATATTATATTAATTGTATTATAGTAATAATACAAGTACTCCTTGAGTAATAGTAAACTTTTTTTTTTAAATTTGTATTTATACGTCATAATTATATATATATATATATATATATATATATATATATATATATATATAGGCATGTGTGTGTGTGTGTATGTATGTTATTATGTGTATTTCTAAGGAATAAAACATGAATTTAATTACGTTAACTTTAAATACAATTTTTCATTTTTCTGTTCCATGTTTTCAGGTTTATCGGTGGATTCTGTATCACATTGTATTGTATACAAATCGATTTAAAAATAAATGGCCACAACCATGGCATCCATCTAGTGCGATTTTTTCACGTTGCAAAGCTGAAGTAGCATGGAATAAAAAATCAAAACCAGAGTACAATCCATTTGGAAAATATTGGCTTAAATTATTTTACATGGTTAGAATGAAGTACATCTTTTATCATTTAGGCAACAGTTTTAAAATAATTTAATTAAGAAATAAAATTAAAGCACCTTCAACATATTCACAACATTTATGTAATATTCAAGGGAAAGTTTCGTATGATATGCGTTAGCGATCATTTACCAATAAGTGGCGATGGCCGAATTTTATTGCCTTTATGCAAAGACAGCAAAGTTCTTTGGTTACCATTACTTGTCAAAGGACTGTTACGTATTTACTCTCTGGCTGACGATTTTGATCAATTCAATACAATAACATGTCTAACTGGATGGTCTTGTATTCAAACAAATTGCCAGTACATTTTCGTTTTTAATTAGCCATTATTTTTACCATGTTTCAATAGTTTTTTATAACGCAGTCACGCAAATAATTTAATTTAATATCGAATTCTATATTTCTACACCCACGTAATTATTCTTTTCTTTAGACATATTTCAACAGAAAATTTATGGTCATCGATTTTATCTCACTCGTCAAATCCGGATATTGGACATTTAGATCCAAACAGCAAATCAAAAAATCAAAAAAACTCTAAACATAAGGATTGTTTTCACTTAACCTCTACAACGGGCACACAATGCCATCACGACGAATTTATGACAATTTATGGATCAAATCCTCCGAATTCAATAGTTGTTGGTTTTATATTGTCACCAACTATCTATAAAGTAAAATATAATAACTATATAGATATTAGAAACTTAAAAAGTTTAGATATTATTCCTTAATAAAGTCGCGATAACTAAACGAATAAATTGGACAGCCTTCAGCTAAAGCACAACACTAAAATTATAATCATTTCAGCAACCCGATTTCATGCATACCTACAACTTTACTGTCTGATTGGGAAATCTTTATTATAGGTACTATAGTGCCATAATTTGGGTAAATCCGGCACTGTGTAGTGTGTATAAGTATTTACTGACAATATGTATATTTTTCTTAATATTGACCTTTCTTATTAATACTATTGTATTTTAAATAAATAATTATTTATTATTAGTTATCACACTTGATAAAAAAAATTATTTGATCAAATTTTGCCGATCTTGGGATAATAGTATGTCGATTGTTCGTTTCATCGACATTTTTGAATTTTTATTTTTACCCCACTTGAACTTGTTTTTGAATCCCTTGTTTATATACTACTATACCAGCTATTAATTTTAAACTATTTATTTAGGAGAATGACTCTAATCCATTGAGCCGATACCCACAACCAATGTTTTTGAATAACGCCAAAATGATAAGGAATAAATCATTACCGACTTGGAAAAAATATCGATGGGCAAAATGGGCAACTGACAATAATTTAATCAGAAAACATGGTATATCAATAAAATTATTTGTATCAATTATTAGTAGCTTAAATTTTATAGTAAATAAAATTAGTATTATTGTATTAACAATATTGCTGCCTACTTAAGAAGATGTGATACTCGGATGTGTTGTCTCCGTCTTATACAAGTGCGTAACATAACAATTTTTACGCTCAGTAGAACACGTGTAGCTCTGTTAGTTTAAAATTTAGAGTGAATTGACCTCGTATAAAAATTAAAGGTAACATTATTATTGAGGGTTTCTCATAGGCTTTTTATTATTTTTTAAATTCAAAGCTAGTCATGAGTATTTTAAAATTTAAAATTGTTTGTATATCTTAAAATACTCATAACTCGTGTTGCGTGAATTAATGTTATAAAAGTTAAATCATAAATTAATAATAATTTACAGTTTACAATAAATTTTAGTTGTATAAAAACTTCAACAAATATCGCATGTTTTAAGTTGAATTTGAAGTTAATTTTTTCCTACTTAACCGTGGATTTAAATAAAAGTACATATTGTATTAGGTGTATAGTTTTACTGTGATTATACCAAACAATAGATATAAGATAAAGAAAAAATTTTAAGTTCAATCTTTTATTTATATAATGCGTATAAACAATCAACAAAATATTGAATATTATTATTTTTTTATACCAAGGTACAGTATAAATTAATTACCTGAGGTAATATGATTCCAAATTTATGTTTTTCTAAATATGTACATTAATAAATAAATAAATAGATAAAAAAGACTGTTTATCGAGCTATATTCAACTTCTAATATTTATAAATGAAGAAAATATAATTAACGAATTTAAGATATAAAAATAAATTGTATTTATCACTAATTATTAATCTTAAATTAATTAATGAATGTTGAATAATGTATATTCTATGTACTAACACGAGATAATGTTTAGTGATTAGAAAAATCATTTAGATATAACATATCAAAATAGGTAGGTACCTAATCAAAGTTATATTAAGTAGGCACACTCAAACATAATACAGTAAGTATATTTTAGATACAGTCATCTTAAAGAACAAGATATCAAAAGTAGTGGTTATACTTTTATAAATAATTTCAAATGGTACCTGTTTAAAAGAATAATTCGATATTAATTATTGTCTTTATACTATAGGTACTACAAATATAAATAATATAACACATTGATAGGTAGATATAACTTTAATAGTTAGAAAATAAAAATAATAAAACTAATTAATGATTTTGGATTTTGAAAGGAGTAATGAAGGCATTTTGCATAATGCGTGTTTGTGTGTGTGTGTGTGTGTACATACAAGATAATACAGTATAACACAAGACTTCTCATAAGTTTTTTTTCCATTGATAATAAAATAAAATTTAGTAATAAGTATATATGTATAGCTCATACTAAAACCAAAAAATCTAAGAAATATAAACACAGTTTTTATTTAGATATAGATATTCTAATTTCAAATTTGGAAAAATTAAAATATATTAAAATTAAGAATCTTAATTTATTTGTGGTCATAAAAAATATTATTCATGAGAACTTGAAACTTTTAAAGTATATTAGGTATATTACCTAATATCTACTTATTTTAAGTATACACACAATGGCATTTACTAATGCAAAGTGATCAGAAAAAAATTAATTTAACCTACTATATATTCCTACTGTATTAGGTACTAATAGCAAAATGAAATTACTTTAAAAGCAATAATAGTATAAAAATATACCTAGTAATATAGGTTAGCGCTCAAAATCATTTTTTATCGCTATAGATAAAATGGTTTCATATTATTAAATTCAAATTAAACACATCTATTACATTGACCCTTTCGACAACCCTACCGTGCAGAAAAACGGAACCTACTCACTCATGGCTCACCTTTTTTGTTTGTTTATTTATTTTGTAGTTGTCTGATGAAGATATTCTAAAATAATGTCATATTTTCAATTTCCATTCGCATAATAGATAGTTCAACTCGACAATATATTTAAATAGTTTATAATTAATAAGGTTGGTTTAACCCTGATTCTGTCCGACATGTCTGTTTACTGTTTACTATTTTTTAAGATTATAGATGATTTATTTATATTATAGTATAAGAATAATGTTAATGTCCTGATAATAACGTGATTGTAATTTCAATTAAAATATTTCAAAGATTTTAGGGTCGTTGACCGATTATTCTCGTTAATATTGAATAGAATTGATTATTGATGTTATATGTAATTAGTATTACAATAGGTATACATCTTATTGTTATATTATTTATTGCGCTATTAGTTTAATTATATAATGTATATAAATTTAAACGTATACGTGAACATTTTACTATATTCAGTGAGGATTTCTTGTGTAAGGATCAAATTTTAAAGCCATAACGAAAAAAGTTAAAAGAATACAAGTCAGTAATTTTTAATTCTATTTTTAAGAATACTTAATTTTGTTCTTATACTGACTTTTACATTTCATAAAATACAAGGAAAATAAAATGTTCCTATCAGTAGGTACAGCATTAAACATAGCTAAGATTCAACTAATCACAGAATATGCACCCAAGTTTATGGTATCTTAAAAATCTAATTAAAAAAAAAATAAATAGTGACAAATGATGTACCACAAAAATTAGATTTCGATATTCAACAGTAGAACAAATTTTTATTTAATTTTATATTTCTTACTAAATATCAAATAATTTCCTTAAAATATATTTAAATAACAAAAATCGGTATTTAATTTATATCCTGCTTGAATACAATTTAAATTTAGAAAGCATTATTTCACTAAAAAATATTGCACCGAAATATTAAACATGCCCATTAAAGAGTCAACGGTATCAACAAAATAACAGTGACACTTGTCTAGTGTATGTCAGTAGCAATCGAAATATTATCAAATAATCGCTATTTTGATATTTACGCTAGCATCTACTATGCGTGACAAATGACAATAATAAGTATATTATTAGCTTTTAATTTTTAACCATTAATTTTATAATCACAAATTAAACGTGTAAGTTAATTCAATTTAATTATTTTTGATAGTTTTAAAAATAACAAAAATAATGTATTATTATTTGTGCTGTATGGTAGAATTGTCATTATAGTTGCTTATTTAGATATAATTTACTTATTATACCTATCAAAATATAATAATATTAAACAAATAAAATAAAATAGAAAACTTATAAAAAAGTTATCGGTCCTCAGATGACAGCTTTTCTCAAATTAGTGCCGAATTATTGCATTTTACAAGGAAATGACATTTTTTTTAAATTAAACATCCAACTAACGCCTTCCTAATTCCTCTGAAAAGTAAAAAAATAGATTAATGTAGGCATTTATACATACATTCATGTTGTAACATACCATATAAATATTGCATTTTTATTATAACAATATCAGAAATGTTATCGTTTTCTTGTTTAGAACTGAATGATTTTATGAAATTGGTAAATATATGTGCACCATGCGCCACAATACTGAATCAATCGTCTCCACTGATGAAAATCCTAAATAAATATAAGTCAATTGAAAATGACAGTCAATACGAGCTTGATTTTCAATATCTAAAACCTTTTACTGCGTATACAGTTTAAATGGTATTAAAAAGTACATCGCTATACATAACATTTCATCATTTATTATTTTAGATATGTGCAATTTTACATAAAAAAACACCAATCGTTTCGATTTATTAAGTCAGTCATCTTTCAAAACGAAGATGGTTCAGTGAGCGATATTTATCCGTCCTCGAACAATAATTGCTGTGCCTATTTACGTATCCTTTTTCTGTGCAATGGAAAGAGATTTTAACGTTACATACTAGAACGCCACACTACATAACTATGGTTGGATGTATTTATCAGTTAAATATTCCTTAAAAATATATATAAAAAATAGATTTTGAATCTCCTTATTGCCAGGCTATGCTGTTCACATTATCGGTTTGCAAAAACTATACTATTCATAACGGTAATATTGAACTAGACGCGCCTTCAAATCGCTATGTAATTGATTACCCATACATTAACGTGGAACAATTCCTCTGGTACGAGACGAAACTTCCGACACCGCTGTCTGCCATTCGCACAAGAGGAGTGTCAAACGTCGTGATAAATTTTAAACCTGGGTGATTATACATAATATACCGTCTGCAACGTACATGCAAAATGCGCAACATTTGCATATACGTGTTTGGCGTAATAATAATACTCGTATGATGGTATATTATTATTGCCAGTATCGTTATTATTATTATTATTATTATTATTATTATTATTGTTGTTTTTTCTATTATTGATATCACATTTATGCATTCGAATACAAACACAAACAGAGTGAACGTGTTGAAAATATGGGGTGAACTGCCGGCCAAGTATTCGTTGACAATCGAATCGACGGTAGACTTCTCGCTCTTACATACGGTGGAAACCGTTTATGAAAAACTCACTGATCAACCCAAATCGCTGACGTCCATACTCGGTGAGTAAGTTGTGTTGACTGTTTGAATATGATATTATAGAAATCTTAGTTTAACGCTCAAGGTATTCCGGTATTCGTACTAATAAAATATAAAATGACACAATTTCCGATGCGTGATTTCGTGTTGAGAAGATTACTAGATATTTTAACAACAACGAGTTACTTAATATTCTACAAGTAAATGTTTAACATCTGATGGTTGTTTTACGTTCATAGAGTAATTTTCTCACCGCGTATAGTAGTACCTACCTGAATAGAGCCAAATAAATGTGATGAATATTCATTATTCATAATCTACATGATATTACACATTTTTAGTGTCTCTAAAGCAAACGTTTTCACAACTATGTTCGACGCAGCCAAATACAGGTGACCGTGGACAAAGCTTACTAAGGTTTTACTCATCGTTTCTGCCACATTCCGTCAACAACGAAACCGAATTGAAGAAGATTGAAAGATTATCGATTATTTCAAAAGTATAATATATAAACATTATTAAATGAATTATTAATAGAAAATAATTAAAGCGTAATGTGATTAGAACTAATCGTCTAATATAAATTCTCAGCAAGTTCAAAAAGCCATGGTAAACATTTTAGAGATTAAATCCCTTAATGATATCTACGCTACGACAGAATTATATACGGAATTACAAGAATTATTACAAAACAAATCTTTGGGACTGAAACAGATTTCCGCATTATGCTTAAAACAAAAAACAATACATAAACAAAAAACTGTAAATCCAAGTCATAATAAAAAAATAAAAAATGATAAGTCCATAGTGATAAAAAAATCTCTAGTCAAATCTAAAATAGCCCATGGTAAAAATACTCCCTCGTAAGCATTAAAATCACTTCAATAGAATCGTAAAACGTGATTTTAAAAATGATTATTTTTATCAGGTCAGTTGCGTCCAAAATGCCTACCCCTAAACCATCGACATCAAAAATTATTTATTCAAATATGTTTGAAGTATTTTGGTAAGTCTTTTCTCTTAGATTTACATTTTATAATATTATGTATGTGTTATATGTAGCAATGTATTGCATTCTGGCGAGATTGACTTGGATGAATATCATTTTAAAAATGATTTATTTAATTATATGATTAGTGTTAATTTTGATGAGCATACTACAAAACCTATCGATACGTTGTTATTGTTTCGTCTAGACCTCAATACACATTCTAAATCAGTAAGTTGAATTAATTTACCAATAAATTAAAAATATTGTAAAATCATAAATAACTATCTGAGTTAGGTACATGACTTAAAAAATTCATCCGACTAATAAATATATAATAATAATTTTGTTTTTATATTAACTACTTAATTTAACCACAATTTTCAATAAAAGATTACAAAAAAATACCTTTATATTCGTTTTCATTAAAATATACTTAACTTTTATTATTTGAACTTGTCTGCTGTTATTAAGTACACTACTGATGTCCAGAATTTATTAGGTACATTAATGGTAAAAAAGGCAACGTGCTGAATCTAAGAGATTTAGGAAGTATATGGAACACCACTACTAAAATAATTAATTCTTTCGCCGGTTAAGCAGACATTAAGTAGAACATTCAAATGCAATTTAAGTACCTCCCCTTTCTTCACAAAAATTATGGCCGTGATGGCACAACTTTTTTGGAGGAGATAGTATTTAGTATTATTTTTTAACATATTCAATCATATGTCATAATTTATATATATATATTGAAATTTGAAATGGGAACTATACTGGATTACAGCACCTAACAGTTCCATCGATCTTATTATTATTTAATATTGATACAAATTCATATATATGTATATAAATATACATTGAATAGAAACAATTCTCAAAAGAGGCCCTGTGGTAGTGTGGTGTGCTCTATAAATGAAAAATACATTTGGATAAGTAGCTCCAGAGCCAACCCGTTACAAAAGTAGAAGTAAAAATAACATAATTGCAGTCCTATAGTTATATAATATGATATTTTGATATTTTGTTATTATTTATTTAATTTGTTCATTGAATAAATATATTTAAATTATGGAAAAATTAATAATGCCTACATATGACTGAGTGAGAACATTATTTATATGTTATGCTTTTAAACTCCGATTATAGTTGATTTTGATATAATAATATCATTCGAGGAGCTATATTATTTTTTTTAATTGCATTTCCATAATCCCTAAAGCTATCCCTTATGGGCCTTATGCCTATACTAAATCAGAAAAAATATGTAGATATTAAGTACCTAAGCTAAGTGCTAAGTAATCTAGTCTTTAAAATCGTATAACGAACCAATGAAACTTGAAAGGTATGCTTATTATGCCACAAAAAAGGCTTAAATCAATTGTTTTATTGTTCTAGGAATTGGTGCCAACAATTTTAAAATTTGCATACAAAAATAACAACAATTTCAATACTAATTTAATGTTGATCGACAATGATAATGAAATTGAAGTCATGCCAACGAACGTTGACATGAATATGTATATGGTTCATAGTACCACTAAAGGATACTCGCTAATAGGGTGGACTTCAGAAAAAAACTTAGATTTCAAAAATGTTAGTTATAAACTTGAGTTATTTGGACGACCATACGAGGTATTACACTCGTGCGGAACACATAACGATTATAGCTTACAGAAATACAGCACAACGGTATGTGATCATTTTTACACACCCGAATTTGTTATTAAGCATGTGAAAAATAGGTTTTATAAACCTAATGCTGAGAACTTATTGGCTCGGTAAGTAATAAAAGTAGCAAGTTTTGAAAACGTAAAATACATTTATTTTATTTTGTTTTTCTACCCAGGGCGATTCTAAACATTGAAAAAGCAGCTTTATACACAATATACTGTCATCTAGAACACTTTGAAGATGTAATGATGGAAATTCGAGTAGTAGACATAAATCTTACTGGTGGTAGTCCTACAGTATTTGCATCATATTGTACACGCGGAAAAACAGCATTGATTCCAGCTATATTTTTAGATCCGAATCCTAACAATAATTCACGAATTCCGAGTTCTAATAATTATTCACGTATGTACAGTAAATTGTATATTATATTTTTATTACAATAAAAATATATATTAAACAAATTAGAAACTTTATAATTTTGTAGCCTACTGTAGCCTGTAGTTATACCTACCTCCTTTTTTTATATTGGATAGCATGATTGTACTAATCATACTAGTATTTTACAAGCTGAATAGTATGGATTTACTTTGAATAAATTATTAATTTGTTCAACTGAAATATTCAAATATTAATATTAATAATTAGACTAATAAGTGTATTTCTAGTTATTTGTTTTGATTTATGAATTCTAATATTAAAATTGAAAAATTACTTTAATAATCATAACTTAGTACTAATAGATGGACACAGTGGAGATATAAGGTGCTCACTGTTCAACGTATATTTAGAATAAAAAAAATTTTTTATTTAAAAACCTAAATTGATTTATTTATTTATTTATACTTCATTACACAAGTGTTTGATTTCATAACTACCTACTAACCTAACCTATAGGTTTATTAAATAAGTATCTTAATGTACATACCTAGGTTATTTTTATCAATGAATTTTTAAGTTGTCTGTTGTTAACACAAGTACGTTGTGTCTTTTTTCAGAATCGAAAGAAATGGAAGCTGGAATCTCGACAAGCACAGTATTTGTAATCGAGGTTGTTTTAATCAAGAATATTGACATCGACTACTTTAATATACGAAATGATACAAATCAATATGATTGGACAATTTCGTGCACTTACGATAAGAAAGTACCTAACAAATTTAAAATTTAAATTACTGACATACATATACATTACATATAGTTTATGTACCTACTGAGTTCTGGCTTATTTAAGACTTTAAGTCCTGGGTTGGTTTTAAGCTTTGGTTAAATTATGATTTTTGATTAGCTCACAGGTGTTACACTTGAAACTAGTGTTATAGATTATGATTTCCATTTTACCAGTTCAATACCACATCAAATTCAACCTACTATTTTACAGAAATTGCCAGCCAAATCTAGTAAATGTATATTCTTTTTGTATATATATATCATATTAATCTATTTTATTAACTTGTTGGATTCAAATTTTACAGATCAAATAGATAGTTTAACGCCAAATTTGAATTACCACACAATGCTTAAATTCATGGCAGCCAATAAAGTATTAATATCTAATCAAACACAATAATAGTAGTTTACTACTGTATCATACAGACTAAAATATTAAACACTTGCTCATTTTTTGTAGGACATAATCAAAAACCAATTCGTGGATAATAATTCGAATGAAACATTAACAGAGAAAACAATTTCACTAATAAATAAAATAAAAAAAATTACTACTCTGCAAGATACTATCATAAATACTTTAAATTCAACCATGGATAGTAAAACTGAAAGCCGTCATGTATTAATAAAACAATTTTTTTTTTTTTGTTCCATATAGCCCTAACATCGTACATTTATTTACAGAATTTGATGGATGGATTAAACAAACAAGTCATGAGTTTCCTTCAACTTCAACGTAAATCGAATATGAACGTAAAACAATCACGGATGATGAAAAAGAAGTCACGTGCTGTATAGATATATAACTAATCAAACTAAAATAGTATTCCTAAATATAATTTAACAACGTATTTCAAATTTGTTATGTGTATGATGTAACAATTGTATAATTCAAATAATTAATAAGTAACTCAATCATACCAGCGATTACCACCATATTTATTTTGATATTTTTCTTATTTTTGTGTCTATAGAAAATACAAATAACATAAAATTGTTATCATTATTTTTTAATAACCTATTTTTAAAATATAATAAAACCAAATTCTTATGGGCCATTGAATTTGGTTGATTTTTTATGGCTATTACATTTTTTTTAGTTCAATTTTTAATATTTTTACATATTTTTTTGATCATAAAATTATAAACCCATTTTCAAATATTATAAACATTATAATATCTTGAGTACATATAAAATATGGATATCCTATTTTATTTTTAAAAAAAGCGAGGATGTTCAAAAGAGCACGTTCCACTGAAGTGGCCTCCCTAAACCACAAACACGAGAAGAACTTTACCCGTCCGGGCAACACTATTCTTTCGTATAAGTGTCGACCCGTTAAGAGGACACATTTATTATATGTTTAATAAACATTAAAAATTACATTATATAGATGTGATTGCATAACGATCAATTACATAACAGCGTGTACTACATTAAGAAAAACAGTGTTATTTATATTGGCCTTCGGCTCACATTTGATTTATAACTAATTTTACTAATTTTACGGCGCCCTTTGACCTTCTTCGTTCTTCTTCATCTTTCCTTGTAAAGATCACATTATTTGCATAGTCAATCTGACAATTTATTAGTACTCCTTTGAATTTGAACATAAATCCGATAGCTGAACTTGGGTTCCAGTTTTCACCTACTTTCACCTCCAGCGACCACCGTTCCCTCCACCAACGATCACAATTCAACAGCACGTCATCACTAACTGCTTGACAATTATAACACATAGATTTCCTACTATTTTTATTGTATGTATGAAAATTTTTAAATGCCTATAATCTGCTTACCTAGATAGGTACAAAACATTTTAAGACTCAAATCGGAGTGGTACATAGCTGGTACTACCTATAGTTGTCTTCCAAAATATAAAATTTGCCCTCCACTTAATCGTAAATAAATCGGTTATTAATATATGTATATAATATGGGTATTTTCTAATGAGATAATTATACTTTATATCTTTCGATAATTTTCAAGTGTTTAGAGTACCTATTTTAATGTTTTATGTCATTTAACATCTAAATCCAATTTTTTACGAGTTCATAATGCAAATAATAACATATAATTATTTACTACAAAAGTAATTTTTTTGAACATATACCTATCCACATATTGCGTTCGACGTTATTATTGAGATAACAACGGCTACAATAATATTAAATTACTGTAATAATTCCCAGTTTAATATATTCAGTCTAGAAACTATAAAATCGATATTTATGCGTGACGGTACCCGTCACACAGTCGTCAGTATATTATAGACACTCAATTTATCCTCACTTACCAACTTAGTTGAGTAAACACATTTGTATTTTTTGTTCGTTCAAAACTTGTTAACAATAAAATAAAAAGTGAATTTTATAGGTGTATTATTTTGAATTATTGATACAGATATCTAAGCATTTTTTAAAACCTAATATCGATGATGTTTTTTAAAGGCATCACATACTAGTCCATACTCCATACTTATAAAGATATAAATCAACAAAATCTACTCATACACAATTATTATCTATTATATTGCTGAATTATGTAGTACTGTATCAAAATCTACAGTCTTATCTATGACAATTGTAAAAATTATCACATCGTTGAACGTCGTATTTTAAAGTAAAAAAGAAAATATTTTTAGAAAAACTATAAGACGTAGATATTATATAATCACCAAAATATATCAACAAAACTAACTCTGAAAAATTAGTGGTTATACTAATTTTTCATATAAGCATTCTATTATCACAAATATTTCACTGACATCAAACATTTAAATTTTGCCTTGTATATAGATATTAGGCACCTATGTCGATATTTTATAAATATATAACATATTATTTTTTTTTTTTTTTAAGAACTCTATGATACATATTATATTAATAGCAAAAATGTAAAATTCAAAAATATTATGAAGCCAAATACTGCAGGTTTTTCATACAGAAACGCGTACTTCTTGTTGAATGTATATATATGCGAGTCAATTGAATTCTTGAAAGACAAAAACAAAACAAAAGGAATTCTTACTTTTATTCTCGTATTATATTCGCTATGAAGTCGTCAAAAAAGCTTACAATAATGGTGCTGATATTAAGCAACTGAAAATCGGTCACGCACAGACACAATGTAACGCGAAAACACTGAAAACCAAATATCTTCGTACACAATGTGTGTGAGGAATCATTTCACGACAATAGTACGCCACTGTTCATTACCCGAGGTGAGTATAATTATATGTACATGTACCTATAACCTACACATTAATATTCTCCACACGTCTCATATACCATTCAAGATACGCCCAAACGTGGCCACAACCCGATTCAAAATTGTAAATAATATTTTTAATGTTCTGACATCGAAATCATTGCTTAAAAACATTTTTGAAGTTTTAAACAATAATAGTATATAGGCATATAGTTATCGACATATCGAAATAATAGCAAATAATAAAAGCTGAAGAAAAAATGACAGAAATATTGGCTAAATTTACCTCTCTCAAACAAATTCAGAAAATTGAAAAATAATATAGAAACTCCGACATCAAAAGAAGAGAAGAAATAATCATCAATCGAGGAAAAGTCAATCCCAAGTAATCTATTTCAACCTCATCCTCAAAGAACCAGCACCAGTATGTGATTTTTGCGACGAGTTAGGTACTCCCAGTAGAGCATATTATAATATAGTGATCAACAACCCCTGCAGATACGCAGAAACCCGCAAGCCGCTTCATCCTAAATAATCCTCTTTCTTTCTCTACAGTCTATGCCATGACCTCGACGAAGAGATCACAGGAGCAAATAGCAATCCTTACTTTATTTCATCAATCTATACAACATAAATTGTAAACTTTCCCGAACATAGTCACAATAGGCAGTAACATGTTTTGATTTATGTAATAATTCCATCAGTATTGGTAATGTTAAATAATTAAATGCAACAACAAATAATTCGTTCTAACTATAATTTGTATTGTATCATTAAATAACATATTATAATAAATTAAAACCATCAGTGACGTGACGAAGGACTATATTTGAGACACGTGGTTCAGTTTGAGGGGTGGTGGGTGTCCTCAAAGATCATCTGATGTGTTAAAAAAGCATTATTATTTAAATGAATAAATATTATATTTCATCTTAAAAGAATTTTTTAATGTTTTTTGTGATGGGTGGAGTGGGTGGTTGGTCTGGAAATATAACTGTGCATCATAACATAATGAAGTTCGCCACGCCACTGAAAACCATAGAATACTAGTGTTGTCATATAATTACATAACAAATAAAGATTTGTTGCTATATCAAGTATCACAGAAATAAATGCATGAAGGATGTTTTTATCTGTTAAAAATAATTGAACTAAAATTAAGAGTGGTTAATTTAGTTTAATAATTTTAACTATGATAACTAAGTCATTTTTTCCACATGATTGAATAATATTGATTAATAATTTTTAGAATAATTTTAATATGAAAAAAAACTTTTTTAATTTGTATACATTTTAATAAATTGTTATTTATCATAAAATGTGATCAAGTACTTATTAGAATAAAAAATTATCAAAAACCATGAAAATTTAAATCTATTTAGCCATGTTACGGTAAGTAATAAGCATACTATAATTATTCTATAAGTGTGTAATTCGTTCCTAAATTGATTTATGGTTCCTGTAAATTCTCCCATGTTCCTGGGTATTTCCGTTAAATAATATTGCCGGAAATTTCCCAATCCTACCTGTGTGACATGACGCAACTAACGAGATAACTGATAATAAGGGATTATTTTAAGTAAATAATATGCAAATAAAAGCACAAAAAAAGCAACACATTCCCCAAAAAACTTAATTTGATTTTTTCCGTTTTTACTAATGTTTTACGGAGTGAAAGACGAAAACGTAACGCGTAACTATAAAGCAGTGGTTTTCAAACTTTTATTATACTCTGCACACCGTACATTTCAAAAAAATTTTCTCGGCACACTAACCCGCATTTCTTCATCCACTGAATTTAATTTTTCTCGTTTTTTATTTTTTATATTCGTAAGTACTAAAAACCCTTGTTCACAAAGATATGAGGTTGAGAACGGCAAAAGAATAGTCAATGCTTTTATAGATATTATACGTATTATTGAAAGCATTTATTTTCTTATATCGCAATACAATGCAATAGGTAACCTAACCTAACCTAACCGTGGCACACCTAATGGATACTCACGGTACCCAGTTTGAAAACCACTGCTATAAAGTAATATACCTAATACCTAGGTACTGTTGATTACCTTTAACCGACAATCGAATTCTTAAAATGGTTATAAATTTCTTAGTTTATTATATATATTTTTTTAAATATAACAGCTGCCCAATGTGTATAATATTCCTCACCGTTGCTGTTTTTATGAAAACGAACCTTATGCCTACCTATGTGGTTGCGGACTTGCAGTTATGAATTTGAGTCCGCCTACAAATTAAATATATATTATGGAAAAAATACGAATCACGTCGATTTAAAAAGACAAACATGCATGAAATCAATAAATAGAATAATAGATTAACTAAGAATTGCTTTGACGTTTTACATTGTACTAACTTGGGTTTCTATTTATTAAATGTGAACCACCAATATTTTTTTTCATCAGTATCATAATATGACAATGAAAAAATACATATAGTCATATAGGTATAAGTATATTATCTAAAATAACAACATAGCATATATGTCGCATAAATAACGATACAATCCAAATAAATCGATGAGTAATAGTTTTAATTTATGTTTATTTAACTATCCAAATAGTATATTAGAATGCGAGTTATTATAATATATGAGTATGATATACCGCATGCACTCATTTTAAGGACAGACACGATGCTAATCATTGTTAAGGTCACAAGCTGTTGTTTATTAATTAAAATGTTTATACCATATGTTATTGCTGTGGTATTACTACAACAATATACTAATGCGGCCGCACTGAGAGCCGTTGTCGGAGTAATTACAATAGCGTTCTATGAACTCCTTTTTTCAGTGGAAAAATCAATTATATTGATCAAAATTTAAGAAACATTCAAACTATAGTACCTATATACTAAAAATTATTAGGAGTAATATTATGTTTCAATTTGAAGCAAATATCTCTCTCGTCTCATCTCAAGAAGGAGTAGGGTCAAAAGGTATACAGTATACACTGCAGTACACGAAAGTGTAGACGTGAGCACGTAATACGCCCACCATCATAATAAAATATTTTTTTTTTCATCCCGAAATATAAATAATATATTATATTTCGGATCTCGCTTTTTTTCGATTTATGATAGATAGAATATTTGTTTGAATATATTACTAACTGAATATTCAAATTAATTTAACTTTTAAGCTATTTCGCCACAAACCTGTTATATTCGTAACGTTCTATACGGTACGTTGGTATTGACATCTAAATCAGAAACAGCTCGTAAAATAGAGTAAAATAATATATAAGCCAAATTACTTATCGCCACTTATTCTCAAGAATGACAAAACGGATGAACTTTAAATTTTAAATAACTGGTTTCTACCCTGCGATGCTCAAAGCCTAAGGTGCTATGCGATTAGTAGAGGACGGTAAAAATCCATTCTATTCCTTGCTACTACAGGATTTATTTTAGCCCACGGAAATCTAATTATTATTTTGTGTAATAGGTACTAGGTACAATAAATACAATGTGTATAATATAGGTATAATTGCCATTGGTTACATAATATAAAATTATTATCGTGATGAGATAAAATGTACATAATATTTAATAACTATTATTGAAACTAATAAATGATATAATTAATATAGTTGGTAGACACGTATTTAGAAACTTGATTTTATAACAGGTAATTAAATGCTGTCTAACTGTTTTAGAGTTACCGCACAGCTTTGAAATATTAATTGTTTATAATTTAAAAACGATTTAAATTTTATTTTTATTTTTTATTGATCTTTCATTATTCTTATGTATAACAAATAGTTTGTATTCCAAGGTTGGAAATGGTCACTACCATACATAGCAGAACAACTTCCACGGTTATTTTTATATTTGAGTTCACAACTATCTCTAAACAAAATTATTAGATTCATTTTTCAACAACAATAAATAAATTAGCAAAAAATGTATAATACTTTCCCTACCTTCTGCATATCTAAGATAAGTATTAAATATAATATTTATTATTTAGTATTTACATACGATCAATATAACTTAAACATTACCAAATATATCTATAAAATATTTAATGTTATACCTACTAAGAATCATCAAACTGCACGACTATTTCATCAAGGTTATACATGAATTGAACAGATCTATATTCACACAAACTTCAGGCATATTATTTATATATAATATATAGGTACAAGATGTAACAGATATAACCAACTTTTTTTCACATTAACATTAATATTTTTTTTTTTATTTTTTTTTTTTTTTTGTTCATTTAGTGAACCTAGCACTAAATGTTTAATATATTTTTTTATGTTTTATTTTTCAATACTGTAAATAAAAAAAATTAATTTAATTAAGAAAAAGCGGGAAAATGGGTATCGCTCTGCTGTACATTAGGTGGTGGGGTGGACCTCTGACTAGGGTAGGTTAGATTTGAATGCATACGAAAAACGATTCTGAACGGAGATGATTTGTCAGTCTAGGATATATTATATTTAAATATTGTCATATAATATTCTATTTTGAAACAAATATATTATTTTTCAATTGGGACGCATTTTGAATAAGGCATGGTTAATCAATTTTTCCAAAAACATTGCATGTAGTTAACATAATTCATGATACCTTATATTATTATCATAGATATAAATATACCTGGTTTGAGGATAAATCGTTATCATTACGCGATTTCATAAAAATTTAAAACTCAAACGCTCAAAACAGTTTTTCTATAATAACGCTTCTAATTTTCTCTATATCTATTTGAAGCAAAACTTATGGAAAACTTAGTGTTGAATTTTATAAGTTATAACCTTTGACATAAATACAAACAATATTATGAATTTTGAACAACAAAATAATTTGCAAATATTCATGGTTTTGACGAATTTTTGTCAATATTTGAAATTCAAATGCTAATAAAAATTTAATTTGAATTTCCGGTGGACATTTTTTTTTGTGATAAAGATTGACAAATTTGTAAGGAATCTTGTATTAAATATTCAAATCTTAGATTTAAAAAGAAATTTTTTTATGAATTTCTAGCTTAAAACAATTTGCGAATTTTTGTGATTTTTACGTATTTTGTCAAAATTCAAAACTTTAATGCTTATAAAAAAAAAATTGTGACTATGAATTTATTTTATTTTTCAACTGCTATTATAGCAATATGTTAAGAGCCTTGTATTAAATTTTCAAGATTTTCTACCAAAAAATAAATTTTTATCGATATTAATTTAAAAAAAACTAATAATGATCGAAAATTGCATATACCTATGAAGAAATAGGTAAAATTAATAATAATAATAAAATAATAAAATAATAATAATATAATAAAATTTTTGTAAGTTCATGTATCAATGGTCATTTGTTTTAATGTTACATCGAAAATCAAAATCGATTTAGTCGAGAACTGACTGTACGTAAAATTTCCTGTTTTTCCCTTAATTTTTAGTTTGTTTATCCCGATTATTTAGAAAAATATTGAGAATTTTTTAGTTTTTACCCCCCCCCCCCAAAAAAAAAAAAAAGTACCAACTAGATTCACCTTCTGATCGGCCGAGGTACTAAGTCAAAAATCGAATCACTTTTACTGCCCCAAACCGTGATGACAGACACAAAAAAAAATATTCATGGTTTTGACGAATTTTTGTTCATATTTGAACTTCACATACTAATTAAAAAAAATTGTGCCTATGTATTCTTATGATTTTTTAATCACTATAATAATAACTTATGAGGAACTTTGTATTCAATTTTCAAGTATTTTGATAGGGCCAAAAAATTTTTATCGACACTTACGACTTATACTTTTTGAATAATAACAAATGTTTAAAATCATTTGAGGATAAATCGTTATCGTTACGCTATTTCGTAAAAATTTAAAATTCAAACGCACTTAAAATTTTTCCTATAATGATGCTTCGGGTATTCTCTATAGCTACTTGAAGGAAAACTTAGTGTTGTATTTTTAATCTTTAGTTATAAACACAAAAATTTTTATGATTTTTCAACTTCAAAATAATTTGCAAATTTTCGCATTTTCGACAGATTTCGTAAAAATTTGAACTTTAAACGCTTACAAAAAATAATTGTGACTCATGATTTTTAATTTTTTTTAGCTATAATAAGAACAACTCATAAGGAACTTTGTATTACATTTTCAAGTTTTTTTGGTCATTCAAAATTTTTTTACCGACACTTCAAAAAAAAATTCTCAAAAAATCGAAAATTTCAGTGGTCTATAAATAACTCAAAAAAAGTCATAATTTTTTGAAAATTAAACTGTATATAGATATCACTGACATAAACATTTGGTGAAAATTTCAAGTATTTATAGTGATTAGTTTTTGAATTACAACCATACAAAAAAGTCGATTTGGTCGAAAACTGATTTTGCGTAAATATTCCCGTTTTTCTGTCATTTTTTTTGTTGTTTTTCTCGATTTTTTTGAAAACTGTTTGAAAAATGTTAACTTTTGACCTCTATAATGCACCAAGGATATTCACTTTTACATCGGAAACCACCCCAAAAGTTTGAAATTGAAGTATTATTTCAACTAGTTATGCTGTACACAGACACACAAAAAAAAAACACATATCATTGTAAAATCAATACATTCATCACTTCGTTCAGAATCTAAAATGTTGGATAAATTCAAAATATTCTATTTGTGAATCTGATTATAAGAACAATTTTGATGGTAAAAACATTTATCTAAGTCAAGTAGTTTATTTTTTAGAATTTTTTTAAAATTCAATATTTTTTGGTTAAATTAATTTGGAACCCAATAACTTTTTAAAAAATCTGATTTTGAGAATTTGCTGACAACGAGTATATTTCTTAAATTATTTATTTATCATATAGTATTAAAAAAATTTGCCATACGATTAATTGGCATAATTTTTTTTTTTTTTTTTTTGTCAGGTCTTTTACACTCTGTATATATGTAGCTTAATGTAAATAACAATAAATTTAAAATAATGGTGTATTTATGACTGCAGTCTATATGTTACCCCTTGTCCCCTTCAATAACTGAAATACAGAATAAACTAGTCAATTCAATAAAATAAGAATGGAATTGAAATTTGATAGTGACGATTTAGTATAGAAATGAGCCAAGAGCTTTTAAGGCCATTAAAACTAGATAGGTAATATAATCTATTCATAGTTAAAACTAACAAGTATTTAGTATAGATAAGTACCTACCTATATGAGTATAGATGTTCGCCACCTATAAATTGTAAAGAGATAATGTAACCACTTAATTTTATATGAATACAAACATAAACATACCCAGTGATTATCAGAACGTAATACGAGTATGTTATTAAGGTTTTTTGACTTTTTGTAAGTCTAAAACATGGTATTTTTGATTTCGTTGAGTTTAGTTCAATACAGTGGCGTATTTAGATATTTTTTTTAGGGGGGGGGGGGGGGGGAGCTGTGATATTTTCTCCAACTGAAATTCCCAATTCATCCTATATGAGTTAGAAAATTTACATCTGATAGGACATAATAAGCAAACTTCATAAACAATTCCTGGATTTCGGGGGGGGGGGGGGGCTGAAGCCCCCTCAGCCACCTCCATAAATAAGCCCCTGGTTCAATACTTATATAACTATCACCAAATGTTAGAATTTTTATATTGAAAAAATTTAAATCGTATATATTATAATATATTAAGAAGGCATAATATTATTCTAATATTATAAACTAATGTTAGATGGTATGCCATAATATGCATATTATGCATGTATAACGAATTATAATTGGAAAAATTATGGCTTAAAAATATTAACCTGAATTAATTTTAAATATCTGGTAAATAGTAATAGAAAACAGCACGAGTATTATATTACACTCGGTAGGTATTATACATTTTATCAAAATTAAAACATTTCGCTGATGCGATAAAATATTATAGTTCGGTAGCCAGACAGGTATATAAATACATTAAATAATAATAATAATAATAATAATAGGCACTTGTTAATTTTCTACCTAGTTGGTGATTTTCAACCGACTGCAAGTTGATTACAAAACTATAACCGGCCCGAGGGCTATTCCGAGATAATTTACTTTTTGGGTATTAACTATTTTTTTTTTTTTTTTTAATTAATTAATTAAATTTATCATAAATATTGGATCGTAAAATCATGCGTTTTTGGATTTAATTTGTTTTTCTTTATACCTATTATGTAGATACCTATGCCTTTAACGTTAACAATGTAGGTAACAACATATTACAGACTTACGTTTTTTTTCGATTTTCCACTAAGATTGATATTTTTAAGCTAGATTGTGTATAGGGAATAGGGATATATATCTGTATCTAAATTGATAATTACAGGATGGTGGCCATCGTGTTTTATCTGCAGGTGTTTCCTGTTATTCTTGAAAAGTTTTATGATATACCTACACTAATTCACTATACGTCTATATACTTATAATATACAGTCTATACTCTATGATATAGGTACATCTTTAGTTTACATTGTCTATATGTAATAGTCAATAGGTATACGACCGCGGTAGGTACACTTAAAACGTTCGAAATGCATCGTGTAAAAAATATCACCATACGTCGTTAAATAAAATAAATAATTAACCTAGTTACGGTTTTTCTAACAGGTCACCGTTCCAACTGGTATGACAAAACGAAATTATTTTTCCAATAGACAAGCACCATTTGAGTCGTTGAAGAAAGTACATGCGTGCTACAGAGTGCCTAATTATAATAACAGCAACATAACAAAATATTTAACCAAACCACTTATTTTCTAATATTAGACTTACCTATAATATAATTGTAGTGACGTTTTCTTTAACATTAGTAAGATTTGTTCTCATAAGGCAGATTTGAATTAAACATTGTGTTTAATTAGGTGTGTTTTATATATATAATATATATATATAATAATGTATATATATATAATATAAATTATATACTCATAGATTTAAGTTTTAACCTTTCATATTTTCAATTTTCGTCTGTAAGCACCTAATAATGTTAGATTAGGGTTAGACCAAAAATTAAAAATGATATAGTTTTAAATATTGTTTGTATTTTTATTATTTTGTTTATAATAAACATTATTTAAAAAATTTTGATACTTGAATTATAAAACTTTTTAAATATATAGATATACCCATTATACACGATATGAGTAGGTACCAATATTGAGTTTAGCCATTATACCTAGCAAATCGACTTTTGTCGTGAAATTCTTCTTCAAATATTACGAAAAAAATGTATAATTTTCCTAAATAAGTTGCAATATAAATAATAGTTATGAATGTTCGATGTTGGCATGTTTTTTGGCAATAACTCAAAAACAGTTCTAGTCGTTGTATGTGTCTCAGTTGTCTCACTCGCTAATCACTATACATAGGTATACATATTACATACCACTTATAATTCTTTTTAAACATTAAGACATTTTTAGATTTTTAAAAACAAATCAAACATTCTAAAACTATTAGTAGCAATTTTTAACCTAGTATTATTCGTTCCTTCTATAATTAAAATCCAAAGCCATTGATCGAAAGAAAATTGGAATTATCTGTAGATAAACATAAAAAAAGGCGGGTAAGGTGGATGCCGCTCTGCTGTACAGTAGGTTACAAGTGGGTTACTGTAATGGATGGAATTAAATTTGAATCCATTGATATTATATCATTGTACACGAAAAACGATTCTGAGCGAAGACGGTTTATCTGTCTAGGATATATTATATATTATGAAAAATTTTCAAATCTTAGATTTAAAAGAAAAATTGTTATGAATTTCTAGTTTGAAATAATTTGCGAATTTTCGTGATTTTCGTGATTTTTACATATGTTGACAAAATTCAAACTTTGAATACTTGTAAAAAAAAAATTGTGACTACGCATTTCTTTTATTTTTCAATTTCTATTGTAAAAATATGATAGGAGCCATGTATTAAATTTTCAAATCTTAGATATAAAAGGAACATTTTTTATGAATTTCTAGCATAAAATAATTTATGAATTTTCGTGATTTTTACGTATGTTGTCAAAATTCAAACTTTGAATCCTTGTAAAAAAAAAAATTGTGACCATGAATTTATTTTGTTTTTCAATTGCTATTGTTAAAATGTGTTAAAAGCCTTGTATTAAATTGTCAAGCTTTTCTACCGAACAAATACATTTTTAACGATATTTATAGAAAAAAAAACTAGAAAAGTTGAAAAATTAAAATGTCAGTAAACAGCTCAAAACAAATCTAAATATTTTGAAAATTTTATCAAATATAGAAAATGCCTATATAAACATTCAGTGAAAATTTCAAGTATCTGCGGTCATTTGTTTTAGAGTTTCACCAAAATAAGGATATCGCTAAAAGTGAAAATTCAATGTTGTAAAAATTTAAATTTCAAATGCTCATAAAAATTTAATTTGAATTTCCGGTAGACTTTTTATTTGTGATAAAGATTGAAAAACTTGTAAGGAATCTTGTATTAAATTTTCAAATCTTAGATATAAAAGGAAAATTTTTTATGATTTTCTAGCTTAAAATAATTTGTGAATTTTCGTGATTTTTACGTATTTTGTCAAAATTAAAATTTTGAATGCTCATAAAAAAGAATTGTGACTATGAATTTCTTTTATTTTTCAACTGCTATTGTAAAAATATGTTAAGAGCCTTGTATTAAATTTTCAAGCTTTTCTGCCAAACAAATAAATTTTTATCAATATTAATTTTAAAAAAAAACTAATAATGATCGAAAATTTCAAATGCCTATGAATAGGTTAACTTAAGTCGAAAATTTTTGAAAATGCATGGTGGATAGAATATACTTACATATATAAACATTCGATGAAAATGTCATGTATCTATGGTCATTTGTTTTAAAATTACATCAGAGATAGATTCACTTTCTGATCGAACTAGGTACTGAAGTCAAAAATCGAAGCACTTTTACTGCCCCAAAACGCGATGACAGACACAAAAAAAAAACACACATCATGGTAAAATCAATACATTCATCGCTCCGCTCAGAATCTAAAATATGTTTTCTTGAAAATTAGATTTATAAAAATAAAATATATTCATTTACAATTTAAACAATGTGTAGTGATAAAATAAATTGGGTGTCTCTATACAAGCAATGTGATTTTTGAAAATTTATTTTTGACATAGGTAGATATTTCACACATTAAAAGTAAAAAGTAATAAATGTATGTTCGTCATAATGCAATACATTAAAATAAATAATAATTATAATATGATTATTGATTAAATAAAATATTGATAATCTGTTATCACACGTGAAGCCAAAATGAATGTATTATTAAAAATTTAAAAATATTTAAAATCGAGGTGTCATTTGAATTCATCCACGGCTCTATATGTTATCAATATAAAACATACATTTTTAGGTATGTCCACAGCACGGATATAGATGAAGATAGGTACTATACACATGCGGGCTGTTTTAATAAGCATGCTCACCTTATTTGTATGCTTAAATTATGCATAGGTATTTTCAAATTCTAATTTTTGGAATTTTTAAATGCACTAGAAGACCATATTTTTGAATCCTTGAGATTTATTGCGCATCTGTACCAAACAATTATTCTACGATGCATAAAAATCATTCTCTAATTTTACCATAATCTGTTACAAAATGCATAATTATTGTCATTTCACAAATATTTTTATATTTGTCGACTCGTCGTCCATTAATGAAAAGTATTTATTTTTTAAATTAATTTAGGTTTTGAGTTTCAAGAATAGTGCCAATATAATGTAATATTTCAATATAGCCAAGTTTTCACTAATGGAATCGACTTCCGTTTTGTTTTTCCGTCTACCTAAGTAAAATTTGATATTATTTTTACCGCTACTTTATTTAAAAACAGTTCGTATTTAGTAGTATTATAAGGAATTTCTTCTTTTGGTGAAAAATAAACACTATGCACAAAAGTAGAAAGATTAATTTTATGTTGTATTTTTTCTGAGTTACTTTGTTGAACCATATAGGTTCATTTTTTCCGTGTAAGAATGTTCTAAGCTACAGCCTTAGAGTTATTATATGAACAAGCGTGTTTTAAGATTTTAAGAATTTAACAATTTTACCAGTAGGTTTTTGAAAAATGTTTAATGGAGTACATACAAAAATATTTTTCGATTTCTGTAAAGCTCTTTGAACATTACTAAGAAATTGTTCACATATTAATAAAGAGCCCCACATTTTTCAGTATTGAAATATATATTCATTTGAACAATTTTTACCAATCTTTTTGACAACAATAAGTTTCCGCTAATTCATGAATATCTACTTTAAACTTAGATTAATTTTGTAGGTAGAGGTAAAACCACCGGGTCATGATGCTCATCATCAACGTCTTCTTATTCTCGTATATTGGCCGAAATTGTTTTATTTTTTCGAAACTAAATCTTATATAGAATAATATTTGTGTTTATAGTTATGGTTAGATGTTATTTTTTTATGAAACAAAAATCACAAATACTTGACCAAACCATTAGTAATGTATCAAACAGTTAAACGTAAAAATCATAACGTTGTAAACCACTACCTACACTAACAGACGACAGCACATTTTAAAAATTATCTAAGATTCCTTCATGCGATATTTCGATGAAGTATCAACCTAAAATCGATTAGGTACGTATTATACAATGTAACAAGATACATAGTGATTATTATTGGTACACATTAATTGGCGAAAAGGCAATACTCAATAAGTTATTTTAGGTATTTGTTTTAATTTAAACAGTACAATATATTAGGTACTCATAATCGACCGATAACTCATTTCACATATTGCATCACATATATTATAGGTATTTTACGAAGTATTGTCATACATTTTTCAGGGAAAAGAATACTCCCCCCCTTAAATACTTCCCTGAAATAAACACTGTGTATAATCCAAGTATAATAAATGTTAAATACTACATAGGATAAATATATTCTTAGAATAAACATTTTAATAACTAAAAAAAGTGGGTAAGTCGTGGATGTCGCTCTGCTGTACAGTAGGTTACTGTAATGGATGGGATTAAATTTGAATGCAATGATAGGTATCATTGTATACGAAAAACGATTCTGAACGGAGATGATTTGTCAGTCTAGGATATATTATATTTTAATATTGTCATATATTCTATTTTGAAATAAATATATTATTTTTCAATTGGGACGCATTTTGCATAAGGCATGGTTAATCAATTAATGTAGTTATCATAATTCATAATACCTTATATATACGAATACCTGGTTTGAGGATAAATCGTTATCATTACGCGATTTCATAAAAATTAAAAATCAAACGCTCAAAACATTTTTCCTATAATGATGCATCAAATTTTCTCTATAGCTATTTGAAGCAAAACTTGTGGAAAAATTGGTGTTAAATTTTATAACCTTAGATATAAATACAAACAATATTATGAATTTTGAACTACAAAATAATTTGCAAATATTCATGGTTTTGACAAATTTTTGTGAATATTTGAAATTCAAATGCTAATAAAAATTTAATTTGAATTTCCGGTGGACAATTTTTTTGTGATAAAGATTGAAAAATTTGTAAGGAATCTTGTATTAAATTTTCAAATCTAAGATTTAAAAACAAATTTTTTTATGAATTTCTAGCTTATAATAATTTGCGAATTTTCGTGATTTTTACGTGTGTTGTCAAAATTAAAATTTAAATGCTTGTAAAAAAAAATGTGATTATACATTTCTTGTATTTTTCAACAGCTACTGTAAAAATATATTATGAGCCTTGTATTAAATTCTCAAATCTTAGAATTAAAAAGAAAACTTTTATGAATTTCTATCTAAGATAATTTGAAAATGCCGTAATTTTTACGTATTAAGTCAATATTTGAACTTCAAATACTAATAAAAAAAATTGTGCCTATGTATTCTTATAATTTTTTAATCACTATAATAATAACTTATGAGGAACTTTTTATTAAATTTTCAAGTATTTTGATGAGGCCAAAAAAATTTTATTGACACTTCAAAAAAAAATGTTCAGACAAATTGAAAATTTCAGTCGTCTATAAATATCTCAAAAAAAGTCAAAATATTTTGAAAATTAAATCATGTAAAGAAAATGCCAATCTAAATAACTGATAAAATTTTCACGTATCTACGACTTATACTTTTTGAATAATAACAAATGTGTAAAATCATTTGAGGATAAATCGTTATCGTTACGCTATTTCATAAAAATTTAAAATTCAAACGCACTTAAAATTTAGGATATATCGTATTTACTGTTGGTGCCTGGTTGTTGAGGGCACAGCATTCAATCGACATTAGTATTTGGGTTTTTGATCTCGGAGTGTGTATAGTCGTTGTGTGGTTAGCGCTGTTGAAGCACATGTACGGATCACGCCAAGTTTTTTCTTAAATTGTATAATAATTATTATAACTACGGATCACGGCATTGCTCAACCCATAACCATACCTAGGTAGGCGGTGCATCACTATTATTTACTAATATGTATTAGATTTATTACTTAATTAGTTTATATTATTTGTATCAGAGATCTAGCAACGTTTTGTAATTAGTCCCATTATTATGTAAAAATTTAATTAAATTGGCTCTATGCTCTATGCGTCAGTAAGAGTATAGCACAGTCAAAGCATGCGCCAGGTGACATGGTCAAGTTAGCCACAGCCGTTGTGTACATTAATGATGCAGCTGGATATCTTCATCCCTGTAGAGCACTATTGGACTCAGGATCACAAGTTAGTTTTATAACTGATGCCTGTGCCCAATTTCTTGGATTGTCTAAAACAAAATGTTTTATACCAATAGTTGGTATCAACTCAATGAAGTCAGATGCACAGAGATTGCAACCTGTTGTTATGTACTCTCGGTTTGAAAATTACAACGTTTCATTAGACCTTCATCTACTTCCTTCAATCGCAAATGATATGCCATCTCAATTAATACGTTTAGATCAGTCGAAGATTCCAGATATTGTTAATGAACAATTGGCAGATCCAAGCTATGATACACCAGGCATGATAGATATATTACTTGGTGCAGAAATGTTTTATACACTTTTCAGTGGAGAAAAAGTTGACATTACAAATAATTTAGTGTTTCACAAAACCACACTTGGGTGGGTTCTTACTGGAAGGGTATTAAATAGAGAAGTTATACTACAGTATAGACCTTCTGCTTGCGTTTGTGCTAACGATTCAACCATAAATTCAGCGCTTTCACTATTTATCAGTAATTCAAGTGTTCGTAAAGATGAAGAAGATGGAGCTGAACAGCATTTTAAGAAGACACACAGAGATGATTCAGGACGATTAGTTGTTAGCCTTCCGTTAAATACTAAAATTAGTTCGCTTGGTAAATCTAAACACATGGCGCAACAACGATTCTTCAATTTGGAAAAACGGTTATGTAAAGACAGGGAACTATGCGGAGCCTACCATAAGTTATGTCAGAGTACATAGACATGAACCACATAGAACTGGTAACTAATGTTGATTCGAATAGTCAAACATGTTATTTGCCTCACCATGCTGTCACCAAGGAAGACAGCATCACTACAAAATTAAGAGTTGTTTTTGATGGATCAGCTCCAGCAAGTTCCGGGCTATCCCTTAATGATGTCATGTTAAAAGGACCTATAGAGCAATCTTCCTTGTTTTCAATATTATTAAAATTTAAAGTACATAAGATAGCATTAACTGCAGACGTTGAAAAAATGTATCGTCAAATACTAGTAACTCCAAAGGACTGTCAATTACAACGAATTTGGCATCGTCCAAATCATTCTGAACTGTTAAGGGAATATAACCTTCGCACAATCACGTACGGTACAAAATCAGCTCCTTATTTAGCTACTCGTTGCTTGGTGGAGGTAGCTTCGTCAGCTCCAAGTGAAACTGCTCGAAGAGCTATTTTATTTTATATTTATTGTCTGCCGACATAGGCCAAATTTATTATTGAATTTATATTTATTGTCAGTCGACTTAGGCCAAATTTATTATTGAATTTTTATATTGTTTTGTTAGCCAACTTGGGCAAATTCTATTATTTATTGTACCAATTATTATTTTTTGTATTGCCATCCAGGCAGATCATTTTATTATACCTTATTGTTATTTCTTTTAATAATTAAAAAGCATACAGTCCACTTATTATTATTTATAAAACGACAAGGTTGTTCATCAACATTTTGGTCACCTTATGCGTTTACAGATACTTAGGTTTTAATTTAATAAGTTATTTTAATAAATAAGTAATGAGTTATTCTATTTTATAATTTTTGTTTTAAAAATTTCATTGTGTAATGTGTTTAATATAAAACACAATAATAAACGTAAAATTTTAGAGTCCTCTTTAGTAATATTTCGAAATTATTACAAAATAACTAAAATTGTTATTCTTTGTTTAAATATCTAGTCTTATCCAAATTTAAACTTAAAATAACTATAAAAATACGTTGATATATTTTTTATTTATTTTTTTTTTTTTTTGTTTCAGAAGAAAATTCTTATGCGTAACGATGTATTTAATTTACAAGCTTTACAGAGAACAAAAAAAATGTTATATCAATATTTATAGAAAAAAAATCCAAACATATTGTGAAAATTATACCACGAAACGAAAATACTAATACAAAAATAAATTTATTTAAAATTCAAGTGTCTTTAGTCTATGATTATATTTTAGTTCTGAATTACAACAAAGTAAGAAAATTGATTTTTTCAAAAATCGGTTTTGCGTATAATTCCTTTTTCCGATTTTTATTTTTTATTTTTCACCATTATTAAGTTATGGAATTGTAGAGTGCCAATTCTTTTGATTCGCTATCCTAATAAAAAAAGTTATTGCAGTTGAAAATTGGTGTATTTTTTCTCCTTTATAACAGTCATGACTTCATGAGTCTTGACTAGGGCTGTTCGATTGTTTCGATTAATCGATTGTAGCATCGATTAATTGATTAATCGATTATTATTTTTAAAAGTATTCAACACCGATTAATCGCATTATCGATTAATCGATATACATCGTACATTTTTAACATATTAGTATACTGCCATGGTTATTGATTATAATAACGAAACGATCGTTGCGCTGCCGCGTTTAATACAAGCGCTGTGAGTTTTACTATTTAGTTTTAATCTTTAAAATTTTAAATACATTTTCTATAATAATAGCATTAGTAATAACACTAATAACTACAAATTAGAGCTCTTTCATCAAAATTGTTAACCTATCTGCACAAGAATACAAGATTCCAGTTCAGTTTTTGGCACCACTTTAGATCTTAAAATTTATCTCACTACAGAGTACAGATCCTTAGTTATGTCATATTCTTAGCTCCCAATTTAAATTCCTGTGAGCCTGCGGCCTGTCCCTGCCTATATGTGGTTGTTATTAAATACACGGAGGCCCTTAGGGCCTGGTCAAGTGACCCGTTTGCACTGCCCTTGTACAGCACACACAGTGTCAAAATACTCAAAATGTTATCTATCGACCATTATCATTCTAATCATCAAACAGAATACCCTTTATACTTCTTAGTTCTTAGTATTTCAAAAGTGTATTAAATATTAATCTAACCATAAATTATTGAATTTTTCTGAAGTGAGTAAAACAACAACCTTAAACCTTCTGGGCACCTGGCAGGAAATATAATTGAGCTATACTGCCTATACTATACTTAAACCAGTTAAACCGTTAATCTATTAATCGATTGTTT
This sequence comes from Diuraphis noxia, assembly GCF_037042655.1. Lineage (NCBI taxonomy): Eukaryota > Metazoa > Arthropoda > Insecta > Hemiptera > Aphididae > Diuraphis > Diuraphis noxia. Next base: position 30,029,002 of record NW_028301711.1, read on the forward strand.
TAATAGATTAATCGATCAAATTAATCGATTAATCAATAGGTCCTAGACTATTTCAACAATCGAGCACTCTTTGATGAAAATCTTCGATTAATCGAAAATTTCGATTATTTAATACTTTTGACAATTGGTTATATTTTATGACAATCGAACTGCCCTAGTCCTAGCCCTAGTCTTGACACTTCCTACCTAAAAAAAAACCTCATAATATGTAGGTACATCATTGTACAATGTGTATCATTTGTATAAAATCAGTACAATCATTACTCCACTAAGAATCTAAAAATATTAATACAATTATAAATGCAAACGTAATCGATGTAGTTAATCATTATTGAAATTTAAAATGTCGTAATATTAAGTTTACTGCAAAATTCAAAATTAGATAAGTACTACCTATAGTGGTTTATACCTATCTATTTGCTATATACCTAAATAAACATAAAATATCACCTCTTAAACGTTTAAACGTGAATAGAAAATGCGAATCATAACTTAACGTGATGTCAAATACTTATTAGTTATTATATTATACATTTATACATGCTAGATAATTTAAAGCTTAAATATTTATTTGACGATATTTTACCTTATACATTATTAATAGAATAACATGAAATCGTTATACAAATTATATCATATTGTACATAACATAACTTAAATTAAAAGTATTTGCAAACAAATGATTATTTTTTTTTCACTGTATACCTAAGTAGGTAAATCAATTAGTTAGGTAAGTACTTATACTTGCTGTGTAGGTAGGTATATTGAATTCAAAATAAGATTACACACATTATCTTTTTTATTGTTTTATTAGATTCTATAAAGTGTATAAATATATAGACATATGTATATAAGTATATTAATTCAAATACTCTGATACCAAAAATTATGCTATTTTACAACACTCAACTACAGACGCAAGTATATAGTAGGTATTGCTAATATTATCGTTCAATGTTTATAATAATATTATTATACCTCACACAATTATTATTACAAGATAATGATAGTATTTATTCACGACATATTATTAAAAAATTTCAGTTTGATTATTTGATCATTGATGTGTATAATTCGAGCTTCAATATAATTTAATGGACTTTTGGCAACATATAGATGCCCACATAAAACTTTCGAACATAAAAAACACACACACATAAAAAAACATTTGATGTATAAAAGCGAGAACAACTTAATCGAAATTTTAAAACCATTTAACAGCTTATAACAGTATTATAATATGATTGCAATCTACAAGATTATATTATTATAGCATTTTACAAAAATATGGTATATCATCTATACCTGGCTACACGAATTTATTGGATACTAAAATTATGGAGGTAGGTACCTATATATTATTAAATATAAAGCACTAAGTGCCTACTAGAAAAGTGTAATGAGTGAGTATTGTAATATTATGAAACTGAAAATAAAATCTTAAACAAAATCATAAATAGATTATATAGGTATGATATTTATAAGTATGTGTGTAGGTATGTGTGTTACCTATATTATTATATAAAATATAAAGACGGGAGATCATATTATTATTTTACTGCGAATCGATGTCTTGATAGTTGACTATGTGGAATGAATCCATCCGTCCCGAAAATGCCGAGAAAATTTTCGTCTGGCTCGAAACACTCCGTTTGAATACTGAAAACAGATACGTTTAAAAATATATTTCATACCATACTATTACCTACGTAGCCTTTTGTAGCCACGTAGGTATCCATCACATTAATTGACAGTGCGCAGATTAAAAATAATCGGTACTGAGTCTATAAATTACAATAGTATCAATAATACTATACCCAATAAGTATAGTATGTTAGTCATTAGTAATTATAGTAATTAGTTAGTACCTACCTAATTACCCAGATCGTGACGTTTTATAATACAGTGAATTGTAGTTGCACGATTATGGGATTTCCTTTTATTGATTTCCTTCGGCTGTTTGTATTTACAAAGAAAACCAAGGACATTTCAGGGATCGCTTCAGATGGCGGGGGTATATACAATATAATTACCTCTATCTGTATAACCAAATAAGTAATAACCAATGTACCTAACTACCTACTGGCTACTTATATTTAAATGTTTGTCTATCTCATACCGCTCGATACAAAAAATTAACATGCGACAATTCTCGTGGTGTGCAAGAATTCAAAGTTCACATTTCTGAGAAATAATGTAAAATGGCTGCCCTTCAACATTGGTATTCGACGAGAAAACTTAAAAAAAAAAACTAAAGACTATGGCATTTTCAACGGCTGACAATCGAGATATTTTTAATGCTAGAACAATGCACAAAGCTTTCAAAATGTTAAGTCTGTTATAAATATACATATTGATCTCAAGCACTTACAGTTAAATCTCGACGACCGAGCATAAAAATTAAATTGATATAGTTTTTCGTCTAAAACCTTCTAATGGAAAGGATTCATTTTCTTAGAAATGTCCACACGCAAGTGGGAATTAGGTACTATACCACCAGAAATGTATGGGTAATGTTGTGTAAAGTACAAGCGCAGACAGTAAATAGTGGTGAAACACCCTAACCCACTTCCTAAATCTAACCTAAATTGTTTATTCTAATTGAACTGAATTTGAAAATGTATGACATTAACAAGGTAGGTAGGTGTATGTAGTCTAAAATCACATAAGCTCCTTAGATCTCCTATTATCTCTAAAGCATTGTAGGTACCTACAGTTCAATCTCTGCTACTTACCTAGTTGTGAGATGGATTACTGAGATGATTGTAAAAAAACTAATGTGCCGAGATTTGAATTGATTTGGATATAATTATTTATTTATTATTTTCTGGCGTTGGGAAAGTGGCGTCCCCATCGCCCAGTACCCTTCATTGGGCGCTGCAATAGCCCCACTCTGGTCTTAAGTGATTGGAGTGGTCTGGTCTTCCAGGTTGGAGGTTGAGTTCTGGATTACAAACCCAGCCTCGTAAAAAAACTTATGTTCAGTATCCAAACAAAAAGCCTCAGAATAGTGAAGATAAAGAAAACAAAAATGGAAACTGGAAATCGGAAATATCTTTCAGTACGTTCCATACGTTTGCACATTATACAGCACTGGAGCGGCACATACAGTGACACAAGAAATAGGGAGATTTAAAATTAAAATCGTGGCAATCCAAGAAATTAGATGGCAAGTAACGGGATCCTTAGACATTAATAATCATACCATTTTCTATGAGTATTGTGATGATCGACAATAAATTAGTACGGGTTTCATAATTCATAAGTCAGTAGTACCAAACGTAATGGAATTTAAGATATTCAACCTCACAAATATCACTATTAACAATTAAAGCATACTGGTTTAACCTCACAATCATTAGTGTTCATGCCCCTACTGAGGAAAAGACCCAAGAAGAAAAAGACGACTTCTATGATAAATTAACGAACGTAGTAGATGGATTGTCTAATAACAGAATATTAGTGGTTATATTAGGAGACCTAAATGCAAAGTAGGAAAATAATTAATATTTAAACCAACCATTGGCCACCCCATAGCTTGCATGAAGTAACTTACAATAATGGCCTCAACCTAATCGACTTTGCAACGAGCTAAGTTTAGTGATCAAGAGCACAATGTTTCCCCATAGAAAGAACCATAAGGGAACATGGAAGTCAAGTCACTAGATGGGAATCACACAAATCAAATTGACCATGTACTAGTTTATTGACAGGTTCAAAAACAGTATTACGAATGTCAAAACGTTGCGAGGAGCGAACTGTGATTCTGACCACTATTTGGTTAAGGTAAAAATAAAAGCAAGACTGAAGAGGAGGGTGGCAACAAGACTAAAGCTTATTGACAGATATGATATAACTAAGTTCACAGATGAAATTTGTCGTAAACGTTTTAAAAGTGAAATACACAAACGCAGGCGGGAATTAGATATAGATATCATAGGCTCAATAAATAATATGTGGAAGAGGGTACAGAACACAATAAAAGAAACATCAACTGAAGTCCTGGGCAAACCAAAAAACACTAAAAAACCTTGGTTCAACGAGAAGTGTGAGAAAGCCCTAAATCAAAGGAAAAAATTTAGAAACTTGTACCTTAATGACCCTTCCCACGAAGAAAACAAAACGAAGTATAATGAAAGCAGAAAAGAAGCAAGTCGAATCTTTAAAAATGAAAAAGAGCCTATACGAAAAACATTTTGGAAGAATTAGGAAAATATCACAATGAACATAACACGCAACAATTATACAAAAAAATTAATACACTAAAGGGAGGTTACAAAAAAAAATGAAAAGTTCCTAGTAAAGGAAGATGGAACACTAATTACTGCCCGATCAGACATTGTAGAGAGATGGAAAACGTATTTCGAACATCTTCTGAACTGAAACGACCTCGAAGAAACCTTTACTTGGACAAGGATAGAACCCAACCTAAACGAATGTACAACACCATCAAAACAAGAAGTTTAACTACAAATAAGGCGATTGAAGAACTATAAATCACCTGATGAGAACAATATACAAGGTGAAATTCAAGGACTGATTGGCTGGACCAAGATTCATTAACACATATACATAGGTTACTAACTCACATTTGGGAGAAGTACTACCGGAAGGTTGGAATGTTGCAGTCGTATGCCTAATCCATAAAAAAGGTGACCCACAAATATGTAATAATTACAGAAGAATAACCTTATTGAATGTGGTCTACAAGATATTATCCTACTGCATTTTAGATAGGGTTAAACCCATTGCAAAAGAGATGCTGGGAGATTATCAAGGTGGTTTTAGACCCAACAGATCAAATCTTTACCCTAAGAAAATTCATAGAAAAATCAAGGAAATTCAATAAAAGCATATGTATACTATTTGTGGATTTCAAAAAATCGTACGATTCTGTCCACCGACATGGCCTTATAAATATATTAAAAGAGTTTAATTTCCCAAATAAACTAATAAAATTAATTGAGGACACTCTGCAAAATACAGAAATCAAAATAAAGGTAGCATCGGAATTGTCAAAGCCAGCAACGGTAAGGACAGGCCTAAGACAAGGAGATGCACTATCACCAATATTGTTCAACCTTATATTAGAAAAAGTAATCAGAGAAAAAAATTGTAAAAATGGAATAGTATTGGGAATTCGAACATAAATATCTTGGCTTATGCAGACGATATAGCAATATTAGAAGATACTGAAGAAACGGTTAAACAAGTATGCAGAAAACTCATCATGATAGCTAGTAAGGTCGGACTGGAGATAAACGACGAAAAAACAGAGTACATGATATTAAGTCGCCAGGACAGAGAATATCAACAAGGAAAATCTATGAATGTAGAAGGGAATGTATTCAAAAGAGTCAGACATTTCAAGTACTTGGGGCACTTGCTAACAAAGATAATGACCTGAAGATGGAAGTCAGTGCTAGGATACAAAAAGGCAACAAAAGTTTTTTTGATCTTGGAAAAGTACTGAGCTCAGGAACATTATCGACAAACCTGAAGATACAAATGAACATGACACTGATACGACCCATAGTACTGTATGCCGCGGAAACATGGCCACTTAGGAAAGCAGAAGAAACCAGAATAAAAGTATTTGAAAGGTGAATCCTACGGAAAATCTGCGGCCCATGCTTCGACACAAACACAGGTGAATGGCGTAAACGTCATAATAAAGAACTCGGGGAGCTGTTCCAGAGACCAAACATCTCGAATGAAATCAAGAAAAGGAGATTAACCTGGGCATGGCGGAGAGTAGGATCCATAGTCAGAACTACAATCGAAGAGAACCCGGTCGGTAAGAGACCCTTAGGAAGACCATGCTTACGTTGGAAAGACTTTGTAAAAAGAGACGCGGAAAGCATTTATGTTTGGCGGTATGGTTTCAATGGCCGTAAACAAAAACAAAAAAAATATGTATTATTTATTTATATAGGCTATTCTATTAAACAAGGTAATAATTAAATTATGAGGAAGTACTGTTAATTTAAGAAAACACAATCAATATTTATAACAAAGAAAAGCATAATACGACCTTAAATTCAAAAATAACAGCCGGTTCCTTTTATTTTATATTTATTGGATTACCTACTTCATTATTTAAGAGCATAGTATACGCCATATAGTGTAAGAGATGACTATACTTATACTCTATAAGATAATGAATGGGAAGGAAAAATTTATAGAGTAAGTCTTATAAGAACAGAAGATATTAAGTGGCAATCGGTATCTTGCCAACATGAGGAGAGTTGGTATCATACTTAATAAAAACGAATAGTCATTAGTCGTGCCGTGGATGATTACAATTAAGAATATAGACTAGGAATCCATTTTGGACTTTTCCAAATCCTTCCACACTTTAAATCAGCAAAAACTAAAAAGAATTTTAAGTTATAATCCATTTACTGATTAAGTTGACAAAAACAATAAAGAAAAGAAGATTTAAATAAATGCATTTTGCTTATGCCGCCATATTGCCACAGTCACAAACTACGTACTAATGCATCAATAAAATATAAAATCAATAGCATAATGCCAAAGATATGGTTCTCTTACAGGCTAATTATTGGGGTAAGCTCATATGAGTCGGTCATTGAAAGAATTTTAAGAGCACCACACAAAGTACTCATTAGAAAAATTTCTAACAAATTAATAATTGTAAAAATATAATTAAGTACTAAAGTTACTTACAAGCTGCATTCTTCTAGAATTTCCATGTTGCTTTAATGATCAAGTTTGATTAGATGTAATATGAGTACTATGTCTCATGAAAAATAACCAACAGATGTCACCAGAATATAATTATATACAAAATTGTTGTATAATATTTTACAGAGTTTAAATTTGATATGTACAGGGTGATTATTTTATCGTTGAACACTCATTATTTCAAAAAGTATTGACATTTTTCAAAAAAAATTTTTTCAGTGACAGTAATGATCCAATTACTTGTTTATAATATGATATATTATATTTATTATATATAAATAATAATTTAAAATTACCAATTTATAATATGACATCATAACAATCAGTTATTGTAGCTACTAGCGAGTATGTACTTGAAGTAATACTACAATAATATCACTTTATGCCATGGGATTAGGCGATAGCGATTTTTATTACTTTCAACTTCTGGTCTTTATATTTGATAAGTATTATTATGACCTGTGCCGCAATCGCCTTCAGTGGGCGAACTGCAAGACACCCTTACAATTGGGTATAATAGAATACATTTGGGGGCTATCCTTAGTTTACTGTGCAGTGTACTAGGTGACTTGATTTGTAAAGGGTTTTACGCCGAGGCATACAAATCCTGATTTCTGCGGTATCTACTGACTAGGTATAGCATATTTACACACAAACATCTACCCAAACCACAAAACTTTGAGCAGCTATATCTCACCAACGGATAAACAAAAAATTAAAATTTGAACGTGAAAATTCATAAAAAAAATATAGCCTTATTAGTTTATAAATTTGTTAGTATGGGTTCCCATTTGAAAATAAAAAGTTGATAGTGGTTTACCTGATAAATATAAGGGTGAAAATATTAAAACTTATCAAAAATGTAGAAAAGTATGAAACTAAAATTTATAAAAAAAAAATTTGGAAAAATGACAATACTTTTAGAAATAATGAGTGTTCAACGATAAAAGAATCTCCCTGTATATATATATATATATATATATATATATGTATATATTTATATGTTGTTGTCTAACATCATAAATCCTATTTTTAAGACAAATGTTGACATCTCAAAAATAGTCATAAAGTGAAATGTGTTTAAACAATTAATCAACAAAATCTGTAGTGTTATTTAATGTTACTAGCTATATATTGTCTTATTATCCATAAAATATTGAAAAATTTATGAAGTGATTAAAAATTTTACCTACATATTGTATTAAGAGTTAAAATAATTGTATATTTTGTTTTACTTGTATCTTGTGTTGAGTAAATAATATGTTAGCGATTTCTATCAAAATTTAATATTAATAAGACATGATGTTAAAACATCATATGGCTTTTTTCCCAGGTTAAATATTTCAACTCTAATGTATTGGTAAAATTTTAATTATATTGTAAATAAAATATAAACCAATACTTATTTTATCTATGACACATTATTATAATACTTAAACTTTTAAGTTTAAAGGTATTGATTGTGGATTAAACAAGATTGTAAGAATGCAAAACATAAATATATTATATTTTATATGTTATACAGTAATTAATATATATAGCATATTATAATAAGCATTTTATTTATATATACAAAACTGTCAATTTGCTATTTATTAATTCATTTATTTATGTTAAAACAAAAATTGCATGCTCCAAAAATAAAACTTAATAATTGTGTATAAACTAAATAAAATCCTTTAAAAATATGTATCTATACAAATATTGGGTTTAGGCTACTTAAATTTAACGTAAAGATATTTTGTATTGGGAATATAATACATGTACATAATATTTTATTAAAAGTCATTGAAATGTAATTTTTTAGGCAAAATTAGGCAATGAAAGACATTATAAGTGTAATCAAAAACAACAAAATTGTTTTTTAGCGTTGGATTAAATAAATAAAATAGTAGTATGATAAACTAAAAATGTATTCACCCAATACATTTTGGAAAATTATTTTTCTTGAATGTAAGTTTGAATATAAAAAGGAAGAAAATTAATTAAATTTAAGAGGATGTCAGCACACTTGTTGATTTTATATTTCTTGGGCCAAGTGCAGCATAGACAAAACTCATGCATCATTTTTTTTTTCTTTTGTAATAATCTTAGAGTAAAATCACAAAATCGATAGAAAACAGTAATTAAAACAGCAATTCAGCTAACATTTTTTTTTTTTTTTTGTCAAATAATAAAATACAAAATCAATGTCATACCCTCAAAATATTATCCTCTATTATTGTTGTAAAAGGTGATTTTAGTCTAAAATTACTTAGAAATCTTAAAAATAAATTTCAGATTAAAGTGTTTTACCTATGTAGTGCATGAGTACGAGAGAGAAAACGAAGATTGCGCAGACATTCTCTTAAAGGATCAAAAAATAATAGTAGTTTATTGTGAATCAAAATTTGTGCAAGACACTTCTTCATTCAGTTTTTTAAGTTTGTATATAATGCTTAATAAGAGTTTTTTTTTCTTAACATGTTTTATTTTAAGTATTAAAAAAACTGAATTAGTACATAATATTAATCAAAGTAGTATATTATGTATATATTACAAACAAAGTATTGTGTTAATATTATAAATGATTATAAGGTCATAAGCATATCACAATAACTAGTTAATCAGATGATCATAATTTATTTTAAAAGAAAATCCAAATTGTATCACATTAATAAGGTAATATAAAATATAAATTAATTTTAGAAGCTTAAATACAATAATAAAATGTTCCACTAACCAAAAGCTAGTTTCATGCAAGTTGTCATATCAAATTAAATAACTAAATAATAACATGAAACATATTCAATGCACATGCGCAAATTAAATGTTAAACAGCTGTTAATTATAAAAATAAAATGTTTTTATTTAAAAATTTCATAAAAGTATTACAATGACTTAATTTTTTTTTTTTTACACACCTCCAGAAACGATTTTTTCTAGTTTATAGGTTGAAAAACCTGCACAATCCTTAGCAATGTAAATGCCATATTGAGTGAGATCCTGAACAGCTGGTTTGACCACGCGCATATTGTGCATCACATTACTGGTGTCAACGGCATAATAACCTATTAATAATATATATTAATGATATAAATCACAAAATTTAAGGTATATTATAAAGGTTATCATAGAGGTGACAGTCATTTACTAAAATATATTAATTTTAGATTCTGGACGAAGTGATGAATGTATTGATTTTACAATGATGTGTGTTTTTTTTTTGTGTCTGTGTACAGCATAACTAGTCGAATGATGCTTCAATTTCAAACTTTGGGAGTGGTTTCCGATGTAAAAGTGAATATCCTTGGTGCGTTATAGAGGTCAAAAGTTAACATATTCAAACAGTTTTCAAAAGAATCAAGAAAAACAACAAAAAAAATGACAGAAAAACGGGAATTTTTACGCAAAACCAGTTTTCGACCAATTCGATTTTTTTTATATGGTTGTAATTCAAAAACTAATCACTGTAAATATTCACCAAATGTTTATGTTAGTGTTATCTATATACAGTTTAATTTTCAAAATGTTTTGACTTTTTTTGAGATATTTATTTGAGACATTTGACCACTAAAATGTTCGATTTTTATGAGAATTTTTTTTGAAGTGTCGATAAAATTTTTTTGGCCCTATCAAAATACTTGAAAATTTAATACAAAGTTTCTCATAAGTTATTCTTATAGTGATTAAAAAATTATAAGAATACATAGGCACAATTTTTTTTATAAGCGTTTATAGTTCAAATTTTTACGAAATCTGTCGAAAACGCGAAAATTGGCAAGTAATTTTGAAGTTTAAAAATCATAAAATTTTTTGTGTTTATAACTAAGGATTAAAAATATAACACTAAATTTTCCATTAATTTTCCTTCAAGTAGCTATAGAGAAAACTCGAAGCATCATTATAGGAAAAATGTTTTGAGTGTTTAAGTTTTAATTTTTAGAACAATTTTACGATTTTAGACAAATTTTAAGTGCGTTTGAATTTTAAATTTTTACGAAACTGCGTAACGATAACGATTTATCATCAAACAATTTTAAATATTTGTGATTATTCAAAAAGTATAAGTCGTAGATACTTGAAAATTTTACCAGTTATTTAGATTGGCATTTTTTTTACATGATTTAATTTTCAAAATATTTTGACTTTTTTCGAGATATTTATAGACAACTGAAATTTTTTTTTGAAATGTCGATAAAATTTGTTTGGCCCAATCAAAATACTTGAAAATTTAATACAAAGTTTCTCATAAGTTATTCTTATAGTGATTAAAAAATTATAAGAATACATAGTCACAATTTTTTTTACTAGTATTTGAAGTTCAAATATTGACAAAAATTCGTCAAAACCATGAATATTTGCAAATTATTTTGAAGTTGAAAAATCATAAAAATTTTTGTGTTCATGACTAAGGATTAAAAATACAACACTAAGTTTTCCATAAGTTTTTCTTCTAGTAGCTATAGAGAAAACTCAAAGCACCATTATAGAAAAAATGTTTTGAGTGTTTGAGTTTTAATTTTTTATGAAATCAGGTATATGTATATCTATGATAGTATAAGGTATTATGAATTATGATAACTAAATGCAATGTATTTGGTAAAATTGATTAACCATGCCTTATGCAAAATGCGTCCTAATTGAAAAATAAAATATTTGTTTCAAAATAGAATATATGACAATATTTAAATATAATATATCCTAGACTGATAAATCATCTCTGTTCATATCTGTATGATAAAAGAGCCAATTAGGCGTTAATGGCCAAAAAGGATACCTCTAACAATCTTTAATTTTACCTTATGCAATTTAATTTGTAAATATCAATCTGGCTTAATGATTTAATTTAACCATAATCATCATAATTTTTGAGAATGTTTAATCTAATTTATTATTAATTCATTACGAGTATTATTGTAGTTACTGTATAATTTTTAAAAGAGATTGAAACCCATTTATTATACTAAAAGAAAAAAATGAAAAACCATTATTAGATCCATCTTTTAATTTATAGAATATTTATATACTATAATTTTTAAACTTAGTATCAGGAATCATTATTCAAATAAGTATTGAGTAATTTCAAAAAAATAAGAATAATCATATAATACATATGCCTAAGATAGTGCCTATTATTGAATACTGTGACCTTACGTATGTCGCAAATACATTTTTACATTAAGATCTGACATTACCAACTGTCAATTAACTTGTTAAGTCTTATTACAAAAAATATAACTTCCACCAAAACACTAATAAAACCCAGTTTTTTTTTCTCAAAATAAAAATTATTTCTAATTCTAAATGCTTTTTAACCATTTTTAGTTCTTTTTAATTACTAATATTTTAATTCAACATACTAGAATGTTAAAAATGTGCAAATTTTTTTAAATAAATATGTAACCTAATAGATTTAACACTAAACCTGAAGTTACCAAAAACATATATATTGATTATGACACTTAAAATAATTTAATTAATTTGTATTTTATAAAATACTTACCACTTGACATTTTAAATAATAAATCGTACAGGGATTTTGGTGGCAATACTGCACTGCGATTGAGTGGCATAATGAAACAACGCTTTCCATCAATATCTACAATACCAGTGACATTCTGAAATCAAGTAAATTAATAATAAATTAATAAATATTCAAATATTTCAAAATTTTAATTATTATTATTATTACCACACTAAAATCATGAATGAAACGAGCAGAGTAAGCAAGTGGTAAAATGGGGAGAATTTTTTCATAACTCTCTTCTCTAAGATCGAGCTCAAAATCTTCTTTAAATTCAGAAATAACATCTTCAGGATTCATCATTTGGTTGTTCATTTTCTCCATGTTCAAAGCAAAATTCTATAATATAACAATAATATTCAATAAAATATTATATTTACATAACTAATTGAATTATAAATTGAACACGAGTATTCATATATAGAATTATGACGTTGACACAAATAAAAGATTATACAAAGGTAAAGTATGTAAGCTATAAAAACATTTAACAAAATGTTATTTGTGAAGTAAGGACTTTAAAGCAGTAAGACTTAGGTCTAATTATCAAACATTTCAATTTACCTCAAGTTTCTTGAATTCCATATCATTTTTTAATTGGTTCATTTCATAATCATTGTTTATATCTTGAATAGGAAGAGATAGCTTATCATTCAAAGAAATAGTGCCAGTCCCATAGAAAGCATCATTCTATTCCAAAAATTAATAAAATTAAAATAGTATACTTATTAATGCAATCATATACAATCACTAAATTACCTAATTAATTCTTAGCAAATATACATTTTAAAAATGGTGGTCAAGTAGGTGTCACTTTTCTGTACTACATGTGTCCAGTAGGTCACTGTAATAGATGTATTCAATTTGAATTCAATGATACAAAATCATTGTGAAACAAAAAATGGTTCTGAGCTTAGAAAGATCTTTCAGCCTATATTTTATGATATTATAGCTATTAAAGTAATCTGTCTAATTCTAACTTCAAAAGCTTGTACAACAACATTGCAATTTGTATCTCTGTATTTTTATATTTTTTAATTGTTATATGAACAAGTAATGAGGAACCTACGAAACACATTGAAAATGAATCGCACATTACTGATAAGGTATATATATATATATTTTTTTTTAATCAAATAAAACAACACTGAAGCAGCGCCATTTTATTTACATGTTAGACATTTTAAGATAGATTAAAATTTTAAAGTCATATAAATTTGAAAGAATATACATCAAACTATTAAGTATTAATACATTTTAAGGTATAATTTCATTCACTTATAGATTTAAACTTTATCATAAAAGTAGTGTTCTAAAAATATAGTTTTTTTTAATTTTTTGTAGTACACCATTATTCTTTTAAGAGGATGTGATACCTGCATGTGTTTTATCCGTCTTACAAGTGCGTAACATACCAAATTTTACGCTAAGCAGAACAAATGTACCTTTGTTAGTTTAAAATTTAGAGTGAATTGACATCTTATAAAAATTAAAAACAACATTATTATCGAGGGGTTTTTATAGGTGTTTTATTACATTCACAATAAGAATAAGCAACTCAGCCAATCAAGACTTGTCATGTACGCACGTCGCACATCCACACCACAAAACGGGTACCATAGTGCAAGCGTTGGTGTCAGCCACCAAGAATCACTATGGCCGCAACAACAGTGACATCAATTGATAACTGTTGCCAATGACTGTTAGCCAATCATAGAATATAAAGTGATCACTTGGGTGGTCAAACAGTGATTAGCGGCTCAGACTATGTGCGTGAATGCAATGTATTATTAATGTGAACAGAGTATACAGTATAATAATTAATCTTTATATTTAAACATTTTAAATGGTAAATAGAAAGATACATAATAATTAAAATACCTTTTATTTTAAAATTATACCAAGTACATTAACATTAATTATCAATGATAAGAATGAAAAAACGAACTTAGGCATTGATAAATGTTTAGATAAGTAACTTCAATTTAACAAGAAATCAGAAAATTAACAAAAAGTACATTAATGATAAAAAGTATTAACAAGATAGGACCAATGACTAATGATCTAATAAATAGAAATATTAACAAACATAAATTATGATAATTGTACTTTTGTATGAAATTGAATTGTTTAAAATAATACTTCTGTATAGCTTTTATGTCCCATTGTAAGCATAATACCTACCAATTATTTCAACAAAAACTTTAATGTAAAAAAATGTAATAGAAAATTGTAAATAATTCTTACACACCTAACCCACTCAAAAATCAATATGTAAACATATTATAATTTAGGTTGTTTGTTACCTATTGCCTAGATGCAAACAACTGTTGTACAGCTGTGTAAGCATTACAAATTACACAGTGAATTATTGAACTTTTTTTCTCTTACATATTTTATTTTTATAATAAAATGGATATTATTCACAATCATATATCATTATAATAATTTTAAGATTGTAAGATTTAATTTATTCGTTCATAAATTGAAGTAATACATATCATTAAATGTATATACTATATATATAGATACTATATGGGGGGACAGTGGCGGTTCGAAGGGAGTATATTTGAATCATGTGATTCACACAAATATTAATGGGTGGGTGGGTGGGTCTTATGGTTGGAAAAGGTAGACTGGACCATTTTTGCAGGTTGGTAATTTAAATATTAAATTATAAATAATAAATAATATATAGCCGTAATGTGTACTCAGCAGATAATGTACCTACTAATAAGTAATAACTAATACCTTTAATTAAAAATTAAAAATGAAAAATTGGTTTGTGGAAGTAGATTAAATAGGTATACCAAAATTTTTGCCAACTCGACATTTAATATTGTTTATGTAGTCAATTGTTTTATATTTATAAGTACCTAATATAAATGTTACTTTTAAACAAAAAATATTCATACAAAACAATTTATTACATTAGAACAGCGGTTCTCAAACTTGTTTTTTTCACGTACCACTTAAGTATATTATCAATCAGTCGCGTACCACTGATGATTAAAAATATTGAAAATTTCAACGATTATATACCTATACGATATCTTATTTATTAACGTATGTTTCGTGAAATCTAACCTTTATTATCTGAATATTAAAAAAACACACGACTTTGTATAATCATCACTATTCGCTACGCTAAGAATCCAATATTTGTTTTTAATTTTCCATCCTATCACCGTGCGGCCTTTCGCGTACCACAGTTAGAGAACCGCTGCACTAGAACAATTAACTTAAAAATAAAGCCATATAAATCATACATCAGATTATTTTTTTATTAATTTGTAAGTGACCATATTAACTACTAGCTGATACTCATTCACTTCTTGCCCGTTAAAAATACTAATTCTATGATTCAAAATGTGTGTTTAATTTGTTGTTTAATACCTGGCTAGCCATGTTCAAAACTTCCCGCGATGGATTCCCGTGGATTTACCCTATCTTAATCTCCATTAAAGATTTTCAACACAAAATACAGGAATAAAACTATATTCAATCACAATATTTTCTCTCATTTTTAGCATTTTAAAGGTGAAACAATTTTTAAAGTTGGTACCTCATAACAAATTACTAATTTCATATCCGAACTACCAATCAATCTTTTTTGGGGAGGCATAACTGCATAGAAATGGCGTTTTTGTGACAAAATATCAATAAAAACTTTTAATGCCTTATACGCACGTGCATTGGGAACAAATTCAGGAATAATAATTTCTTTCGCACTAATTATTATTATTATTAAAACTAATAGTAACCATCTATAAACAAAAATTTCCATCGTAAATCTCAAAATGTCTGTTTGAGCACCTCTTGGGCTTATCATTTTTAACCTAGCCTATCTTCTGTCCATAGGTCTAATGTATCACGGTATCCAATTTCAGAACGTTTTAGAATCCATAAAGGACTAACAGACAGAAATCTATTTTTTAATAGATAATGTAGATTATTAACAGATCGAATATTATTATACTAAAATAACTATAAAAGTAATAACTAATAAGTAAAAAGAAGAAAAAAATCTGAAAACAGCGCAAAAAGTTTGGACCATCAAAACTGATTCGAACTCGGTAGAGTAAAGTATTTGAGTAAAAGTATTCAAATACTTTTTTAAGTATTGAATAACTTTTTAAGTACTTTTAGCATAAAGTATTTTGAATGGTATTTTAAAATTATTTTTTTATTGAATACTTTGATTTTTTTCAATTAGTTAATTTTTATTTGAAATACTTGGTTGGAAAAATATTATTGCTAAATTAATTTAATGACTTGTGTAACGTGTAGTTGAGTAGTTCATAAATGCGAAGAATGTGTAAAATGTGTCTGTTAAAAGTGTGATTTTACATTTTTAGAGTTAAATCCAGTGAAGTAATTACATAAATAAAAATTAATTATTTACTTAAAGTTTTAATATGAGTAATTCTAGCCATAATACTGAATTTTAAAACATATTTCTAAAATTTAATAAATATTTATTTAATAAAATAAAAATTAATATAAACCTACTATGTATCTACCATGTTAATTAGAAACCTACTTTAAAAACTAAAAGTACTTGAAAAGTATTATTTACAGGTATGGAACACTCAGTTCATTAATCCACTGAAGTACCACTGCATCATAAAATGTTCGATATGCGAGAATAATTTTATGTTTTATCAAATAGCAAATTCATACATTTTTAATAAATTTTTAAGTTCCGACTTAACTTTCTAAAAATCATATATAAGATAAAGCCTATAGCCTTCCTCAATAAATGAACAGTTCAACAAAAAAATAATTTTTAAATTCAAACTAGTAGTTCCTGAGATAAGCGCATTCAAACTTTTTTAATTCTTCAGCTTTATAATATTAGTATAGATTATCATTTTTACTTAACTGATAATTTTTTTTCTGAATGTACTATATCAGATATCTGATAAATCAACACTCAAGATTATAATATTACAAATAGAATTATTAGGATTAAAATATTTAAGTTATACACAAGGTTATAAAGGACTTCCAACATTTGTATAATAAGTAAGCAGTAGCTGCTCATGGTATGGTACACAGAAGCACATAAACCATCAAAAAAAAAATATTTAAGAATCATTAGTTTCCTATCATAATATCAAATTGAATATTATGAACAGTTTGTAATAAAAAAATATATACAATAATAAAAAAGTTTTTGCAGATTTTAGAGTGTCTAAAAATAATTAAATAATTCGCACAGCACAAATTGTTTGTGCTCCAATTGGCCGTGTAAATATTAGCTACATGCCTTGACATGTCGCTCGTCGGTTTTTTTTTTAAATTAAAAATTAATTTTTAGTAATTTGGATGTATAATATATTATATACAAATGGGGAATAATAATATACTAAAAAAAATGTATAATATTATAATTTATTGTATTCAAGGTATTACCTCGTCATTAAAAGCGTTTCCAATAGCTCTATAAATATGTTCCCCATAGAGCATCATAAATGTAATTACTAATGACATCAGCAACACATAAATTAATGCCCACATAGAATAAACACGATCATTAATGACTCTGAGCACCAAAAATTTTGATCTGACAGGGCGGTTATGTGCACCATTTCCTGATTCCAGGTCTTTTTCCTGAAAAAAAAAAAACCAAAATTATTTTAATGCCTAATTTAAAAACCTTAAGACATTATAAATAATAATAAAAAAATATGTTAGCGAGAGAACCCATTAATTACAAAATGTGTTAGCAATTGTTTAAAATTCGTTGAAAGAGAAATAACAATTTTTTTTTAAATTTGAA
This sequence comes from Diuraphis noxia, assembly GCF_037042655.1. Classification (NCBI taxonomy): domain Eukaryota; kingdom Metazoa; phylum Arthropoda; class Insecta; order Hemiptera; family Aphididae; genus Diuraphis; species Diuraphis noxia. The sequence continues at coordinate 30,047,001 of NW_028301711.1, forward strand.
CACTTCAATTGGAATTTGAACTCCATCTAATGATTCAAATATGTTAATATCCAGTGGCATAGCAGGATTACAAAATTGTGATAAGAAGGAGAGGGGCATAAACACCTAAAAAATAATCTGGCTACTTCACTATTAATATATCTTTAGAAACAAAAATTAGTTATTTTTTCCAATAAAAATAAAAATATTATTTATTTTTAATAATATTACCACAGATTATATAAAATTATATAAAATTATATAATATTTATTATATTTATTATATTTATATAACCTGTGATATTACTTTAATTTACTTTTGTTACCTAGCAATTCAAAATTTTTCAAAAAACGTCAAAACAACACTAATATAAATTGAAATTATATAATTAGGTAGGTACTATTAATTTTATAATCACATTTTGTGTATTTTTAATTACCTAATATTAACTATTATCACTATTTAGTATTTATGAATAATTTTCATAATCATAATAAATAAGACATTTTTAATGAATATGGTAATGCAATAGTACATAAAAAAAAATTAGCTATAGATAACAAAAATAGTTTTTAGGGAAAAAACAAACATTTAACGTCAATTTAAAAATGTATTACAAAATACCATACTAAAATATAAGAGAGTTACTATACAAAATAAGTACTTAGAGAAAATATTAAAATTTATGAGCAGAAAAAACTAAAAAAAAGGACTAATTGTCTTCAAAGTAAATACTTATACAATATTATACTACGACTCAACTGCTATATAAATATTTTAAAGTAGTTGATAGACTCTTTTTTTGTTTTGATTTGAATTGAAGAATTGAAGAATTATTAAAAAAAAAATAGAGTAAAAAGTCAAATACCTAAATATTTTGTCAATTAGTTTCTGTTACCTAACATAAAGCTGTTATTACACTGGTACGTCATTGGCTGTTAGACAAACACAATCATTTGATGTTTGCCGACATTTTGTCGATTGGAACTACTTTTTAATATAAATTGAATAACATATAAATTTCTAAAAAATATTCTGTACATAAAATGTGAGCAATATAATGTAAGTCCGAGTGTAAGTCTTACCCTGTTCTAAATAGATATTTGGTGTAATACAGGGTGTTTATAACAAACTATGATTTTGTTTCATATTCTAATTAATATTTGTACAAAGATATTTAATGAAATAATTCACAAATAATAAAAGGCAGTGGTTTTCAAACTTTTTAAAAACATAACACGTTTTGTTTTTCACAAAATTTTCATATTCCCTAAGTCTCACTAACATATTAAATTGTTAGATTTTCTACACATATAATAAGGAATCTATTTATATAAATTATCTCTTATGACCAGCTTTATACAATAATAGTAAATAACACAGTCCATCTTCTAGTTATCATCTCATGTTTACTTGGACTCACACACAATTATACTTGTTCAAAGTTAAGCACTACATGATTTAATATTTCAATCACTTCCAAATTTAAAAATATCTTATAGTTCCAAACAACACGAATAGAAAACAACTGATACAAGGAACACATAAAAAAAGTAATTATTAAAAAAATTTAATTTAAGAAATATATTATGTATTACCTACTAGGTATCAACCAAATAATATTATAAATAAAAAATCAATATAGTAAGTTGGATATTTTATATTTTTGAATGTTATCCATTCAATCAGTTATTATAAATTGTATAAAAAGAATCAGTGTTAAACCTCATTAATTTTAATTAAGAAATTAATAAGATATTATTAAAACATTATTTAACCAAAATGTAAGTGGTAGCTAGATAGGTACCTACTTAATTAAAAATTAAAATACAAGTAGTAATAACTGAATATATTTTGTTTTATAAATAACCGTGATATTTTCAACAACATAAAAATAAATATTTAATTTAAAGTCAAAAAATAAATAGGTAATATAATAGAAAACATAATTGAATATTCTTTGACCTTCACTTAGAACTTGTTATTAATAAAATAATACCCATATGAAACATAACTAGTGTTGTTACCTATTTTATGTAGGTATCATTGTAATAGCAGAATATAATAAATTATGAGGTTTAGGAAATGGGTAAAAAAGTAAAAAAATAAATATAATTTAATGTTACGAGAATTGTAAATTGTAATAGAAATATTTTATGATAAACTAATAGGTATCAATTCAAGATTTTTATTAATAAGCACTAGTATTGTCCACAAATAATAATAAGAAATTAAAGCCCACATATTTTAATTAATACCATATAAAAATCTATCAAGCATTTTATAATAAGAGTTAGGGAGTATCCCCAATGTATATAATATATATATATATATGCTGGTACCTAATATGATAAATACAACACTATTACAAGATAAGACAATTTTAAAATATTGAGAAATATACAGCATTATATTAATGTTGAAATGTTGATGGAAGAGTCAAAGCTTTATCATAGAACAAAGTCTGTTACTCGCAAGTAATACATTTGGTTTCACAACATAATAGAAAACAAAAGATTCATTGTGAAAAGCCAGAAAACAATGAACTCTCTAATGAAAGTATTATACGATGGTAATAAATTACTACTTGTTAGGTGTGTAATAGTTTGGGCTTCAGCCCAAAAACACTGCATTGATAGCATGTACATATTATTATAAAATAAACATAAAAATTCACAACCAAGCACGTTATCGTTTACATTAAGATAGGAATTGGATGACATTGAAACTAAACAACAATAATTTATGCATAATAATATATAACAAGAATGTTATTGTAAATGTCACACAAAGACACGGACGATGACTAAACGAAAATTAAATAACTCAAAACTTTGATGACGTATTCAATAATGTTTTTAAACAATTTAAACGATAACCAATATAAATATTGTATAAATATTGTCCACGCATCATAATCGTCCAGTTCACATTGGTTCGGAACACGAATAAATTTCGTGGAAATAAAACTATTTTTCTAATTATAGAAATGCCCCGACAACAATAACGACGATAATTAGTAATTATTACAATCGAAACTCGATAGCTCATTATACAACTTTACAAAGTAGACTAACGCTATCGAGTCACTTGGCTATGTATCATACGTTGACTTGTAAGTTGGAAACCACGATTCTGTTGTTGTTGTTGTTGTTGCAGTTAATAATCGCACGAACGAGACAATATTATGTTTGTCCTCGAACGAAAGATATCGTGAATCGTGATGATATGTTATAATTAGAATAAAAACAACAATAATAGGTAGTAATAACAGACATAATAGCCATCGACATAATATTATTACCAATAATACAACGTTTTGCATTATATTATTATATCAACGATTAAAGTTTACAACACGCCCGGCAGTGTAGTCAGCGAAACGAAAGAAAAACGACGCATAACAGGCAGGTAGGCGTAAAAAAACAAATTGCAAAAACCCGGAAGAGACGGGAAAACCATTGAAAATAATATTGCGAGTTGAGTCTCGGTTCCATAGGACGGGTGCGGAAAGGTGGAACGACGCGAAAAAACCCCATAACGCTAATCTGTCACGGGTTACCTGTACAGATGGGTCGATCTCGATGTTGGTGACCAGCGGCACGTTGTCCGATTTCTTCTCGGCCGTCGGCATAGTGATGACGGTCATGTTGGCAGACGATTTATTACCTTCCGTGAATAATTAACGATATAATAAAATAATAATGATTTTGTGTTTGACTGGAAGTGCGATGGACTGTGGCGCGAGACAGAGAGACACTGACGAACTGCGCAGCGGGACGTGGGTCGTGGACGACTGAATGAGCGACGACGATCGACGATAAAGGTTAAACACCGTCTGACGGCGACGACGCTGCGCCGCTGCACTCGATTGTCGCTAGTCGCTGCAGTGTTCCTCCAATGTTCTGTGCGTGTGTGTGTGTGTGTGCGCGCATATGTTTGTGTGTGCGCGTGTGTTTGTGTGTGCGTGCGCGAATGTGTGTGTGTGTGTGTGTGCGTACTCTTCGCAGGTGGGTTAAGCGGTGCAGTAGTGATGTAGTGGTGGCGCACTCATTTCCCACCCGACCACGGCAGTTTGTTATACGATATCAGTGCCGCGGTCGCGGTGTCGCCGGGGGATCGGCGGTCGTGGTGGGTGGGCGCGCGGCAAGCGGTCCTGCCCGCCACCGCCCGTCGTGAACCGAATCCGTGGACTGGGTAAACGCGGAAATATTATATCGTTTATACCTACGCTTAGGTATAGAGAGGTATAATAAAATGTACAATATAATATTATTATTATTATTATTATTATCATTTATCGTCACAGCAAACTACGCAGTAGATAGGTAAACGTTATATACCTACATACTATAATATATACCATACACGCATACAAGTATATATATACGACCAATGCATAACGACAGTGTGGCAAGCCGGTCGGAGAGGTGGTGCTTAATCGACAGTGAATACACAATAATATAAATTTTACAATACCCAGCACATTCGTATAATATATTATATTGTATCGCTGTGGTAGGTATATGATATTATGTATATTAACTGACATTCGCTTTACTGCGACATAACAAATCGAACAAAACGGCCTAACGTTGATCAAATATTACACTGCATTAAAATGTTATTGTACGTATTTGTCGTATTTTGTGCATTATCGCAGTGTTTCAGTAGTCGCTGACTATAGTCTCATGGAGACAATTTGGCACCGTTTGCTCGCAACAACGATGGTGGGAACAATGAATATGCAAATAACATTTTAATACTATACTGTACAAATAGTTTTGTTCGATTAATGCGTACAGTACCTAATGCATCATAGTAAAACATTAGCAGCGGGCTTTGGAAGCTCAAGTCCCCCAAAACTGTTTAAAGACCCTCGACATTCATAAATAAAATAAATATGTATACATTGAAGTAGATAGGTATATTTAAAATAACTATATATAGTCTATGGGACAGACCGGACTGAGAAACACATTTTAACTGGTCATCATGATTCATGATTATATTATTATTTACGATATTGGTAGAGTTACAAATGCCGAAAACAATTGTATTATTTATCAGACATATTAACATTGTCATAAAATGTCCTTTATTGTATTCGTAGGTTAGGTACCTATATATACGTAAAAATTGTTCGATTAGTTATCGTTAGTCGTTATCTGATCTTTGGCTCTAAACTTGAAGACCATCTTCCATACAAAGTTGTTTGACTTATTAGATTCTTCCCCATTTTATTCAATTACATTTTTGGAAAAAAATTTAATAAAAAAGTAAAGCTAACAATTAGGTTAATGTACAATAATACAATATACAAATCTAGAACAATTATGGCGATTCTTGAATCTTTATTAGCCATTAAGTACATTCAAATGTTAATACTAATTATTATTATGTGATTTATATTACGTACTGTTATTATTATTATCATTATCATTATTCATTATTACATGTTAGGTAGGTACGAGGTACCCGTTTATAGAGTCTATAAACGATTTGATAGTAAATATTGTAGTTACACAAAATTATTATTAACTATAAACCTAATTAATAAATTTAATTTGTTTGATAAAAAAAATATGAAACATACCTAGCCATGCTTAAAATATTATGAGTCCTTACCTACTCCTATTGTTACTATTATGCTCGAATTAATGTACAAAAATATAAATTAAAAATAATAAATGTATACCAATAACCGGTACTAATACCTCAAATCTGAAACTAAAAATTACCTCAGTGAAACAGAGATGTGAAAAATAAACAAGGAAATCATGAATAATTTTTTTCAAGCTTCTATAATGACACCATTTTTTGAAAAACAAATGTTTGTTTTTATTTTACTGCAGTGTGCATATGTTACAAGTAATGTTAAAATTTGGATAAAGTCGACATTAACCGGATACAAAATACTATTTCTTGTTTGGATAATATTGTTATAGGTACCCTACAAAAACAAAGCCGCGTAAAACATTAGGTACACGCCATGGATATTATTAAAAGTTGGTTAATATTAAATTGTTAACATCAACCGGATAGTATGATATCATCCAAGAACTTTTGTATAATGTCTTAACAATCATAAAATGTATAAAATCATTTTAAATTATTAACAATATCGAATATATTTAAAACACAATTTTGTAATTTCCATAAAATGCATAAATTATTAATATAATTTTATTTAGATGTTAAGCCTATATATTATATAATTTTGTTCACTTTATTGGTAAGATAACTGACTTCCTAACTCGGTTATAGGTTAATTAAGATATTATACAGTGGTAGTCCGACACATTATTATATTGTATAATGTATAAAATGCTAACAACTCTATTTAATATATATAACTTTTAACATTATCCAATATTAACTGGTTAAAGTTAACATTATCCGGATAATGTTGATATTTCAATTTCATGTTTATAAACGAAAAATTACACATTAGCCAAAACGTGTATTAATACGAGGATTCACAAAGTCACGAATTAGTTTTGACCCTTGGGGACTGGGCACAAAGGTCTTAATCCCTGCTTAATTGTATAATACGACTTACCTATATCACATGATTTATATTTTTTATCGAGAATCGAAATTAACTCAAGGCTCATACCTTTCTTCGCTCAAGTTTGAAATGCTGTTTGTGTCTGGCTATGTACTGTATACATGCTTATTGTGTTGGTATAGTAGAGAGTTATATGTAACATACTAATTACTAACATACAAAAATTAAGTGATTTTCAACAGTTAAAGTCAAATCTATTTTTCTCTATCCAAGGACTCTATACAATGTAAGAATTTCAAATAAATACATAAAAAAAGGCACTATCTGGCTTCTCGTGTTGCGTGTATAGGTATTTCTACCATTAAATAACAGTAAAACAGCTCCTCATTATAATCTGATATAGTTAAAGTACCTACCTGTTAATCGTAAATGCAGCAAATAGTAAATACTCGAATATTTTATCTAAATAATTACCGTGTTATTATTTGAAAAATGAATATTGATGGTGATTATGTTTAATATCTATATATACTGCTACTATACTATGATATTAAGATTACCGTAAATTACAATTATTTACCAATACGAGTACCGGAGTACCTTCACGAGTATATATAATAATTTATATATATATATGTTATAAAATAATATTATATTATACATACATTCGTAACATTACGAGGAAACAGAGTGTGGCACCGCCTCTGAAAGGTCGATCCATAGACCCATACTACTGAGTAAAAGGTCTATGGGTCGACCTAACCAAACACCTGCGTCCTACAGAAAATGTACAATCGGACGACCATTATCTACCCGACAATGCAATATTGTCATGCGATCTCGGCAATTTAATACGATGCGCGTTCGTACAATTATCATTCGTCACGTTCCGCGTTGCAGATCGTATACGTAGTATACATTTAATAGGTACAAAAAAAAAAGTGGGAAAGTGGATGTCGCTCTGCTGTACAGTAGGTTACAAGTGGGTTACTGTAATGGATGGAATTAAATTTGAATCAAATGATATTATACCATTGTATACGAAAAACTTTTCTCAGCGGAAACGGTTTATGTGTCTAGGATATATTATAGATTATTAAAAATTTTCAAATCTTAGATTTAAAAAGAAAAATTTTTATATGTTGTCAAAACTCAAACTTTGAATGCTTATAAAAAAAAAATCGTGACTATATATTTATTTTATTTTTCAACTGCTATTGTAAAAATATGTTAGGATCCTTGTATTTAATTTTCAAATATTAGATTTAAAAGAAAAACTTTTATGAATTTCTATCTAAAATAATTTGAACATTGCCGTAATTTTTACGTATTTAATCAAAATTTGAACTTTAAATGATTATAAAAAAAAATCATGCAAATGTATTTTTAATATTTTTTAACTGATATTGTTACAATGTGTTAGAAGCCTTGTATTAAATTTTCAAGCGTTTCTACCGAACAAATACATTTTTAACGATATTAATAGAAAAAAAAACTAAAAAAGTTTAAAAATTAAAATGTCAGTAAACAACTCAAAACAAATTTGAATATTTTGAAAATTTTATCAAATATATAAAATGCCTATGTAAACATTCAGTCAAAATTTCAAGTATCTGCAGTCATTTGTTTTAGAGTTACACCAAAATAAGGAAATCACTAAAACTGAAAATCCAATGTTCTAAAAATATAAATTTCAAATGTTCATAAAAATTTAGTTTGAATTTCAGGTGGGCTTTTTATTTGTGATAAAGATTGAAAAACTTTTAAGAAATCTTGTATTAAATTTTCAAATCTTAGATTTAAAAAGAAATTTTTTATGAATTTCTAGCTTAAAATAATTTGTGAATTTTCGTGATTTTTACGTATTTTGTCAAAATTCAAACTTTGAATGCTTATAAAAAAAATTGTGAATATGAATTTCTTTTATGTTTCAACTGCTATTGTAACAATATGTTTAAAACCTTGTATTAAATTTTCAAGATCTTCTACCCAAAAAATAAATTTTTATCGATATTAATTTTTAAAAAAACTAAGAATTATCGAAAATTGCATATGCCTATGAATAGTTGAACTTAAGTCGAAAATTTTTGAAAATTGCATGGTGGATAGAATTTACTTATATAAACATTCGGTGAAAATGTCATGTATCTATATGGTCATTTTTTTTAAAGTTACATCAAAACCAAAATCTCCCGTTTTTCCCTTAATTTTTAGTTTGTTTATCCCGATTATTTAGAAAAATATTAAGAATTTTTTTTTTGACTCTCCTTAAGTACCAACTAGATTCAATTTCTGATCGAACAAGGTACTGATGTCAAAAATCGAAGCACTTTTACTGCTCCAAAACGTGATGACAGACACAAAAAAAAATTGAAAAATTAAAACACACATCATCATGGTAAAATCAATACATTCATCGCTCCGCTCAGAATCTAAAAAAATGTAAAAGGAAAAAACTAAAGAAAAAAACACACGCAAAAAAAATCAAAAGTAAAATCCATATTTTTATATTTTGGTATTATACATATCATATTTTATAATTTAAGGCATTAGACTTGATTTTGATTACCTATAATTATACAAATTTAGATCTGACTGGTTAACCAGTTGTTTTATCGTATATACTTTCGTCTTTCGTAACCAAATTTATATATTTTAAATAATTACAAATATATATTAAACTATTTTTATATGAGTATATCTAAGTGTATAGGTTCCTAATTACTATTTTATTCAGTAAAGCTAAAATTAATATAACAAAGGTACATAATACGTAGTTATTCATACATTGTAAACTCGACATTAGGAAAATAAATGTTTAAAGCTTCTGTTTAGCTTGGTTCTTTTCTATACTAGGCCCAGTTTTGTTTCAGGTAAAAATGATGATTTACATATTTTAAACTTGACCTAAATAAAAATAATATGCCTTGAACTTCTATTAAATCTAATTAAAAATTATCTTTCAATGTTTTTGAAATCCAGTTGCATTACCGATAAACTGCAGCTAGGACACAACAAAGAAGCGGTTCTCATTATCTTCAAAAAATTATTTTATTTTCATTTTCATTTTCAAATTATTATCTTTATAGTAGGTACTTATGCAAATGCATTATAGCAGAATTAAATAATTTAAAATATGTATATTGTGTCATTGTATATAATAATTTATTTACAGGTAGTGTTCATTATATTTATTTTTTCAGCGAACATTATCAGGATAAATTTACAATCGACCTTTTTTTTTACCTACCACCTGAAATTTCCAGACTGAGTTCACAGCAAAATAGGTAAATGCCACTAATTGGGCGTTGTTCAATACCGCTTACTGTTTATTGTTATCATCATTCATGAACATTCGACGCCGTTCAATACCTCACGGTTTTTTCTGTTGCTGCAAAGGGAAATATGGAAAGTCAATAAAAATTAAAAATTAATTAATTATAACTATAACAAAAATCAACGTAAAAATAATTAAATATCTATAGGTAGGACGTTTTATAGTGTTAATATTAATTCAAAATATGGGTTAGGGTTATAGGATAAAGTATGTAAAGTATAGAAGATATAATACTTAGATTAGAACAAATTTACATACCAGTGTTTTCAAGTATTCTATTAAACTTATTTCATTGCTGATGAAACGTTTATATAAATTTAAAATTATATAAAATGGGTATGTTATTGGATTCCCGGACAAAAAGTCCGGGGACAGAAAGTCCGGAGACAAAAAGTCCGAACACATTTTTAGTGTCGGACAAAAAGTTCGAAAATACAAAATTGTCTATTCAATTTTCATTTATAATTATAATGTACCTTATATTATATAATATTATTATGTAGGTAGGTATATATTATATAGTCAGTTCATATATAATTATTATTTATTTAAAAAATGTAATTGTAATACTTTTACTACATTATTATGTCATTGTACCTACTTTATTTTAGATTCTGAGCGGAGCGATGAATGTATTGATTTTACCATGATGTGTGTTTTTTTTTTTTTTTTTTTTTTGTGTCTGTCATCACGTTTTGGGGCAGTAAAAATGCTTCGATTTTTGACTTCAGTACCTCGTTCGATCAGAAAGTGAATCTAGTTGGTACTTGGGGGAGGGGGGGTCAAAAGTAAAAAATTCTTAATACTTTTCTAAATAATTTAGAAAAACAAACTAAAAATTAAGGGGAAAACGGGAAATTTTACGCACACTCATTTTTCGACAAAATCGATTTTGGTTTTTGATGTAACTTTAAAACAAATGACCATATATACATGAAATTTTCACCTAATGTTTATATAAGTATATTCTATCCACCATGCAATTTTCAAAAAATTTCGACTTAAGTTGAACTATTCATAGGCATTTCAAATTTTCGATCATTATTAGTTTTATTTTAATTAATATCGATAAAAATTTATTTGTTTGGCAGAAAAGTTTGAAAATGTAATACAAGGCTCTTAACATATTGTTACAATAGCAGTTGAAAAATAAAATAAATTCATAGTCACAATTTTTTTTTATAAGCATTCAAAGTTGGAATTTTGACAAAATACGTAAAAATCACGAAAATTCACAAATTATTTTAAGCTAGAAATTCATAAAAAATTTTCTTTTTAAATCTAAGATTTAAAACTTTAATACAAGATTCCTAACAAGTTTTTCAATCTTTATCACAAATAAAAATTCCACCTGAAATTCAAATTAAATTTTTATGAGCATTTGAAATTTAAATTTTTACAACATTGGATTTTCACTTTAGCGATTTCCTTATTTTGGTGTAACTCTAAAACAAATTACCGCAGATACTTGAAATTTTGACTGAATGTTTATATAGGCGTTTTATATATTTGATAAAATTTTCAAAATATTTAGATTTGTTTTGAGCTGTTTATTGACATTTTAATTTTTCAACTTTTTTAGTTTTTTTTTCTATAAATATCGATAAAAATTTATTTGTTCGGTAGAAAAGCTTGAAAATTTAATACACGGCTTCTAACACATTGTAACAATAGAAGTTAAAAAATATTAAAAATTCGTAGGCACGATTTTTTTTTATAAGCATTTAAAGTTCAAATTTTGACTAAATACGTAAAAATTACGGCAATGTTCAAATTATTTTAGATAGAAAATAGAAATTCATAAAAGTTTTTCTTTTTAATTCTAAGATTTGAAAATTTAATACAAGGCTCCTAACATATTTTTACAATAGCAGTTGCAAAATAAAAGGAATACATAGTCACAATTTTTTTTTAAGCATTCAAAGTTTGAGTTTTGACAACATATTATGTAAAAATCACGAAAATACAGAAATTATTTTAAGCTAGAAATTCATAAAAAATTTTCTTTTTATACCTAAGATTTGAAAATTTAATACAAGGCTCATAATATATTTTTACAATAAAAATTGAAAAATAAAAGAAATGCGTAGTCACAACTTTTTTTTTTACAAGCATTCAAAGTTTGAATTTTGACAACATATGTAAAAATCACGAAAATTCGCAAATTATTTCAAACTAGAAATTCATAAAAAAATTTCTTTTTAAATCTAAGATTTGAATATTTTTAATAATCTATAATATATCCTAGACAGATAAACCGTCTTCGCTCAGAATCGTTTTTTGTATACAATGATATAATATCATTGGAATATTGGATTCAAAGTTAATTCCATCCATTACAGTAACCCACTTGTAAACTACTGTACAGCAGAGCGACATACACGACTTACCCGCTTTTTTTATATTTTCTTATTTCTTGTACCTAAAAAAAATATAACGGAAATACGCTATAGTTTGGTAGGTAGGTCTATAATAATAGTATATGTATAGATAGCTTTAAAGATCATAACCATCTACAACTTTCGGAACAAATTATAAATTTATAAATCTTATAAGTTTTTACCAGTATATTAATTCGAATTTTTATAATACTATTTTTTTCACTATACACATTTTTACTACCTAATATATTTTTTAATTATAAACAAAACAGCAAAACCAATATTTTTAACCATACCAATATGAATACAATTATATTGCCAGTCCTAAGTCTGAAAAATGGGAAGGAAAATATTGATTTCGTAACCCTTAATGTAATTTACATAACAATGACGAATGTTTAAGTAGGCAAATATATTAAAATATACCGGGGCCGCAATTTACGTATGTATATAATATACCGGGGCCGCAATTTACGTATGTCTAAAATATACCCGGTCCGCAATTTACATAAAAAATTTGAAACGGGACGCAATTTACAGCGACCCATATGGATCTAATGTTTATCGCAGCCGTACGTCTACAGTTTATCTACCATAATATCATACCTACAATCTAGATGCTACAATAGCATTATTACCACGATTATAATATAAATCTTGATAATTTCTGTTGTATTTATGTTAGGTATAAGAAATAATAAGAATAAGACAATATAAAATATATATATATTATGTATAAAATATTATAATTACTCGATTATGACAATAATTTGACAATTTTGTATTTTCGGACTTTTTGTCCGACACTAAAAATGTGTTCGGACTTTTTGTCAGGCAATCAAAAAATGAATCCGGACTTTTTGTCCAACTATTTCTATACCGGACTTTTTGTCCTCAGACTTTTTGACCAATTACCATGTTATTGTGATCTACGTTTAACCTTTAACGACTTACTGAATTTCTTTTATATCAGTATTAATTTATTTGTTTTCGTAGTTATGTAGTTCACTTTTATCTCACGTGATTTTGATTATACATATGATTCATTGGTGTGAATGTGTGATTCCATTAAATTTCAGCTGGTGCAAAATTTTTATCGGCCCAAAAATTGTAATAACAAATTATTATAATTAAGCCATATTTCAAGCTAATCGCTTTGCTCGAGCGTGTTCTATAGTCATTTTTTTATATTTTATAATATTATAACATCATCATTAAACATATATAAAAATCTGTACCTATATTTTAAACATTTTATGTGGTGTATCTGTACCATAAAACATAGAGTATACAAAAGTATACATTTGCATCTGCTACATAGTACCAGGAGGCAGGAGGTGCAAGTGCACCGTCATGCACTCCCGTAATTACACCACTGATATGATTATACCTAACTGGTATGTGGTTCTAAACGATAATGCGATTTTAGATAAATATATGCGTTATTAATACATCAATGTGTGTGTGGAATGTGGTTTGATTTTAGGAAGTTTGTATATATAAGTGTGTTGATTAGTGATTTGAACGATGGCCTTTTTTTTGAAAATGTGTGGCAGTTCACATTTGCCCCAGTAGCTGATTGACTTATTTATATTTTAGGTTGTTAAGATAATATAGGCACACATGCATTATTCTAATGTAGATACTTATTATCTAGATATTTTAGACTATAATTATAGTTTGTGGCAAAGAATATATTTAAAAATTTAATTTAATACATTTTATACAATTATTTTGGATAACTTATATTTTATATGCCCTGTATTTAATTTATTTCTAATTATTTACTCATTTCAAAATATAACTATATATACTTAACACGATGTGAGCACAGAAAATGCTACTCAGGTACCTAGCCTGCAGAGAATAACTGGACACTTGGTCAGTTAGATCATTGATCATTTGATCTAAAATTTAATTATAAATTTAAAACTAATGTCAAATAAAATATCACATATTAGTAAAATACGAAAAAATTTTTGATTTTCATTGATTTTTTCCTTTGGATTTTTTCGTTTTGGTTTTTTGTTGTTTTTTTTTATTTGGTTTTTTCCGTGAGTTTACAGAAAAAGATTAAAAGTATAATAATATTGTTGTTTACTAAAAAAAAATTATGGAAAACCGGAAGTATTTACACAAACTATAGTTTTAAATGAGATCGATTTCATTATTTTATTCTAATTCAAAAACATTAATTGCAGGGACATTAACATAAGCACATCTAGAGTTCAATTTCAAGGGTTGCTATATTTTTTAAACCATGCCCAGCAGGTTCCAGTCCCCTGACCTATATTAATTTTGTGTTTAATAATTATATTTCTCAGGAAAAATTCTTTTTATTCTGCTTTAAAATTAACAAAAACTCTAATTATAAATTAATCTAAAAATAAATTGTTTTATTTTATTAACTTTGTGTTTAAATCGACTTGATTAACATCTATGGTTCTATACCTATTCGTCGTACGCTCGTACCTACACATGCATGTCATGCTTTCGTCGTTAAAGAACGTGTCAGTAACTGAGAGCATTTGTGATCACTATAGTCACTATAACAATCAGTGGCGCAACTAGGATTTTTTCAAGGGTGGTGTCCACCAGTAGCGTATACAGTATTTCCTCAATTCATTTCCAAATTTGTTAGTATACTATGTACAAGTAACAGTCGTCACAACTACTATTAAATATTTACCTATTATATTATTTTATTCAAACGATTTGAATCAATAACCACCACCATAATTATTTCTGAATACACTACTGACGTCCAACATTTTATTATCTAAACACTTTAATACTTTATATCACGTGAGTACGTGACACGTATGTTTAGATTAAAGTTACATATAATTTTAGTAATTGTCGATAAACTATGGACAAAAGACTTAGTAACATTTATCAGTTATAAATTATAACACTAGATTTAGATTTTAAAAAAGATTGAACATTTTTTTTCAATGGTTATTAAATATAATTAAATATAAATTTCCTATTATACGGTTCAAGGGGGGGGGGGGGGTGTCCAGACACCCAAAACACCCCCCTTGGTTGCGCCACTGATAACAATGGAATATATCCGGTGTGCCAATGTAATAATCCAACACACGTCTTTAACTATATTATATTATTATTTCTTATGTATACAATGTATACTATACGTCATAATATGCACAAAATGTCTGCAAGGTGTCAAATGTTTTAGTAAATATTTAGTTTTTAAACTTCGATGTTTTGGAAGATCAATTTTCAATTTATATTTCAGAGTTACTGTGAATTGTATTTGAAGTAAATGTTTGTGAATACTTTTCGGAATTTGCATATGCATAACGTGTGTGCAAGATGCTAATCATATAATATCAGACGTATTAATTTTTTTTTTTTGAAACGCCTAATGGCGTGTTTTTACATACATACCATGGCAGTTCGATAATGAATACCGCTGGCACGCACACATGGTTTCATGGTCATATGCGAGTATGCGACGTATTGATGACCTGTGGATAATAATTATAATAATTATAAATAATTAGGCTAGATAACTGCCTCTTTTTAACTACTACGTGATCGAATATTCACAACTTAAATTTAATTATTTTATTAAGCTATCATTGTTATCATTTCAACGAAATTTGTATTACTTAAATAATCAATTTGTTATCGATAAAATTTTCGAAAAGTGTACATAAGAATATATTAAGATGTACTGAGTTAAAAAACCTTGAAAATAATTATTTACTAATTGTTTGATGAATGAAAAATGTTTTGATTTAAATATGGAAACATGACTATTTTAGTTTATGCTCAATCATGTTTTACAATATTGCCGTCACACACTATACAGTTGTGGCCATATTAATAGTCATATAGAAATTCTGTTCTTTTTCTTATTGTAAACAAAAGTTGCTGGCTGGTTCGTACTGCATTAGTGACCGAGGTACAAATTTCAAATACGAGTTTCATATTTATTATTTTTATTTAATCGTTAAATCGTATCCGATTATCTGAAAATGCCCGCACATAAAGTCTATACCAACCCGTAACGCTTCTATAAAATTCCAATGGCCACAGCAGCCAGTGCTTAACTTCGATAAAAAAAAGTGTATACATCATTTACAACTTGTTTCAATTGTCTATGATTAAAACCATATTCCTGTCCTGATGGCCTAAGATGTGCCACGTCGTTAAATAAACGACTTGCTTAGTGCACTATAGAAATACAAAGTTTGCGGACAGGACACATCGTGTAGGACCTACACTGTAGGATTATTGTTACACACTACCTATATACAGAGTAATATGGGATTTTGACAAAATTTTAATTGATCTTTTATTTGTATTATAAATAAAATAGATATTACCTATAATTTAGAGGCCTCATCCTCATGCCCTCATAATTTGTTGGACCATATAATAATTCCATCTGGTCAATGGTCAATAAGAATTAAGCAATAGCAATGCGATGTTTAAAGTTGTTTGTATACCTACTCTTATATTATAAAAAAGGTGGGTCATTGCCCATTGGATACCGCTCTGCTATACAGAGTATAGGTCAGTATGTGTCGAATTAATTAATTGGTCACTATAATGAATGTGTTAAATTTGAACTCGATGATACAAAATCTTTGTGTATAAAAAATGATTTTTGAATGAAAATTCATTCTGCCAGTCTATAATATTAAAAGGATCTTTTAATTGTTATGATATTACTTTTAATAAAGTAATTCATTTTACCATTAATATAATACAGCATATATCTTAGATTTTTTGTTTATAATATGAACTGCTTATGAGCTGTTTTTTCATGGTTTTTATCTATATGTATATAGCTCAAAAAGAATCAAAATATTTTGAAAACTATATTATATATGGATAGAAAATTTTAATATTAACACACGATAAAATTTTCAATTATAGTTAATCGTTTTTGAGTTACACCAAAAAAAGAAAATAGTTTCGTCAAAAACAAGTATTTTGTAAATTCGTGTATTTCATAGAAAATTGTTTTTCCAACGCTTTAGGATGGGCATTTTCAAGTTTAGCCTTTCAAAATTACCTAATAGTAATAACATAAAATTAAAAAGATAAAGTGAAAAAAAAGATGAAAATATATAAATAAATAAGTATGAAAAATATAAGTATATATAAATTAGGCTTCTGTCAATAGTTATATTATATAATATATTCGGAAGTTGATATCTCAGACCTGTATCATTCTCTACGCTTTTAAGTACTGGAGAATGATACCACATGTAGATATTAAAAATGTGCTATTACCTTCTTCAGGTATTCGGAGGGCTCGCGAGATCATATATTTGAAAATTTAAATCAAATACACCATACAATACAATTGCATGATGTGAAATATACCAACAATTAAATAATCGAAATTAATATAAAATATTATATTAAACTCCTTACCTGACCCGCAGCTATCTATGGTGTATGATGTAGAAGTACAAGGTGACACTAAGTAATATTACTCAAAACACTCGAGTCGAATAATTAAACACACTGATTATTAATCATCATTATAGAAGTCCAGTAGTCGTTCAAAGGATTTGGTATTGTGAGGTTGTTACTGTTATAATTTGGTCTTGCGGGTGGTGCTCATGCACTCTCTAAAGCGACGTGACAGACATGCTGACTAGAGGAGGCAGGTGTCCTGATCATAACGTATCTTTATGCATCCGAGAAATAAATTTCTCCTCGGCGCCATATTACAATAAAGCCAAACGTCGTATGCCTTACTGTTGCAAGCAGTAGGTACGTGCCGATTTCTTAATTCGTGATCGTATATTATTGATTCTTTATTTCAATCTATGAGTATAGTTTCATTGGGGATGTCCAATTTCTACATGTGACAGACTGGTCGTTATTTATTAACATTTAAAATTCTATTTTATTCGTTATAATGTTATGTGGGCATAACATTACATAATACTACAGTGGTCGCCGCTTATTGGACGCGCGGTTAATTAAATTATTCACACATTAGTCTCAAAACGGCTGGTCCCGATTTGAACGTTAGCTAACACACGGCAAAAAAATCATCTATCGGACTCACACACTGGTTAATGAGATCATTTTGAAACAAAGAAGGAAAATCCAAACAATTTAGATGGATTTTTATCAAAAATGAATTAGGTAACTAAAATATTACAATATTTGACTACTTTATTTTTAATTGAACAAAATTGTTTCTATTGGATAGCCATACATTTTTTATTATTACCTATACATTTAATAACATATAGGTAATAGCTGAAATAACTATATATTTTTAATTTGTTGGAAGCTTTTAGATTCTGAGCGGAGCGATGAATGTATTGATTTTACCATGATGTGTGTTTTTTTTTTTTTTGTGTCTGTCATCACGTTTTGGGGCAGTAAAAATGCTTCGATTTTTGACTTCAGTACCTCGTTCGATCAGAAAGTGAATCTAGTTGGTACTTTGGGGGGTCAAAAGTAAAAAATTCTTAATACTTTTCTAAATAATTTAGAAAAACAAACTAAAAATTAAGGGGAAAACGGGAAATTTTACGCACACTCATTTTTCGACAAAATCGATTTTGGTTTTTGATGTAACTTTAAAACAAATGACTATATTTTCATGAAATTTTCACCGAATGTTTATATAAGTATATTCTATCTACCATGCAATTTTTAAAAATTTTCGACTTAAGTTAAACTATTCATAGGCATTTGAAATTTTCAATCATTATTAGTTTTTTTTAAATTAATATCGATAAAAATTTATTTGTTAGGCAGAAAAGCTTGAAAAATTAATAAAAGGCTCTTAACATATTTTTACAATAGCAGTTGAAAAATAAAATAAATTCATAGTCACAATTTTTTTTTATAAGGATTCAAAGTTTAAATTTTGACAAAATACGTAAAAATCACAAAAATTCACAAAATATTTTAAGTTATTTTATGAGCATTTGAAATTTAAATTTTTACAACATTGGATTTTCACTTTTAGCGATTTCCTTATTTTGGTGTAACTCTAAAACAAATTACCGCAGATACTTGAAATTTTGACTGAATGTTTATATAGGCGTTTTATATATTTGATACAATTTTCAAAATATTTAGATTTGTTTTGAGCTGTTTACTGACATTTTAATTTTTCAACATTTTTAGTTTTTTTTTCTATAAATATCGATAAAAATTTATTTGTTCGGTAGAAAAGCTTGAAAATTTAATACAAGGCTTCTAACACATTGTAACAATAGAAGTTAAAAAATATTAAAAATTCGTAGGCACGATTTTTTTTTATAAGCATTTAAAGTTCAAATTTTGACTAAATACGTAAAAATTACGGCAATGTTCAAATTATCTTAGATAGAAATTCATAAAAGTTTTCCTTTTTAACTCTAAGATTTGAAAATTTAATACAAGGCTCCTAACATATTTTTACAATAGCAGTTGCAAAATAAAAGGAATACATAGTCACAATTGTTTTTTTAAGCATTCAAAGTTTGAGTTTTGACAACATATTATGTAAAAATCACGAAAATACAGAAATTATTTTAAGCTAGAAATCCATAAAAAATTTTCTTTTTATATCTAAGATTTGAAAATTTAATACAAGGCTCATAATATATTTTTACAATAAAAATTGAAAAATAAAAGAAATGCATAGTCACAATTTTTTTTTTACAAGCATTCAAAGTTTGAATTTTGACAACATATGTAAAAATCACGAAAATTCGCAAATTATTTCAAACTAGAAATTTATAAAAAATTTTCTTTTTAAATCTAAGATTTGAAAATATTTAATAATCTATAATATATCCTTGACAGATAAACCGTCTTCGCTCAGAATCGTTTTTTGTATACAATGATATAATATCATTGGATTCAAATTTAATTCCATCCATTACAGTAACCCACTTGTAACCTACTGTACAGCAGAGCGACATACACGACTTACCCGCTTTTTTTTCTTATTAACTCATTCGGTTAATAGACTCAAATATGTCTGGTCCCAAAGTGAGGTAATAAGGGGTGACTACAGTAATATTTTTTTTTACAAATTGTGCATAATTTTTCGATAAAATTCATACAATACAAAATACATTAAAACAACTCTCACTGATTGTTTATAATCTAATTCAAATTTCAAAATTTCTAGAGTAAATACGTTTTATGTGTATTATCTTATAATAAATCTTATAAATACAGACAACAAGCTACTGGCATTTTACTCCCATTAAATCAATTAAAGTATAGTGCTTAAAAAGGTTTAATATTCTGCAGCATGTTACAATTTTTTTAATTAAATTTAACACTAACATATAATAGGATATATTGTTCATAATATTCATATAGAATATTGGTATATTCGTATCGGTGGAAATATTGGTCTTTACAGAACAATGTATAGGTACACATAGAAAAACTAAATAGGTACAATAAGTACCTACTAAACAGTTAACACTTTAACATAGCATACAAATGTTGTCGCTTCATGCACATTATTCTATTAATCTATATGGAAAATTATTTTTTCAATAATATATCAAATTAAAATACCAAAAATATCAAGCCCATATACATAATTTCCTTATTTTGTTCTATCCATTAATCCCTATACTAATACATAGGTATACAATATGTAAACATTACACAGTGTGTATAATGTATATAATTCTTTGTTTTATTCTATCTTCTATCACTTCTATCAATTTACCCATAGGCAACAAGCCAACAACACAGACTTCTAAACGTATTTAGTTATTATACAGCCTATAACTCCCTTATTAGTTTATTACCCGCATGCCCAATACAACTTACTTTTTTCAATGGCTTTTTTCTACAGATTTAGGAACAGTATTGTTTCATAACCATTTTTTTATGGTCGTCACTATACAAAGGTTGAGAACCGCTGCTCAAAAAGACATAATAATAAATCAGTCTTCAGAAGTCTTATCGCTTAATCAGGTTCATTATTGGTAGGATTGAAAATAAAAAAATTAAATTAAAAATCTCTGTATGGAAAAAAATTATTGAATACATTTTAACAAAATAGTTGTGTAGATTATGGTTATATCTTATATTGACAACTAGAAATTAAAGCTAGGTATAACCGTATAACATAAATATTCGTAAAGGCTGTCAATATGTGATGTTAGAGACGTATAAAAAGTATTTTTAAACGTAGTATCAAGCCAAATATTAGTTGAAAATTGGGAACAATTTGTAGGTGGTACAAATTAAAAATTTATAGTTCGGTTATAAAATGAACATTGTTAAAAGCATCTTAATATCTTATCAATTATCTTTATGCGATTTCTTCTGTTTTCCCCATACCTAGGCTTGCCATTCGTCCCGGTTTGACCGGGACAGTCCCGGTTTTAACAGCATGTCCCGGTATCCCTGCCGGTCATTCACTTTGTCACGGTTAATAGAAGCTGAAAGAAAATATATTGAATACCTATTACATTATTTATATATTGTATGGGTCATACCTAACCATTTATTTAATAGTGCAATTTTAAATACCATTTTAAATATTGTTTAAAATATTAAAGAAATTTTAAAAAAGGCTGATTTATTTTATAAATTATAAAACAGTGTTTCTAAAACAGTAAGTAAAAGTAGTATGAATAAAAAAATTATTCTTAGGTTTTAATGTTTTAGTTTTACAACAAATATTTAAAATTTGAGCATACTATACGAGGAACAAGAATTATCAACATATCGCCCCACTAATATTTCAATCGTAATAAATGATTTACCACTTAAGCAAATTTAACGTTAATTGACGAGGTGGCATATATCTGTTGTAGTTATCTCGATTATACAGTGTCATTTTATTGAAGTCGGTAGCAATTTATATACATAGGTATAATATAAATCATAGATGTATATAAATGACAAATAGTTATACCGGGTAAACTGTTACTTATAGACACTACTGCAGCTTAAACAATGAAATAGGTACTGTAATATTAATCGTCCTGCAGTCCTTAGTTTTTACAATAAATGGCATGATTATTCGGTGTTTTTGTTCACTTGTTAGGTAGTTGTTACTATTTCGACATAAATTATGTCTTAAATTATAACGCGTTAAATCAAATAAAAAATGTTATTTTGTCATATATAGCCCTGCCGCTGCACTGCATACAAAATGTACCTACCATTATAATATCACATTATGACCACAACGTCCACAACCAAACTGTTGTGCATCGGTATATAGTCTTTACTCTTTAATCATAAACCAATATTTATTTGTACACCTTGATATCTAACATATATTGTAGATACCTAAAATAGGCTGCAAGTCTAATAAAGTAATAAGTAAACATGTAATTTAGTCATATTATAAAAAACAAATAAATACTCCTTAATAAAAATGTTGAATTTTGTATTACTATTATTAGTTATTAAAGTATCTATTTAGGGGTCGCTGTAAATTGCGTCCCATTTCAAATTTTTTATGTAAATTGCGGACCGGGTATATTTTAGACATACGTAAATTGCGGCCCCGGTATATTATATACATACGTAAATTGCGGCCCCGGTGTATTTTAATATATTTGCCTACTTAAACATTTGTCATTGTTATGTAAATTACATTAAGGGTTACGAAATCAATATTTTCCTTCCCATTTTTCAGACTTAGGACTGGCAATATAATAAATTGTATTCATATTGGTATGGTTAAAAATATTGGTTTTGCTGTTTTGTTTATAATTAAAAAATATATTACGTAGTAAAAATGTGTATAGTGAAAAAAATAGTATTATAAAAATTCGAATTAATATACTGGTAAAAACTTATAAGATTTATAAATTTATAATTTGTTCCGAAAGTTGTAGATGGTTATGATCTTTAAAGCTATCTATACATATACTATTATTATTAAATTTTAAAAAACACTTACAAGTTTTGACTGTACAACACCAACGTTGAATATCATTGTTCAGAAGTTTTTGAAAACGAAATTTGAAACCATCAACTATTTTCAACGTTTTATTTTTTTCACTTTTCATAACTTCCATTGTTATTAAATTTAAAAAAAATACAAATACTGTAAATACTGTAGACCAATGTAAAAACTCGTGCAAAATATTTCGATCAAATGCACACGGCACACTGGCGGCTAGTAATATATTATATAAGTGAGCATCAAGTGATATCCTTATCGATCAATATTAAAGATAACCAACCGGAAATCGGAATATCCCGGGCCGCAATTTACGTACATTTCAAATATACCAGGGCCGCAATTTACGTATGTATAAAATATACTCGGGCCGCAATTTACACAGTATATAACTATGACCTTTTTTGCGGGACGCAATTTACCAATTCCGCTATTTAGTATTAGTATATCATATTAGTAATCAATACCTATAGGCTATATAGTACCGCTATTAGGTTGATTTGCTATGTATTGTGGGACAGCAGTACAGCACTACAGCAGGTGTTGTGTACCTAGTTCCAATGTGTACCTACCTAATTTAAATATAATAACTATTAAGTACCTACCAACGTAATTTTTCAAATATCATCGAAAGTGAATGTTCATGAATTATTTACCTTAAAATATTTATGTAAGTATACCTATTTCCGCATATTCAATCATCATGTGAAATCTCTAAATATAGGTACCGTACTACACTCTTGGTATCAATTTTGTCCAGCATTCATAAATGTTTGCTATTTAGACACAGGGTGTTCAAAATACGTCCGATATTTGGAGGTGTATTATATTTAGATGTGTCAGTTAGGAGAGGTTTCACTGAACCTATAACAAAAAAAAAAAAAAACATCGATAAAATAAATTAAATAAGTACCTAACTATAATATAGTCTAGAAATTACATACGATTAATGCACCTTTAGGAAATAAAAATCTTTTTTTCGTGATAATATTTACTTGTAATTATGAAACATTAACTATATTGACTGTGCTAAAACTATATTTTGTAAACAATAAATTATCATTAAGTATTTGTTTGTATTCAAAAGTATTGTAGTGAGGCAATAACAAACAATAGTAGGTACATATACCTAAAAAATATAAACAATTCTTTACATGACAATTTTGAAAATAAAACTAACATAACATTTGAAAAAAATTCTATTTTATAGTTATTTTAAATTACAATAAAAATAGTGTACCTATTGATTTGTAACGAATTTTTGGTGTTTTAAATTTAAAAAAAACGATTTTTGAAAAACTCAAGCATTAAAGTTTTTTGACCATAACTTCCAAACAAAGTTTGACTTTTATTGTAAACACGTTCAAATTACCATGCAAAAACTTCTATTATAAAGAAAAAAGTTCCAGAAAATCGATTTGCACATAAACTGCACAAATTGTTATATTTTTAAATTTAATATAAGATTCTACATAAGTTTTTCTTCTAAAAATCACATTCACTTTTTATGAGATTTTAAATTCAAATTTTTATGACATTAGATTCCAATTTCTTATAAAGCAGCTTTCTTATTTTGTAATAATTAAAAAACAAAATACTGTAATAGATACTTGAAATTCTCATCAAATGTTTAATTTGTAATTTTCTATTCATAATACAGCTTTCGAAATATTTTGAATTTTTTGAGCCATTTATAGACATCTTCAATATTTAATTTTTTTTAAATATATATAAAAAAAAAGTGGGTAAGTCTTGGATGTCGCTCTGCTGTACAGTAGGTTACAAGTGGGTTACTGTAATGGATGGAATTACCTAAATTTGAATCAAATTATATTATATCATTGTAATATTGTATACGAAAAACGATTCTGAGCGGAAACGGTTTATCTGTCTAGGATATATTATTAAAAATTTTCAAATCTTAGATCTAAAAGGAAAACTTTTATGAATTTCTATCTAGGATAATTTGAACATTGCCGTAATTTTTACGTATTTAGTCAAAATTTGAATTTTCAAGATCTTCTACCCAAAAAATAAATTTTTATCGATATTAATTTTTAAAAAACTAAGAATGATCAAAAATTACATATGCACATATGCCTATGAATAATTCAACTTAAGTCGCAAATTTTTGAAAATTGCATGGTGGATAGAATATACTTATATAAACATTCGGTGAAAATTTCATGTATCTATGGTCATTTTTTTTAAGTTACATCAAAACCAAAATTGATTTTGTCGAAAATTGATTGTGCGCAAAATTTCCCGTTTTTCCCTTAATTTTAGTTTGTTTATCCCGATTATTTAGAAAAATATTAAGAATTTTTTACTTTTTACTCCCCAAAGTACCAACTAGATTCACTTTCTGATCGAACGAGGTACCTACTGAAGTCAAAAATCGAAGCACTTTTATTGCCCCAAAACGTGATGACTGACAAATAAATAAAATATAAAAACACATATCATGGTAAAATCAATACATTCATCGTTCCGCTCAGAATCTAAAAATGTTGATGGATCAAAAAGCTTGAAAATGTTATCCGATAAGTAGAATATCGTTTATTTCTGCTCCAAAGGGTGATGACGGATAAAAAAAAATAGAAACACATGTATGTCATTTTTAAATCGTTACATTTTTCACATATTTCATTAATTAACACACTGAGTTTAAATTTAAAATATTTATTATTTATCATTTGTCATTTAAAATCTCTATGCGACAGCCGCATCAATTATAAGTTATAAGCTATATTCTAGTATTTAAGAAATATATTGTCTACTTCCAAAGTGTCAAAATGCTTAGATACAATCGAACAACTTATTTTATATTTAAATAGTATATTGTTTACGACGTTCAAATATATTTTTTTAAACATAAACAGTGGCTATAAACACTTTTACTTATATCTAGGTATAACCTAAACGGTGACAATGTGACATTTGTTTCTAGGACAACGCCTATAGGCTATATTGCTATAATATATTATACTAGTCATAATTATTCTTTTTTGGGGGGTTGGGGGGGGGGGGTTCAACCACCAACCACCCCTAAATACGTCACTGCCAAGCATATACATAATCTGTACAAGATGTTCAAGTATAACACAATAAGCGTAAAATAAGAGGTGACTTGACTTATGTTTTATAGGGTTATTATAAGAAATATTTTTAATTTAAATGGTCACCATGCCATTTTCTTTTGAGTCTACGTTGAGGATTTCCGGGGAGTGTGAAGGTATGTAACTCTTTTATTTGTGGGTGAGGGTGATTTTCAAGTCAAGCAAAAAATTGTTTGTATAATAATAATATAATATATATATATAAATGGTAAACGGGAAAAAACGACAAGGAAAAAAACGTCACGGTAAAAATCGACACGGATAAAAAAAGTCATGGAAAAAAACGCCAAAAATGTTTTTTTTAATCTAAAAATCTCAATTATTGTTTTTAAGTTTAATAATAAAATAATGACACAATATTATTATAAATAATTTAGTTAAAAACGTCAAATAAATAATAGTTTTGAAAAAAAAAACAAATATATAATATAATAATTATTAAGGTATAGTAGTTATATAAAAAAAAATATATCAACATCGTATAGTATAATAATATAGTACCTATAATATCATAAGTATAGCTATGTATTAGTTATGTATTCGTGTTATATATAGTATTGCGCCGTGGAAGTATTGTGAAAACAGCTAGTTCCCACATCCCACGGCGCGGCGTCGTCGGTTCAAAACTTTAAGAACTATATAGGTAACAACAATTAAAGGCCAAGTGTCTTATCGAACCCATTCCAAATAACTGTCGTAGATAGGATTTATATATATTTATACAAAAATATACGTAAAATCCTATAATCTATTGAGTATTGGGTATAATAAAGGTTTACAATTTATGACTTTGGATAACAATGGTCAATGATGGGAGTATGACGTATATAAACTGAAACTTTCAAACATGTTCTGTCAATCCTAAATGTCAGTTACATTTAAAAAATTAAATTAAAAAATATATGTAAAGAATATTCAAATGGGGAAAGAGATATCCCACATTTTTTAAAGACTATAGCATAATATACTATTCGATATTGTTAATTTGTATTTTACTGCTATTCTATAGGTACTTGTTTTTTTTTCAAAACTTTTTTATAATTTTTATTTGACATTTTTCAACAAATTATTTTTAACAATATTCTGTAATTATTTTATTATTTATTTTAAAAACATTAATTGTGATTTTTAGACAACAAACATTTTTGACTAAATGGTATAGCATAATATAGGTATACTATACGATATTGATATATTATTTTTTATATAACTGATTTTTAGATTAAAAAAACATTTTTGGCGTTTTTTTCCATGACGTTTTTTACCCGTGTCGATTTTTACCGTGACGTTTTTTACTTGATGATTTTTTCCGTGTCGTTTTTTTCTGTGTCGTTTTTTTCCTAGATTCATATAAATACTATATAGGTAATAGGTACTTTTAACAAACAGGCTTTTAATTTCTATACAGATAATTTGTTAAATATTTGATATAATATTGCCAAATTCCGAATAATATTAAAAACCCAAAACAATGAATATACCTAATTAGTAATTCATATAATAATATCTCAAGTAAAATACTTATATACCACTGATAGGCGATAGCCGAACGTTGTTTAATTTGTTTAAAATTTTAAACACAATTAAGTTTAGAGAAATGTGTTTAATATAGTATAGGCATTGATTAAATATTTAATTTCTCTAAACTTAATTGTGTTTAAAGTTTTAAACAAATTAAACAATCTTCAGCTATATAATATATTATTATTATCATATATATTTACATTTAATCAATAGACAATAGTATGGGTAATGTGTGTAATATTGCTATTGAATACCAATGAATACAATATTTCGACGTAAACGTTTGTCGACAGTACGTCGCGTATCCCACGTCGACCACTAACGGTTTTCTGCTGAAGAATTAATTCTTTCTGCTTTCGAATTTTTTCAAATACTTCCATATACCTACACTGATATTCATTAATCGCCTTTATTGAATATACAATATTATGAAACTCTATGCATATCATATTTAATTTTAATAGACAACTTTAGTACTACTAACAGTACTAACCTATATCAATTACCATAATATAGTACAGAGCTCTGTTCGATGACTGTTATTCATTATAATTATTAATTATTGTCGGTCGAATCCAACCAATTCCGGTCGACAATTATGTTCGTCGGTTGACATCAATATGACTCCCAGACAGCGTCCTTTTAGTTGGTCGTTACTTTGTTTAATGTTAGTGTTGTTTATTGAATTTCGATAATCGTTAATTGTTGTTATCAAAAAAAAAAAAAACAATTCATCGTTCTATTGACCATTGCTGTTATCATCATTTTTTGTTGTAAGTTGGGTGAAAAACTAATGTGAAAAGTGAAGACTACTGAGTACTGACTAATCAGTTACGATAAATTTCGATTGAAAATGGCAGGGAATTTTTGGCAAAGTTCGCATTAGTAAGTTATAATTATGTATAGACTAGGTTTGAGATTTATTTGTTGAATATTTCAATTTTAAAAACTTACAATGCATGCGTTACATTTTCTTTTTTTTTTGGAATCATTAAAAAATAAATTATAAAATAATGTTGAAACAGGTAACGTGTATCACATATATTGGAATATTTACGTATTTACGGATTATTTGCAGTATATTTTATTCTTGCAAGAATGCAAGATGAATGGTTCTATTTGTCTGTTTCTATACAGCTGTATTGAATCTTTAAATGTTTATTTTTTTCAATCATTTGATTTATCAAAATTTTATGTTACAGTCAACAATGGATATTGGACAAACAAGATCTAGTCAGAGAGCGTCAGTTAGATTTACAAATATTAAGTGAAGAAGAATATCAAAAAATAGGAATATTCTTTTCTAATTGTAAGTTCCAACTTAATATTTTTTATATTGGTAGCTTTATTAATAATGATATAAAAAAAAACTAAATTTACAAACAGTTAAACCACTCAAGCCTACTAATTGTTGTTATGCTTCTTGTAAAATTATTCATAAATTATTTTTCTTAACAAACTACTTGATAGAAAAATATTATTGATAAGATATACTTAATTTAACAAACTTATAAATTTTTTGTTTAGTTATCCAAATTTTAGGTGAACAACTGAAACTTAAGCAGCAAGTGATAGCAACAGCTACAGTTTATTTTAAACGATTTTATGCTAGAAATTCTCTCAAATCTATTGACCCTTTGTTGTTGTCTCCAACTTGTGTGTTCTTAGCATCAAAAGTTGAAGAATTTGGTGTAATATCAAACAGCCGTTTGATTACTACTTGTCAGACTGTTTGTATGTTTCTGTTGTAATTATTTTACTTTACAGTTTTTAATTATATTTTACTTTTTTTTGTAGTGAAAAATAAATTGAATTATGCATATACCCAAGAATTTCCGTATCGCACAAATCATATATTAGAATGTGAATTTTATTTATTGGAAAATTTGGACTGTTGTTTGATTGTATTTCAACCTTATCGTCCATTGCTTCAATTAGTTCAAGATATTGGACAACACGAAGATCAATTATTGGCATTAGCATGGAGAGTAGTAAATGATAGTCTTAGAACTGATTTGTCATTATTATATCCACCATATCAAATAGCTATAGGTAAGATTTAATTATTACTCTTATAATACATAAATATATGAGACTAAATATTTTTTTATCTTAAATTTTACTTAATGCATTAACACATACATCAAAAATACATTTTTTTGCTGATTTTAACGCTATATTCAATATGTTTATATATATATTTGTGTGTATGTTACATTAAAAAAATTATAGTTTTATTTTATAAAAAATAAACAAAAATAATTTGATTTTTAATTTAGGTTTTCTCCTGGCTAGTTTACTTTTAATTAAAAATTGAAAAAAATAAATATTTTTCTTAATATTTTTGGGCTGAAATAAATTATTAGGCATTTAGTTGTATTTAATTGTTTACCAAATAAATCTTGGGAAATAAAATAAATAAAATATACAATATTAACTAAAAATTAATTATTTTTAATTAGAGAAAATCTTTTGTATAAATCTAAAATAGTTTTAATTAAGGTTTTTTATTGAACACCATGTATTTGTATCACATAATATTTGATAAATTTATCAATGTATTGAGCTTTTCCTAAGCCAGATGTAATTATATTTTTATAATAAAATACACCTCATAAAAATATGTATTTCCTTCCTAAGATAATTCTAGTTGGCACCACACCTAAACAACATTTAAAATTAATAGTATGAAATGTTGATATCACCAGGATCCTGGTGTATCTGAACTCAAAATATTCCAACTAATTCCTACCAAAAATGTTTACATTAATAGATAATAAAAAATAATATTTTATCATCATTACTTAATTTCAAGAAACTCAGAATTAATAACTATTGAAAATCTATGTCTTATATAAGTAATATGCTTTTACTTAATGAGCATTTTTTATTATTATAGGATGCTTACAAATTGCTTGTGTTATTATGCAAAAGGATCTCAAATCATGGTTTGCAGAGCTAAATGTGGACATAGACAAAATACAAGAAATATCCCGTTATATTATCAATTTATTTGAATTATGGAAATCTTATGATGAGAAAAAAGATATTCAAGGCTTACTAAATAAAATGCCTAAACCTAAACTACAGCCAACTCGATAATAGTTTTTTAAACAAATTTTTTTTCTTTTTGTATACTCAAACTAATTTATATTTTTACTTTAATAGTTAATTATTACTAGCTAATACTTAATAGCTTGTTTAATTTTTTTTTAACAAGGTGATTTGGTGTTTGTCAAAAATGAAAGATATTTTATATTTAGAAGTAGTTGTATATATTATAATATATATATTATAACTAAATATTATGTTCCTTTTGAAATACTTGAATTAAGATAATGTTATTAGTGATTAAAGTTAAAATGTCACTATTTAACAAAAATAATGTCCTATATTTTCTATGTAGGTAGATGTTTCAATTTAATATTATACAACTCAATAACTCTTACCAAATTTGTTTATAAATAAAACATCAAAGTTTGAACAATAAGAAATTTGATTCTGTTGTAATTTTGCTATGAATTTGATTTAAAAAATAGTTTTTTGAAATCATAATTTTCTAATATCCTAAATATTACATGAATAAAATATGAATATTTAAAAACAGTGAATACGTAATATTCTAACATGGTGAAAATCAGATTTTTAGGAGAGGAATGAGGCTATTATTTTAAAATAGCTATGATCCTAATTGTTTTCTTGTTTTGTTCAAAAATTATTACAAGTATACTAACTTTAATAAGCTTATTAACTACTCACAGGGAAATACTAATTGTCACTCGCTAATATGCTGTATACTATACCATAGACTCGTAAAGTTTTAATTTCTGATAATCAAGAATCTAGACATTCTAGACATACATGTTATTGTATTATTATTATTATTATTATTATTATTGTAGCAATTCCACTACCACTATAAATTATGATAACATACAGAATATGGCTTATTTGAACATATATTAGTAGTTAAATAATTTTTAAATGGGTAGGTACAATTACAATAATTATTCAACAAGTATTAATAGTATTAATAATGAAAAAAAATTATTTAAATAAATGTGTTTAAAAATTGTTCAAATAATTATTTTGATAATAATTCAACAATAAATTCTCAAAACGATCCATTATTATTACAATTGGATTTGAATGTTTTGTCAGATTGGTATTCAATTAATAAACTATGATTAAACATCAATCAATATAAAGTTATATGTTTCTCTAGAATTCATGATCCACTTCTAGACTATAGTGTCTTATTATATTTATCAGTCTTTATTACGTGTTCATGAAATTATTAATTTAGGTGTATTCTTTGACACAACTCTCACAATTAATAAACACTTGTTACATACAGTTAGAAAATCATCAATGATTTTAGGCTTTATTATTAGAAATTGTAAAGACTTCACTAATCCTGTTATTATTTAAACTTAATATACTTCTCTGGTTCGATCAAAATTTGTGCACAACACTGTGGTTTGGTTGCCATACTTAAATTATCAAATTAAATGATTGGATAATATTCAAAACTGTTTCCTTAGTTTCATAGCCTTCAAATATAATTTAACTTGTAAGCAACATTCTCCTTATAAACCACTATTACATTCTTTTAACATCGTAGGTTTGTTTAATCGGAAGAAAATATATGATTTGAAATTTTTATTTAAGCTCGTTAATGGTTTTATCCATTGCCCTGAAATTTTAGGTTCTCTCAAATTTGAACTTGAAATTGTGATAATATATTTATTTGACAGTTTAACACGGTAAAAATATTATTTTCTGTTAAATTTTATTTTGAAATGTGTATGATTCGGGTTATTTATAGTGGTTGAATTAGGGGAGGACAAAGGGGGACTAGATAGGATTACTATTAGATTAATTTACTTTGGAACATTAATTGTTCAACTTCATTTAGATTCCATCTTTATTTTTTTATCCAATTTAACCACTGGTTATTAACATTCTCTACAGAATATGCTTTGATATCTTTGAAACTTCATTAGTTTCTAATTGACTACTCTATAGGCCAGTAAAAACTATTTTAAAAAAAAGTTAACTATAACTTACAATTTTCATAATTAGTTTTTCTGTAAATTTCATTTTCAATTATAAGAATAGTAAAACTGTTTAAATCTTTTTATTGTATCTGGTGCTGATGATGATCTTTGTTAATGTTGAAAATGACCTTTCAGCATAACTTATGAGAATGGGAGGCATAAAAAAAATTGTGACATTCTAACAAATATGTCTAAGTAAGGGAAATAGGTAGATAGATCCAGTGGCGTATATAGAGGGGGACCCCCTAAGCCCGGGCCCATAGTAAAAATTTATTATACAATCGTTTCCAGAAAAATTGAGACGGCGGAAGTGGCTCTTTTTGGTGTAGGCTTTTTTGTTTAAATTCATCTAACAGCATTCCAAAAAATGCTATTGAAGCTTTAAAAAAATGTTACAAAGTTGAATTTCCACCAATATATGTCCTGTTGAAAATATTATGTACCATACCTGTTACATTGTTGAAAGGAGTTTTTTAACACTAGGTCGACTTAAAACATTTTTGAGAAATCAACAAGGAAACGTTAGATTGTCGGGCCTGTTAATATTTTTATTTAAAAAAAATAGAAAAATGAATTTTACATAAAATTGAGACAAAAAAATGTTAAGTCTACCTACTGTAGAAAAATGCTTAATTTATTATTTATCTTATTTAATAATAAATATTATATTAATACATTTAAATTCCTATGTTTGTATCATTTATGTCATAATTAAAACCACCAATTCCCAAAAAAATTTTTAGTTGTAGCTATGGTGGGGGTAAATTGGCCCATAGTGAAATTAATTCTTATATACACCACTGGATAGATCACTTATGTTAATTTTACAACTTATACCTATATAGAGATTTTTAATACGAGTATGATGTATATTAAATTAAAAGTTTATCAAGAAAAATATTGTCATTATGTTAGAAAAATCTTCATCTAGCTAAATCACTTATTTGAATATCATGATACCTAATTTATTTCCATACAAATCTAATTCTGATTCAGAAGGTGAAAGATTTGAATAGGTACTTACATCTTATTATTCTTATTTAAAACGAGTGTTCTTATTTTTGTTTTTTGATTCTTTTAAATTATTTTCTTCTTTTAAGACAGAGTATAGTTAAAGTGACCTAATAAGATAATATTTAAAAAATGAAAAGCAATACTTTTACAATCTATCATTTCAGTTGCTTTTGTTATGTATTCAATAACAATATCTATGATATAATAAACTACTAAATACTCATCACTTTATGAGAAACATTGTTTTTTTTCATAAAGATTGTGATTTTAGTTTTAATTTAATTTGTTAGTATTGGCTAATGGTGTTTATTTATGTTAACTCACATTTTAAGTCAAATTATAGGAAATTAAGAAAAAATAAAAAAAATATGTTCAGTATAATTGCATAAAAATAAGTTATCAATTCAAATGAATAACAATATTATTTAATGTATAATTATACATTATACATTTCTTCGTCAACAAACTCGATTATGACTCAACATTTCTTATTCAAAATTTTTTTATTTTTTTTTAAGAACAACAAATTATGGTTATCAAAACTGTGTTTTCTTATTTCTCCATCCATCTTCAATAGTCTGATTTTATGCATTCAATTTTCTTCCTCTTGGCTAATATCTAAGTTTTCTTTCTTAATTTTCTTTTCTTTCTTTAATTTTTTGTCTTTTTTAACTTTTTTTTCATCTTTTATTTGAGAAGTATCATCTGGTGGTGTACTCTGTCGTTTTCTCTAAAATATCAAGAATACAATGTTAGCTAGGTACAATGATATCATTACAATATAATAAACATGTGTACAAGCAACAAAGTAATGTAAAACAAATATTTCACTATGAGATTATCAGATATACTTAGCAGCAAGTAAAGCATTAAAAAAAAATTCCACTCAATTATTTGAACAATATAATATCTTAAGTGAAATACTATGTTGTGCACATGAATTGAGGATAAGTATTTATTATCTAATATATTAAAAGGATGTCGCACCTGCATGTATTGTCTCCATCTTATAAGTACATCGCTCAACATATCATATTTAGAATTTAGAGTGAATTAACATCTTCTAAATTTTTTAAGATAAAATTATTATCTAGTTAATCACAGGCTTAGCCTTTTTATCACATTATAATTTTGGAACACGAGTTATAAGTATTTTAAGATGTACAAATAATTTATATTTTTAAAATATTCATAACTTGCTTTTTAAAAATAATAAAAAGCCTATAAGATTGACTGAATTATAATAATTTACCTTTAAATTTTATAACAGGTTAATTCACTCTAATTTCTAATCTAACTAAGCTAAATTTGCTATGATACATAGTTGTAAGACGTGGATAACACATGTGGGTGCAACAGCCACTTAATGTGTAAGGTATTACATGTAATCTACTTAATAGTAGTACAAGTATTATTATGACCAAAATTATAGCAAATAATTCATAGGACGGGGAGTGGCCGGGTGAATTAAGGCGTCGGTTGCAACGCGCACTGTCGCCCCGTTATGAGCAGTTCATGCTTTCTGGAAAGAGAGACCAGACCGCCCCTCCTCCTAGGCACGGCAGAAACCTACGGGTGCCCATCGAAATTCTGTCAAACATTTACGTATTCCAACCAACAGTTCCCTCTCCCACTGTTCAACAGGCTAATGGCCATGGCTTTCGATGTCTCAGTCTCAACACCATAAAAAAATAAATATATAGTATATATTATATTAATTTAAATTACTTTTCTACTTTCTTCACTTTCATTTTCAGTCTTCACTTTTTCAACTCTACAACACACAAAATACAATACATTTAATAAGCATATCATATAAATAACAACTATGTTTATAACTTACGGCTCCTTGTAATATGTTTGCTTCCAATTTTCTGGAGTATTCTCATTTGGTTTGCCATATTTATCTAATAAACCATCTTTTATCATGCTCTTTTTAGTACTAGCCTAAAAAGATAAACAATTTAACTTTGGAAAATTATAATTTATAAAACAATTTACACATTATATAAGAATTATTTTTTAGTAAAGGTTTTCATTATTAAAATATATTTTTATGCATTTTAATATGATATGATTGTTTTTCAGTAGATTAGCATAAATTCTTATAAAATTGGGTTTTATTGAACGAGACACAACATAGTTATAATCTGAGTGACAACTAAATCATTACAAGAAAATGACAAATTTGAGTAATGTTATTTCAAGTTGAAGATTAAAGAATTTTCTTATGACAATCCTAACAATAATATTTATGTTTTACAAAATTTGACATAAGACAACTTAGACAAAACGCATAATAGTAAAAACATTAAATAGAAGTGGTAGATAATAATACTTCATAACTTTTTTTATTAAACTTTCAAGAAACGTATAGGATTCAAAATTGGGACAGTTGTGATTTATAAAACCCTAACATATCTAATGATATATAAGTTAAATATCAGATGATTGACTGTATTTTGGTGTCTGTGTAAGGCATATCACTTTACACAAAACTTAAATAGCAATAAATCAAATAATTTGATTGATCATTATAATACCAATAATATTAATATTGTACCATTGGTCCCAGTCCCCATTTACGAGGATAGGTGTCTCGATCCATTAATACTCTTTTGATCTTGGCAATAATACCATGATCGCAACTTGAAATTGTAGCTGTTGTCATCAATGCAATACCTATTGGTAGCAAACAAATATAATAAATTTATTTATTTTTTAACACAGTAATTAAAATAAGCAACATAAAATGAAATATTAAACAAATCATTAATATATTACATTTTAAATACATGAATTTATAAAACTAAATTAGGTATAATTTATTTACTTTTTTTAAGACACCAACTTAAATAATATTTAATGAAACTAATATGTTACCTAAAGCTACAGCTTCTCCTTTAGAGGAAACAATGACAATTTCCATGTTTAGTTCAATACCATCATCATAACGTAATAATCCAGGCAACATAATTTTAGCTCCATAACAAATTGCATTGATCTACAATGAGTTTAAATTAAATTATGAATATATTATTATTGAATATTTGTGCTTTTTTTTGTACTTACGGCACTATCTTTAACAAATACACGTTTATAATTTGTAAGTATGCCTTCGAGGGGTCTGACTACTCTTCTTAAATAAGATTCATCTTTATTGTTCTCATACATCCATTGTGCATCCAAAACATCATGTAATGTTGCAAGGCCTTCTTCTTCACTTGTAATACCTTAAGAAACACGGTAAAAAAAACTTAGAGAAAGAAATATTTCTAATAATTTAATTAAATAATTACCGGAACGGTTTCTTCTAAGTTCTATCATTTGGCCTCCAGTTCCCAACATTAGACCCATATGAACACATAGTGTTCTTACATAAGTACCAGCCTCACACTTAATCCAAAATACTCCTACATTTGCTTCCTCATCATAATCCAATAGTTTATTTTCATATATAGTACGAATACGCAATTGACGTTTTACAGCAGCAATTAAAGGGGGGCGTTGGAAAAGAGCTCCACGTAAAGATTCCAGTGTTTTTTTAATCTAAATTATAAACAATAATATGATTTACTCATTTCTAAGCAACATTAATAATAATAACACCAACCTGTAGAACGTTTTCAACTGGATTATGAAGTTTAAAAATAGAAATATATTCTTTTCCACTAGATTGTTGTGATTTAACAAGTCGTGTTGCTCTTTCTATACACACAACCAATACTCCTAAACATTAAAAAAAAATTGTTCTTAAATCATTTTAAGTTATAATTTTTATACAAAATATTTAAAAATACTAAATATTAAGATGGTGTTGGGAAAAACAGAATTTAAAAACTAAAGATATTATTTAAAATGTGAAACACTTTTGTCAAATATTGTTACTTATTAATTACTTATATCATACTTATGAAACATTACAATTTTAAATAACAATAACAACCTACAAATAGAATTATTCTGTTAATTGCATATTTTAAATATTTTAGAGCATTGTACTAAACTGTTATGGTATATTTTATCTATGAACTTGATCCATCTATCTTCTCTAATACATGTATTGTTATATTAAATAAATGTTTATAAAAAGTGTTTGTTATATAATTAACAGGTGCAGCTTACAACAAAAAATACTTTAAAAGGGTCTTAGAAACAACAGAAACAATGTTAAATAGTAAATTTAATATGATGATCAAAATATTGTAAAATGCCAATTATTTAGTTTAATTAAGATCAAAGTAAAACGTTATGATATGTTTGATGGATTACAAACCTCTTATGATTGGTTACTTAAATATGTATTGTTAATAAATGTATGGTAATATACATTCAAATTTTACAATATCTCCAAACAATAGTACAATGTCTACATGAAAATGTGCTGCTTGCTGAATATCACATAAATGTCATTATACTATGTTATTTTATTATAATAATAACTAATATGAAATTATGCAAGTTTACCAATTAAAACATTTAAGTGGATATAGAGAAACTAAAAAGTTTTTAAATAAATAAATGATTAGATACCTGAAGTTTTTGGATCTAATGTTCCAGAATGACCAGTTTTTTCAACTTTTAACATTCGCTTAATCCAAGCAACTACCTCATGAGAACTTGGATTAGATGGCTTATCCAAGTTAATATAACCAGCTTTAATGTATTCTCTAATTTCTCTTTGCAAGGGATTTGATCCAAATGGTAACGGAGTGTAATGATTTGTACGAACATTCATGTTATCAAAATGCTATAAAAAAATAATAATATTATTAAAAAGTGATTTCTTAGATATTTTAACAGTATAATACGGCTCTATCAATCTAATCATTTAGCTTTAACAATTAAACTACATAAATTCAAGTTACTTTAGTTATTTTACCCCTTCCGCTCAATAAAAAAAAAAATAATATCATTTATCAAATGCTATAGTCTCCCTTTAATATGCATGTAAAACTAGTTTTATTTTAATTTCATATTCAATAAATTAATCAATTAGAGAAATTAAAGTTAAAACATTTACTGTCAAATACATGTGAAAAATTTAAAAGTGATATTACCTATAACATTAAATAATGTTAAATAACACCGGATTAAAAAAAAAAAAAAAGAAAATTCCAAATAATTTAGCTATGGATTTACTTCATAAAATATAGTTGAGAATAAAACATTGATAACCATTCTTAAAATAACATTCAATTTTGACCAACATTTTAATATTCATTAAAAAGTAGTGCTTATATTTACCTTCAACAACAAAGGCCATTTTGAAGTACAAATCGTAGCAGCTTTTTCAGAAGGTTTTATAAAGAAGGGGATCTCAGCTTGGAGTTCTCCCAAGGATTTTTCATCGGTTAGTCCTTTAGATTTTTTACTTTTCTTTTTTTTAATAACTGGTGAAGTACCTGGAAAAATATTTAATGAGTTGTATTAATATAATATTATATTAGGTATAAGAAATTATTTATATAATAATAAATAAAAAATATGGCCAATATTGCACATGTAAATTTGTAATACATACTTTTACATACAAAAATTATTATTAGCATTGTAAATTTTTGCATTATTTTTCAAAAAAAAAAAGAGAATAAGTCGTTTTAATTATAGGGTTATCTTGTAGAAAATTGAACAATGTAGTTTAAATATGGTTATAATCGTAAAATTCAAAATGATTCATGTATTATTACAATCATATAAATCAGTTGAGAAAATAAAAAAGCCATACAGACCTACAATCAACACAAGAGGTTTTTTCAGGAATGTAATAATTGATTACTAATTGCTTTTTAAGTGGACGCTACACCCACATGCGTCGTCTTACAAGTGCGTAACATTGCAAAAACTGTTTCGCGCGGAATTAACTGAGAAGGCTACAGTTATAACTAAGAAACGAAATTTTCACCACTTAATAAGGAGAACATTTACTGTGCAACGTTGTTTCAATTTTTTGATATCACAAATAGAAAAAAAAGTTCTTATTGTTTCAAAATTCATTATTTTTGCGTTTTTTAAAATCGAATAACTACTTTTTCAGTTCTAATATCAAAGAAATAAAAACAATGTTGCAAAGTCAAAATTCCCTATTATTTGTGCTGAGAATTTCGTTTCTGACTGTAGCCTTCTCGGTTCTTTCCCGCGCAAAACAGTTTTTGCAATGTTACGTACTTGTAAGACGGAGACAACACATGCAGGTGTAGCGTCCTCTTAACAACACATTGTTCAGACATAGGTACAAAGAAGACTTGAGGGGCTAATTTTTCTATAAATAGCTGTTCCCTCTCAAAATTTCAGAACATAATATTTAAAAATATGTATGTATTGTTTATATGTACCTATTTGTAAATTTTTTTTAGATTACTGTAAGACATTTTTATATTAATTCAAAGATTAAATTAGGTAATAACAAATTTTATTTTGTAATTTTTTTTTTAGTATTTATAGACTATATTTGGGTACTATTTTCACTTAATTTCATTTTCAACATTTTAGATATGGATTTATGTTATTGATCTCAACAAAATGCATTTTTTAAAATTTTATTTAGTAGATTAAATGTGCCTACTGGAGCTGTAAAAATAAAAATACTTTAATTTTTAACTATGAGGCAGGGGAGCCATTTCAGTTTCAAAACAGGACTGCCAAATCTTACACCAGGTCAAAGTCATAACAATGGTAATAAATATAGACATGCTGGAGTTATTTCTAACCTTACTATTAGAGATAAAAAATAACTCTACAAAAAGAAAATAGTAAATAGCAAAAGAAACATCAAAATAAAAATAGAACCTTATGCTTCCAAAAGAGCATCATAATAATAATGCTTGTACTTCTTTTAATTTACGTTATTAGCAAGCTACTTTTTTTAAATCAAATCTTTAACTAAAAATTATGCAGTTACCAACAATATATATATATATATATACATATAGGCAAAAAATAATGTTTCTAATACAAATATTTATTTGAAGTAAGCAGCAAGATACAATACAAGTAAGTGATCAATAACCAATTTATAGTTTGAAATTAAGAGTTATTTAGAAATAAGTTTGTATATCTTTCAACTTTCAGTCAAACAAATTCATATTCTGCTGCATTTAAGTTAACGTTTCTAGCATCTTCTTTTTCTACACCAACTACAATTAAAACATTCAAACAATCAAAAATCATAGTAGTTCTAATGTAGGATTTCAATCTTTTAAGAGGAGAAAAGAATCTTTAATTAGATGCTGTGCTTATTAGAAAAGTAATAATAAAATGAAGGATTTTTATTGTTTCAATAAAAGCTTCAGAGTGAAGAGTCTGTGGTGAGTATTCATTATAGAATACAATTCTGGTTTTAAAATATTTTTACATGTTAACGATGATTATGCTGAATTAAATTCTAATGAAAGATTTAATACATTTATTTGAAAAAGTTTGTAATGCCCGTTAAAAAAATCCAAGTATAGACACTTTGTATCAGATTATAAGGACTAGAATTCGACAATTTCAAAAATCTTGAACAATTCTTTATTTTTTTCAGAAAATTCTAATTGTGATTCAAATTAAGTTAATAAATACAAATACATAATTAAAGTATAAAAATAAAAATCTGACTGGCCATTGTGAATAATATTTAAAAAATAAAATAAGAATGTGGTTAATAATAGAATCAAAAGCGTATCCAATACAAAAGCTAAGCAATTATACACATTTTTTGTATTCCAAAAAATATCTTGATCATCTAAGTAAATCTATGTATATCCCATTATTTATAAAATATATTTATCTTATATTAATTAATTAATTCAATTTAACTGTTACATCAGGAAACGGTGCCAGCATGAAATTAAGGCAGGCCAATATTATACGGGGAAAAATAGGGCTGCCAATGTATACCATGCGACACCCCAAATGGTACCCCGGCTATGAAGATCAAACTAGAAAAATCGTAATTAGGTACTGTTCTAATGTGCTGTATGTGTCAAGTGAATCACAAATGGATATTTTAAATTTAAATTTAATGATATAAATTCATTGTATACAATAAGCTCCAAGCTCAGATAGTCTGTCAGAGTATACTAGCTACTACTAAGATATATATTTTAATATTTAAATGATAATATTTGAATATTGTTATTACCTAGGTAAAGTAAGTTATTTCACTATTAATAATACAGAAGGTTTAACTTTTTAAATGTAAATAGAGTGTATAAAATATAAGAATATGTTTTAAAACTTTCAATGAAAATAACTAATTTCGTCCAAATTTTAAACGAATACGTCTATAAAAAGAACTGAATACATTTTTTAAATTTGTATGTTTTAGTATGAACTTTTAATGATAAACTTTGTTTTACATTTCAAATCTTTATCAATAAAAATTGAACATTTTACACATTATAAACTACTAACATATAATCAAACTTTCATAATTTTAATGAATTTTATTAAATTTGAATTTTAAATAATTAGAAGAAAAAATTGTGTTTATGTGTTTAATAATTCTTGACTGCTATTAAAATAACTTATGGGGAATCTTGCATTAAAATTACAAGCATATCTAAGTCATTAATTTTTAAATCAAAACAAAATAAAAAAGTTTTTCTATGAGAGACGAGAGTTCGTTAATTTATGGCTGAAAATCACGATCATGAAAAATTAGTTATTTTTTCTGTTTGTCAAAAATAGGAAAACTTATGATGAATCTTGAATTAAATTTTCAAATCTAAAATATAAATAGAACATTTTCGCGAATTTGACAAATTTTTTCAATAATTCTATTTCAGACGTTTATAGAAATTATTGTGGAATTAACACTTTTTTTTTTAGTTTTCTATTACTTTAATTTTATACGTTATATTAAATTTTTAAGTATTTTTACTGATAAAACCGACAATAATTAAAAAAATTAAAATTAAAATTAATTTATGCCTATAAAAAATAACTTAAACGAGTCAAAATTTTAAATATTTAAGGTTATTTGTTTTTAGTTATACTATAAACACTAAATTGATTTTTCTTATGTATACCTATGTATACAATTTTACAAACAATACACAACTATTAAAAATAATAATATAATTATTCCATAAAAAATATTTGGAACCAATTATTTATTTATTATCTGCTCATTGGGAGGTAATACTAGTACTGGTCGGGAAGCACTAAGTATGCATCTGTTCAAATTTAATTTACAAAATTAAGAATGTGTGTTGGAATATTTGGTTGGGACGTAAAACTTAAAAAATGTAAAGTAGTATTGGTTTGGAAATTAAACAAGCGGAAAATATTAATTTGGAAACGTATTTAATTGAAACATATATTTGAGTCAAAAAAAAAAAAAAATGTATTTGTTCGGAACTGAATACGAACGTGACCAAAATTTCTTTTTTCAAAGCGGGACACCTGTATATTTTAATAAGAAAACTATATAATTTTGCATATTGAGTTAAGTTAGGTTAGGATAGTTATATATAGGTTAGGCTTATGACGGCTGGGGGGTGAAATGACTAACGTCGGTGCCACCCCCAGTCGCCGATTCAAAAAAAAAAAAAAAAAAAAGGTTAGGCTTATTGAAAAAAACTTTAATTGTTTGTATAAAAAATGACAACAGAAAAACGTAGCTTATATATTAATAATAATAGAGTACATTATTCAGCAGGTTTTCTATATTTTTCAGATCTACAAATCTGTTTTAAAGTGACCTGTTTGTTTTTT
Organism: Diuraphis noxia; assembly: GCF_037042655.1. Classification (NCBI taxonomy): domain Eukaryota; kingdom Metazoa; phylum Arthropoda; class Insecta; order Hemiptera; family Aphididae; genus Diuraphis; species Diuraphis noxia. Next base: position 30,090,523 of record NW_028301711.1, read on the forward strand.
TATATGTGAATGGTCTATGAAACTCTTGACATAATTTTTATGTCACTCTTTTAATGGCTTTTAATACAGAGACACCCAACAATCTAAGGACTATGGGTTTTTTTTATTTTAAAAAATATATAAAATATGTATAAGTATACTAGTAGACTGTATAGGTACAGTATAAATGTATGATTGTTATATGTGATCCAATAAATCCTATCACAAGTCGACTTTTCTTAAAGCGGGACATTTTTAGTTTCTTTGAGGACAGCGGGTACTTAGCTCGAAAACGGGACCTATGGACTACAACTTAATATAATACATCAACGAAATATTTTTCATAAAAATTTCTGAAAAAATAGGATGCCGAAGGAATAATTATCAGCACACAATAGTTTCATCAACATATGTTTCCAACACAATATTCTTCAGGAAAAATGTATATCGAATTAGTAACCAACATATATTTCAAACAAATTATTACGATACTAAAGAAATCTAAATCAATAAAAAATAAAAATACATTTCTGATGATGGGAATTTCCGAATGGGTATTATTCTATTACGATACAAATTCAAACCAATAATTTTCCACCTGATTAATCGCTCCGAATAATTTAATTACATAACTAATATATTTTATTATTAGTAATGCAGTATATATTTATGTTACTCAATGTTTTTGATTTAAAATAATTCTCAATGTACTGTATTACTAATAGTAAAATATGAATACATACGCGCAATGGAAATTTCAAAAGCAATGTTTTGGGCTTAAATTAACTAAATGTACTGCATTACTAATAATAAAATATAAATAAAATATATACACGCAATGGAAATTTCAAAAGCAACGTTTTGGGCTTAAATTAATTAAACATACTGCATTACTAATAATAAAATATGAATACATACGCGCTATGGAAATTTCAAAAGCAATGTTTTGGGTTTAAATTAACTAAACGTACTGCATTACCAATAATAAAATATATACACGCAATGGAAATTTCAAAAGCAACGTTTTGGGCTTAAATTAATTAAATGTACTGCATTACTAATAATAAAATATGAATACATACGCGCTATGGAAATTTCAAAAGCAATGTTTTGGGTATAAATTAACTAAATAACGTACTGCATTACTAATAATAAAATATAAATAAAATATATACACGCAATGGAAATTTCAAAAGCAATGTTTTGGGCTTCAATTAATTGAATGTACTGCATTACTAAGAATAAAATATGAATACATACGCGCAATGGAAATTTCAAATTCAATGTTTTGGGCTAAAATTTAACGTACATTACGAATAATAAAATGAATTCCTTAATTAATATAAAAATAAATAAACAATTATATACACCATAACATAGTCTGACTTACTTTATTAACATACCTTGTTTAATCAGAACATTTTCTCAATTACATTTTCATTTTTTTTTTTTTAATTAAATTATACTATTTTAAGTAGTAGGTACAAATGCATAATAGTAAATAGAATTTACATCGTAATATCATTGAATTCAAATTTAACACTTCCATTACAGTGACTCTAGACACTAATGTACAGCAGAGCGTTACCCACTAACCCGTTATTTTTAATAATGATTCTTCATTACAGTAACAGGAAACTGTATAGGTACTGACTTTTTGCAATTTTAATGCATTTATTATGATTTTTTAATCCATTTTAAATATTATCTCGGGTATTGTTGGTGCGTAATTCACTAAATTTTTTTGAGATTTTAAGGTTGTTCAATGACTTTATGGATTCACAATTCACAACCCTAATTATTAAATACTAACCATTTACACGATATAATGGGATAAAAAATACAAATTTCCACTCAAATTCTAAACATATAAATAAAAGCTGTACAGGATGATTTGTTTATAATACATCACTCATTATTTCGTAAAATATTGAAATTTTTTGCACGGTTTTAAGTGGCTACAAACTAGTTTTTTTTACATTCAGTATTTCGATACATAAAGATGGAATTCAGAACTAGTAGTATATGAGTTATAACTAATAAGTATTTAAAGTTTGGATGAAATAGGTATATGGAGTAATGAACCAACATCTTGTGGGGTAACTGCGTACGAGCTCCACTCCGCCCGTCTTGGATACAAAATTGAAAATAGTATATAATAAATAATAATTACAGATTCTTAATTACTTAATGATTTATTTTTTAAATTAATAATAAAAAAACTGGTTTTGTAAAACAACTTAATGATTATAATTTATAAATTTAAACATGCAGAGTGGAGGCAAAGCCCTTCAAAGGATCAACTTTAACAAAATTGCAGCCCCCGAAAAATGTAAAACCCTAATTGCGCCTACCTATGCAAAATCTACTCAATATTTAACAATATGGTATTGTTAATAATATGTAAAAATGAATATTAAAATTTACAACGCCGGTAAAGTAATCGGTGCATTAAATGATGGTGAGGGAAATAATACGTACTGCGGGAATCACCTATAATATTGATTCCCGACGATTATTCGATACGCAATCGTTCTTTATTGACAATTATCATTTGAAAATAATATTATTGATACTTACCGGTGACATCCATTTTCAAAAATGGTATTTGAATTTTGAAATTTATATCGGAGAACAGTAGTCGGTAAACAAAACACAACAGTTGATGGACGAGCGGGAGAGTGGCACCACGATCACGACGTCTGAAGATCTGAACGGAGCAGAGTGAGCAGACGCGGTAAGAAAATCACGTGCGCGCCGCACCGCTGTGAACAATTTGTGTTTGATACAAACAATTCCGTCGGTTTTAAGGTTAACACCGTGCGTCGTTTGTTCGTAGATTGCATCCCGACACAATCAAAGCGCTCCCACGACGCGTTATCCTTATCACGGAATATCCGGGGCGTTGCTAGTCAGTCAGTGGTTGTCACGACTTGTTGTTGCCACTTGTTGACTATATTATACTATAATATTATAGTACTTTGTTGGTGTTGCACTGTTGCGTTCATTTTTCGGTTTGGTATCGGGTTCGGCATGACAAAATAAACAACCTATTTGCTTAATATACCATAGGCACTAGGCAGTTTATAGTTTAGTTTTAGTAGTATAATAACCTACGATAGTACGGAGGTATTACATAGGCACACAGTCGTCAAGGGAAAAGAAGAGGGGGTCAAGAGTTAATAATTTCCAGACGGAATTTGTCTTTTTTTATGATGCCCTTAAAATAATAAAAATACAAGAGTATAGGCGGTTCCACTTAGCACAAATTATTCTCAACATCAATATTTTTTTTGTTTTGTTAAACATCGTGAAAATTAAAACATGTAGGAAAAATCTATACTAATATGAAAAGGAAATCTTCAATAATATACTACTTATAATAACAAAAATTAAGTAATTGCACATTAAATAGTAGAATTTAGTAACATTAATTATCCGTAGATAATTAAAATGTTCACGAAATTTTTAAATAAAATTAACCATTTCCTGTACATGATAATATTTCCAAAATATGTTGACTCTTTTCAGATTATGTATAGACACGATATATTTTCAAATTTTTTGTTTTATTCTAAAAATATCATTCAAAACATTTTCATTTGTTCAAAAAACTTTACAATTTAATACAACATTAATTTTTATAAGTTGTTATAAATTACAACAAAATAACTACAATATTTTGTCTTTGTTTAAATATGTAATATATAGTTAGATCTATGTATCTAATATGTACCTTATATTTTTCATTTTAACTTTAGATCAAGCGAAAAATTCTTCATCAATATTTTTAGAAAAAAACAAAAAATAAAGCTCGAAAAGAGTTGTATAATATTTTGGAAAATTATACAATAAATATTTGGTGAATATTTTAATTATTGCACCTCACCAAAAAATGATTTCCTGGTCATCCCCTGTAAAATGGTCTTTGAAGACCTGCTGGCCAGGTCTAGATTTCACAGTCTTCTTTTATTTTTGTGAAGCAGAAGAGACTTATTAAAATCTTCTATAAAATGATGGAAGATGAATAGAGATTTTAATGATAAAAAATGTATATAATATAGACATTTTTTAGTAGATAAAATTGACATAATATAAAGTGACCTTAAAATTGCAATTCAATATGAAAAAAAATAATAGGTATTAGTTAAATTATCAATTGATATGACTTATCCCCCTTCTAGAATTTTAAATTTGTTTTCCAAAGCCTTATCTGTAGGTAATGTGCCTAATTAGTAAACATAGATTACTTTTAAAATGCAAGTATTAAATGTATTAAAAAATCTTCACTTATTTTTTAAATTAATTATGCCCCCCCCTAAAAAAATTCCTGGGGACATCCATGATGATATGTATAGTTAATATGTTAATCACATAAACTAAAATAAGTATACACATTGTATTTATATATTATACTGTTCATTATGATAAAAGTTCAATAAGATTGTTTATTATAATATTAAGGAAATTAGAATGAACTCAGTCACCAATTATCTACATGGGTACTAATTTAAAATAAGTAGGTAATTAAATAATATCTGAACTTAACTGTAAGTAGCTTAAATTTTTGAAAAAGTCAACCAGCTTTCCAAAATATGTGTTTTATTTTTTAAAAAGTTCATTATGTAAGATATATAATGTTAATAGATATTTATAAATATTGAATTTTATGTTAAAAGCTGAAAATTTAACTCAAATCATAATAAAATATTTACAAAATAATACACTGTCAGATAATAACAATGCAATACTGTACATATACAAAGTGTAATAGAAAAAAAAACTGACTTTTGGAATAACTTTTGTTCTAATTAATATTTTTAACTTTTTTTTTTTATTTATCATTAAAAGACGCTAGGGCTATATGTAAAATTGAATTATTTTTATTTAGATAAATTCAAAATAGCTAATTTGTGAATCTGATTATAAAAATAATTTTGATGGTAAAAAGATTTATCTAAGTTAAGTAGTTTATTTTTTAGATTTTTTTTAAATACTTTAAGATACTTTTTAAATTATTTAATCATTATATAATATTAACAATTTTTGTTATAGGTTTAATTAGTATACATTTATTTTTATTTTTAGTCAGTTCTTTCTGTTACACCCTGTATACTTATATATATGACTATCAACTGATGAAATCTTAATAATATATAATTTATTTACTAATAAAGAAATAATTCTAATATAATTTTTACAGCTTATTATAATATGTGATTTAAGTAGGTACGTTTAAAGAGTACTAATGCTGAATAATAACAGATAAATTTTAATTATGTTTATTGTTTTTAAAAATTTTGAACTGTACAAGAGGTCAGTGACGTTCAAGTTATGTCATAAGCGAAGCAAGACAACAATTTTAGGACAGTAATATTTTATTACAGTATTATTTCAGATGTTAATAGACAATAGGAAAAATATGTTTGAAAATCAGTTCCAATAAAAAAAAATATTTCAGTGAAAAAGTGACGACTAACAAAATAATTATCAGAGTATCTACCATTTGATTAGGTATTTGAAGTTAAACATATTGACTCAGAAATGATAGTTTACTTTTTAAAAATATTGGAGAGAAATAAAATACTGCTAAATGGAAAGCAAAAGCATTTAAAACAAAAATCATACTAAAATTACTTTAACATACCATAAAATAGGGTAACTTCGTCCCTTAACAGAGTGAATTCTTAATTCCGAGTATTCTGTCAAAACGTTTATAAATTATACTTTTCTTCTGGTCAATCTGATAAGGGAATCAATAAGTTATCCCCAGTTTTGTGAACTATATTAGTTGATATTATTTACCTCCATATAACATTAATACTATGGAGATAAACAATTTATTCTTAAAACATTTTTTCATATACCTAATTAAATAGGTACTTTAATAGTCACTACTTCACAAGACATTGTGTGTTAACTGTTAATATGATTGAAGTAGGTTAGTGGTAGTTAGTAGCAGAGTTGGGCAAAATTTTATCTAGACAACTATGCGAATAAATATGTATTCAAATAATTTCAAAACATTATTATTCAAATAAAAATTATTTTCATTATTTCAAAACGTTATTATTCAAATAAAAAATTATACTAGTACAAAATATACATATAATGGTAATAAGGTTATAGTTTATAAGTCTACTAGTTAATAATAGCATTGATTATAATACTGTTTTACTAAATTAATTTTTTTAATAATACACTAATCAAATTATGTTTTATTGATATTTGTATTATATAATTTTAAATACTGCACACTTAATTTTTTATTCGAATAATAATGTTTGAAAATTTAAATGTGTCTGAAATTAACCACATTATTGGTATAACTCCAGTAAATCAATAACTTTATACGCCTAAAAGATCAAATACTAGGAATATTATCTTACGAGTTTTTTACATGTTATTTGAGGCTGCATTGAAAATATTTTCACAGAATTTTAGTTTCAATATTTCCAGAAATATTCTATTAAAATATTATACCACATTCTTTTTGGAGTTACGCCATTTTACAATAGTGTATTAATATTAAACTGTACAGTAAAAGCATTAAAAAAAAGCGGTTAAGTGTGTAGTATCTCACTATAATGGATGGTGTTAAATTTTAATTCAATGATATAATATCATTGCATACAAAAAAAAAAATATTTCTGATCAAAGGTGCTTTGTCAGCCTTAGATATTTTATATTATATTTATATTTTTATAATTAATATAGTAATTGATAAGTTGAAGCAATAATATTTGCTATTATATATAATATGTATTTGTATTTGTATATTGTATATAATATTAAATTTTAAAAGTTTCAAGTACCCACAATTTATTTTCATGAATAATATTTTTGAATTACAACACAAAATTAAAATCGTTATTTTTGTTTAAATACCTAATTTTGTCCAAATTTGAACTATTATTATACAAGTAAAACAAATAAATTTTTTATTTGATTTTTATTCAACTAAATTATAGTACCAGAAGTGTATCATATAGAATATAATTATAATATTATAGGTATATATTATATTATATATATAGATTTAGATTTTAATTTAACTGTTTCTTTACAAAATAAGTAAATTTTGTTTAATCTAAACAATCAATTAAATTTTTTTTTTATGATAAATAATAATATGTTTTATTTATTAATATACTATATATATATATAATAAATATAATATTACTTAATTTCATGAGCTTAAGTTATTATGTTTTAGTTTTACTTAGTTAGGTTAATTTTTGTTTTTATTGTTTTTCTAAGTTTTTATTTTAGATTCTGAGCGGAGCGATGAATGTATTGATTTTACCATGATGTGTGTTTTTTTTTTTTTTTTTTTTTTTGTGTCTGTCATCACGTTTTGGGGCAGTAAAAATGCTTCGATTTTTGACTTCAGTACCTCGTTCGATCAGAAAGTGAATCTAGTTGGTACTTGGGGGAGGGGGGGTCAAAAGTAAAAAATTCTTAATACTTTTCTAAATAATTTAGAAAAACAAACTAAAAATTAAGAAGAAAACGGGAAATTTTACGCACACTCATTTTTCGACAAAATCGATTTTGGTTTTTGATGTAACTTTAAAACAAATGACCATATTATATACATGAAATTTTCACCTAATGTTTATATAAGTATATTCTATCCACCATGCAATTTTCAAAAAATTTCGACTTAAGTTGAACTATTCATAGGCATTTCAAATTTTCGATCATTATTAGTTTTATTTTAATTAATATCGATAAAAATTTATTTGTTTGGCAGAAAAGCTTGAAAATGTAATACAAGGCTCTTAACATATTGTTACAATAGCAGTTGAAAAATAAAACAAATTCATAGTCACAATTTTTTTTTATAAGCATTCAAAGTTGGAATTTTGACAAAATACGTAAAAATCACGAAAATTCACAAATTATTTTAAGCTAGAAATTCATAAAAAATTTTCTTTTTAAATCTAAGATTTAAAAATTTAATACAAGATTCCTTACAAGTTTTTCAATCTTTATCACAAATAAAAATTCCACCGGAAATTCAAATTAAATTTTTATGAGCATTTGAAATTTAAATTTTTACAACATTGGATTTTCACTTTTAGCGATTTCCTTATTTTGGTGTAACTCTAAAACAAATAACCGCAGATACTTGAAATTTTGACTGAATGTTTATATAGGCGTGTTATATATTTGATAAAATTTTCAAAATATTTAGATTTGTTTTGAGCTGTTTACTGACATTTTAATTTTTCAACTTTATTAGTTTTTTTTTCTATAAATATCGATAAAAATTTATTTGTTCGGTAAAAAAGCTTGAAAATTTAATACAAGGCTTCTAACACATTGTAACAATAGAAGTTAAAAAATATTAAAAATTCGTAGGCACGATTTTTTTTTATAAGCATTTAAAGTTCAAATTTTGACTAAATACGTAAAAATTACGGCAATGTTCAAATTATCTTAGATAGAAATTCATAAAAGTTTTTCTTTTTAATTCTAAGATTTGAAAATTTAATACAAGGCTCCTAACATATTTTTACAATAGAAGTTGAAAAATAAAAGAAATACATGGTCACAATTTTTTTTTATAAGCATTCAAAGTTTAAATTTTTACAACATATTATGTAAAAATCACGAAAATTCGTAAATTATTTTATGCTAGAAATTCATAAAAAATTTTCCTTTTATATCTAAGATTGGAAAATTTAATACAAGGCTCATTATATATTTTTACAATAGCAATTGAAAAATAAAAGAAATATATAGTCACAATTTTTTTTTATAAGCATTTAAAGTTCAAATTTTGACTAAATACGTAAAAATTACGGCAATATTCAAATTATCTTAGATAGAAATTCATAAAAGTTTTTTTTTTTTTAATTCTAAGATTTGAAAATTTAATACAATGCTCCTAACATATTTTTACAATAGAAGTTAAAAAATAAAAGAAATACATAGTCACAAATTTTTTTTATAAGCATTCAAAGTTTGAATTTTTACAACATATTATGTAAAAATCACGAAAATTCGTAAATTATTTTGTGCTAGAAATTCATAAAAAATTTTCCTTTTATATCTAAGATTTGAAAATTTAATATAAGGCTCATTATAAATTTGTACAATAGCTATTGAAAAATAAAAGAAATATATAGTCACAATTTTTTTTTACAAGCATTCAAAGTTTGAATTTTGACAACATATGTAAAAATCACGAAAATTCGCAAATTATTTCAAACTAGAAATTCATAAAAATTTTTCTTTTTAAAACTAAGATTTAAAAATTTTTAATAATCTATAATATATCCTAGACAGATAAACCGTCTTCGCTCAGAATCGTTTTTCGTATACAATGATGTAATATCATTGGATTCAAATTTAATTCCATCCATTACAGTAACCCACTTGTAACCTACTGTACAGCAGAGCGATATACACGACTTACCCGCTTTTTATTATTTATAATAAATCAATTTTTTGTATTGATAATTTTTTTTGTAATTCTTAAAATTAATGTTAAATGTCTTAAATATAATATGAACTTAACATATTTTTTGTAAAATGTATTTGATAAATTCTCAGTTTATTTAGATGAATGAAGTGTACTTATGTTTGGCACCACTTTGTAATGACGCAGAAAATACAGAACAAAATAAAATAGAAAAGTGGATAAATGAATGATGTATTTATCACTCCTTCAAATTGCAGCTATTGCATGATAAAATGCATACCTAATATAATATATTTCTATTCTCCAAATATTTACATTAAGTATTTTAAATTTTAAATTTATGATTTTATTCATTTATTGTCTAAAACAAATCTATGAAAAATATCCAAGTAAAAAAAAATTTAAAAGTTTTTTTTAAAATTGAGTGATTATAAAAATTAAATATAATTTATTGTTTTTAATTAGATCCATTGTTTATTTTTAAAATAGGTTTTTGAAATTGCATTTTATTTAGATATTCTGTCCTACGTATTAATTATTTTAGTACAGGTATTTTGTCTCAATACTGTCTAAAACAGTTGAATATTTGTTTATTAAAATTATTATAAAACATAATTTATGTTATATCTAATATAAGTTATAAAAAGTGATCCTATAACCTACCTATTGGAACTTATTTGAAATACAAAACTTACAAAACGTAATAGATTTTAGGTAACTAATGATAAAATGTAAAATAGTACAAAGGATAGTTTTTAGTAAAAAACAATAGAAAGAGAATTTATGTATAATCATTTTTGATATGATATATTTCAAATAGTTGATTAAAATTTTACATAAGATACTGTACTAATAGTGAATACCTACAGTAAATAGAAATAGATACCTAATAATATACATTGTTCTTAAATAATGATAGAACAAAAATAATATTAATAAAACATAAAATAAAAGTTATTACTTATTATCATTGGGTACAGCTGATCATAACAGAAATATTGGTTGAACGTTTTTTAAGTTTTGAACATTATTTCATTGAATATTAAATAATGAATTTGAATATTATAATTAGAATCATATTATAGATTTGCCATTTTTAACGGGCGTTAGGCAACGAAATTACGAAATGCACGAGATCAGCAAGTAACATGACCTACGTTATGACCGTGTATAAAAAAATAACAGAGCGCTCCCGCACGTGCATGCACATGTCAATAATGTGCGAGACAATTAATATTTTTTAATATCAAAGTAGTAGTAACAATCCTTAGACAGCTGAAATATTATCTACCCAAATCAATCCAATACAATTTCTGAATGCATATTTGAAATTCTCGTGAAATTTACTTGAAAACTAAATATATTGATATTTTTTCTTATTTTTAAAAATATTATCATCTAATATTGAAGGGTTCAATTTCAACTATTATTATTATTATTATTTCGATTTTCGATTTTCGATTTCCAAAATGTAGAAAAGTGGGCTTCAAGCAAACTTCATTACGAACTCAAGTCTCAAATATATTCATAGAAGTTAAATTTTATCTGCTCACTTTACTAGGATTAGGATAGTATAGCGACACTAGTAGGTATTCAAGTATACTGTATACAGTGTATAATACTCAGTGTTGGGTAGTAACGTAACGAAAGTAACGCGTTACTGTAACGGCGTTACTTTGTTTGTAACGCGTTACGTAATTTCATTAGAATTATTTCCAAGTAACGAAAATGTAATGGAAATTACTTTTTATAAGTAATTTCTATTGAATAACGCGTTACAGTTTCGAATTATTAAGTACCTACCTTTTGCGATTTGAAAAAAAAATATGTCTATAATGCGAACATTATTATGTATATCAATCTAGTATAGTAATATACTATGTATATTAATTTATTAAAGTTTAATAAATAAAATTTATTTATTTACATTAGTAAAGAATATTTTTATTAAATACAACACAGCTTTAGCATCCAATACTTCTGTAGAGCGATTATTTAGTGTTTCAGGGGACATTTGTGCTAAAAAAAGGTCGCGTATGATTGACAAAAAATTTGAAGATACACTATTGTGTTAAGTTAATTTAAATCATAAATAAATTTAAATTAATAATATTGTATTATATTGATTATAGTATATTGATTTCTTTTTCAAGTTATATCTATTTACTATAGGTAATGTATTTCTAGTAACATTATTGCCAGGCACAAGCACAATGATAATATTGTAAAAATATATTTAAAAATATTATTTTTTTTTTGTAACGAAAAAGTAATGAGTTACTTTTCAATTTGAAAGTAAAGTAATTTCATTACAATTTTATTAGAGTAACGAATAAAGTAACTTTATTACATTTCTCTCTGAGTAACGAGTAAAGTAACTTAATTACTTTTTAAAAGTAATTTAGTATTTTACCTAACACTGATAATAGTATAGCCGCTACAATTTACATGTTACCAAATTTTTATTTTGTTGGATAACAGAGGAGATCAAATCCTATAAAAGGTCGCCTTTTGGCCACACTGCAGAGATGGCGGTAGAATTCTATTGTCTTGGTGGTGCTGCCGCTGTAGCTGTAAATATTGTATGGCTTCATTTAATATTTTATTGTCACCGCTCACCACTGACACCACTCACCAGACACCGGTGCCACTACAGTAAAGTTGTCATAATGTGAATGTGTTTATTATTTTAAAATTAGTAATTTGTTTAATTAATAACTCTCCGTGACACTCACTAAATTACTTCTTTAAACTCTTCTCATAAGTGATGTCATATTATTATTATTTGTTTTAAAATCGTTTTACTAAATTGCCCCTAATAAATTTAGTAAATGCAACTTAATATAACTGGTATTAACCAATGTCTTATCAGTGGTATAAGAGCCAACTACGCCGGAGCTATCTTTCGCAGACATTCCACTGAGTACAGACCACAATCGGCCGTGGGCTAATCGGATTGAGTTCAGAATTTCAGTCTTCAGAGTTCAGATTGTCTTCGAATTTTCGTGCCCATCATCAAGTTTCATGATATGATAATAATTGGTTAAATAATTAACATTTTAACAACAACAATAAAAATGCACGAAAAACAATGTCTGTTGACGTTGACCATACTATTCCACATAACAGCGTACGGTTTTGTTGCTGCCGGATCGCCGACTGGTGTGTACATGGACAATGGTGTCCAGACAGTCAAGCAAGATTTCATGTCAGTTGAGGAGCGTAACGAAGTTGAACAAGAGATACTGACCATGTTTGGTGTGCCGAAAATACCACGAAAATCTCCAAAGAACCTGGATGGTTCGGCACCACAGTTTTTGTTTGATGTCTATAGATCCATACAACAAGATGGTTTGCATGACAGAAAAGAAAGAAGTGTTTCGGATGTAGGTCAATACGATGATCGTACCGTTCAAGACAGTGATGTCATAGTCACACTATACCTATCAAATCATTGTAAGTACTAATAATTTAAATGTTAAGATAATCATGAATATGTTTAAAATTTTCTATTATCTTTAGCGGTGGCTAAGTTTGCTTAATTTAAGGCACTCATCAATTATAGGTACCTATATAAGTAAACAGAATACACAGTGGCGTAGTGTGAATATGGTAGCTTTTTCAATTTTTTTTCAAAATATTTTACATAATTAATTGCTAATTGATACAATTAAGAAGAGGTTAGACGACAAAACTTAAATTTAAGTTACTCTTTACGAGGAGTAGATGAAGTTATAATAATATTAAATATTAAAAAAGTCATCCTCACAGCTTAATTTATTTATTTGTTTTTTAATTCTTTACTATTTCAGCACTGCCTTAAGTCTTAAATTTGGCTGTTCCTAGTGGGCCAAAAATACGATACAAAATTTTAAGTTACAAAAAATGAATATCCAGTATAACGTAAATGACACCTCTGAATAAAATTATTAAACAGTGATGCTAGAAGCTAATTATAAATATTTGTATAGCTACCTATGTTTAAATGTATTTAAAATAATTAAATTTAAAATTTAAAAATTAACTTTTTGAGCCTTTGATTTAAAGTAGTGACTTGAGAGGACGCTACATACATATTTTATGTCTTTGTCTTACAAGGTCGTAATTTAGCAAATTTAAACTTAGTAGATCACGTTTAGCTCACATAGTTTATAAGTTAGAGTAAATTGACCTATTATGAAACTTGATGGTAAAAACATTATCTGTGTTTGTATGTGGTTTTTTTTATGATAACTATTGTTAAAAACTCATTTACAAACACAGATAATGTTCTTTATATCAAGTTTCATTATAGATGGATTCACTCTAATTTTTAAACTACAGAGCTAAATGTGATCTGCTGAGTGTGAATTTATGTACTTGGTAAAACGGAGACAGCAAATAGATGTATAGCGTCCTCTTAAGAAGACACTACACTTGCTTGTATTATCTTCGTCTTACAAATGCTGAACGTGGCAAATTGTAAGTTCTGAATAATCAATTTAACTCTGTTATGATAAATAATGGAGCAAATTTACCTATTATCAAATTTAGAAGTAAGAAAATTGTTTAATGAACTTCAGGATTTTTTTTATATTTTTATTAAAAGCAAGTTATGAATGTTTTAATTTCACAAATTGTTAGAGCATTTAGAATACTCATTAATTGTCTTAAAATTAAAATATAAAATTACCCTATGCGGTCACTAGATAATATTCTTACTTTTAAATTTTATAATAAGTCAATTCGCTCAATATTAATCATAAAAGGGTTAAATCAATTATTCAAAATATGAAATTTGTCAAATAATGGGTTTGTAAAATGTTTACAACATATATGGATGAGCCATCCTTAAAGAACTTGAACATAATTGTGGAGCCCCAGGCTCCCAAAGTATACCACTTAGAGTCTGAGAATACACTACTGTTATGTTTTAATTTTTATTTTGTCTTATGAATTTTGATCTTATCATTAACACTTTCAACACCACCTGTGATTTCGGCAATTATACCGCGACGCCGCATTGTTTATCCCGTGACGCGTTTACACGTCAATGGCATTAGAAGCATAACTCTATTAAATTATAAAATTGAATACAATTTTAATATTACTTTTTAACAGCTTTATTGTTACCTTTTATGTATAAAATAATTAGTACATACACATGTTATATATCATATATCTAAACATAGAATATATGAATATAAAATTTCCTACACAAATTAATTAGTGGCAAAGTAGCCATATTGCATTATACAGTATGTTACAAATGTTACAATAGTTATAATTTGTAAATGATAATATCAGTTGAAAAAGTTATAATATACCTAATATACACCCTGTATACATTCATATACTAGAGATGTTATGAACCATAATATTTAAGGTCGAACCGAACCCAAACCAAACTTTTCTTTAAATTAACGAACTAGAACAGATCCGAACCTACACACTTTTAATCGAACACGAACCAAACCAAACTCTTCAAATATTTTATCGAACTCGAACCGGACATTAAAAGTTAAATTGGATATTATTTTATTTAATATTTAATATTTATTTATTTATTTATTTATCATTTAGCCACCATACCTCAGAATTATTGAATAAAGATTTTACAACTATTTACTTAAATACTTTAATAGTTAATAATTATTATGCATGAGATTTTTAATTTTTAATATGATGATAACTGATAAGAATAAGAAAAAGCGAAAAACATCAATATTTAAAACAAGCAAACATTAAACAACTAATATTAATCTATTAATTATTAATTATTTAATAATAATTTATAATTTTAGCCGTTACTCCATCGACTTTTATTTTTATTTCTCTGGTTCATCGAACAGAACTATTAGATATTTGGTTCGGTTTGATTATTTGGAATTTCCAGTTCAGTTTTCAAACCGAACCAAACACCCAGAGTTCGGTTCGGTTTGGTTCGAAAATCGAACAGTTCGTAACATCTCTATCATATACATTGTTTTGGGAAGGCCTTCTAAAACAATGATTATCCATATTTATAAATAAGAAACTCAAACCAATTATAGATTTAAATTTAGAGTTTATTGTCTACAGCCTATGTACATTTCAGAGTTTATTAAAATTAAATTATGGCGAATACAAACGTACATGGTTCTGACACGTAAACGCGTCACTGGCTCAATGGAATAAACTCTGTTGACGCGTATATGCGTCAGCGGCGTTGAAAGTGTTAAATAATATAAATTGAAATAATAAAATGTTCAGAGATAACATACTAGTTAAAATTAATGGCTAACCAACAAAATAGTTTATTTAAATGAATAATAAATAAATTTATTCTAGTGGCTGATTATTTTGTGTTGATCTAATATTATATTATATTTAATTGCTATATATCAGCGGTTCTCAAGCTTTTTTGGTACATGACACACTATTATACTACATCACAAGTTTTCGAGGCACGCTCAACTCAAATTTAATGGAATAAAGTACTATTTTTCATAATCATTATAAATGTCAAACATTTTTCGCTGCACACCGATTGAGAACCACTGTTATAAATCAAGCATCATTTTATAGAGTAATTTAATCAAAGTTAAATATTATTTATGTTTTTAATTTTAGCTCCAGTTAGTAATGTTCGGCACGAACATGGTAAACGGATTTTATTTGAATTAAATGATATACCACCTGAAGAAACTCATATGATTACTTCTGCTGAAGTTCATTTATACCAATCTGGTAGTTTAAGTAGTGTTAAGAAGTATTCAGTTACTTTGTATCAAGTTTTAATTACAAAAGATGGGTAAGTAAATAATTGTTATGACATTATATTTATTTATTTATTCTTATTACATACTATTTATTTATTTATCAGAGAAAAAGAATTAGAATTTGTGGATACCCAAAACACAACAACAGATTATGATGGATGGCTTCGATTTAATGCAACTGGTGCTTTAGTTTCATGGACCCATTATTTATACCCCAATAGAGGATTATATGTTTCTGTACATTCTCATGATAATGAAGGTAAAATTAATTGTTGGTATTTAATTATTATTTTAGTCTACAAGATTATGTTTATGTTCACATAATTGTAATAAGGAAATGTTAGTTATGATTACCTATATATTACAACCAAAAAGTCCTAAGTTATTTGAATTAGTTTGAACTACAGTTAAAAAAATATATATATATTTTTTTTTTAATTGTATAGGTATTTAACAAATTACAAAATGTTTGTAACCAACCAGTTTAATTTCATTTGTTTTATATGCTCATTAGATCATGAAATCAAACCAGAAGAAATTGGTATGGTGACATGGGCTGATAAACATCAATTGTCTGAAGCAAAAAAACCATTTATGGCTGTTTATTTGAAGTCCAGAAATGGAGGTAATATAGTTGGTGGTCCTTCTCTTCAAAAACATTATAGAAGAAGAAGAAGGAAAACTATTGAAAGTAGTTACAACTCAAACCCATTTCAAAGTAAGCAAGATTCATATAAGTTTTTATTACTTCTTACCATCTAAAAACTAAATTTTTCGTTTCGGTACTATACAGTTTTATCAAGTTTGTCATTGACTAAAAACCAAATTAACTAACTTATTAACTAATATAATATATGCTTTAAATCATTTGTTTATTATAATTGGTTAAATAATAAATTCACTAATAATTAACTTGATTTATACAACTATAATGTTTTTAGGTAATATGATAGATTTACTGTTACTAGTATATTGTCATGGGGTGTAGATGCCTTTTTTGATATTCATGAAGATTTTTCAACATTTTCTATTACTAATTATCAACAGATTTCCATTCTATCACATATTTCAAAAATGTTTGAAACACTTGTCTTCAATTGCAGTCAACCATCGATCTTTTAGAACTCTGGGAAATACCTTATATTTTGTCCAAGTTGTTTCACCATTACCTGTAATTTAATCCTTTTACAATTATTAGTGTATTCCAATCTTCCAATATTTTAACTTACAATCCCAGGTTGATTTAATTTATACAAATTAATGTATTTATTTAAAAAAATTATGGGTGTAAAATTAAATGGTACCTTTATAACCTTTTAACTAAATTCTAGATATGATTACAAATTATAATTTATTTCTAAAAAATTATGCCAAACTTAAAAAACTAAAAAACATGGATGAAATAAAATAGGACAGTTATTAGACAAAAATTTTTTTTTTGTTATAGAAAATCAAGTTATGTTTAAAATGGTTATTTTTAGTTTGATGTTGACCATAGTTTCAAGCAGAAATATCCTATCATTTTTTTAAACCATAATTATTTTAATCATCTAGACAGCTTATAATATTGTGTACATTATTTCTGTACATACAATCAAAAACAATAATGGTAAAAATATTAATCTATTTCAGACATAGCAGAAGGATTTCAATCTAGAAGTTGTCAAATACAAACATTATACGTTAGCTTCAAAGATCTTGAATGGCAGGTAAAGTTAATAATTTTTCTTGATAATATCAGATTTCAGATGTGTTAAGTTTATTTTAATGTATAACAAAAAAATGAATTTACAATTTTTAGCATCAAAACTTGACTAAATATCAAATATCAGAATGTATTATTGCAGAGGTTCTCAAACTTTTCAGGCCAGGCCCCCCCTTTTAGTTAACCCCAGACCGGAGCCCCCCCTCATAAAAATAATTTTAATAGTCATGTTTAGAGTAAAAAAATGTTAAAAACAAACAACAAATATTGATATTAATAATATTAATAATATTAATATTACAAATTTATTTTAAAATAAAATGTATTTTTTATAAAATATTTTAATTAATGGGCCAATTTTAATGTGATGGGTGGGCTTGTTTTTTGTCTTGTGCCCCCCTGGAGGGTCGCGCCACACTTTGAGAACCTCTGTACTATTGTACTATTGTACTATTTCATAATGTTATAAATACGAGTACATTGCATTTTGCTTTAAGAAATTAGATCATTGTTACTAATTATGTTTGGAAACTAAGATTCATATTTATTTTATTGGCAAATAAGAAAACTATAAAAAATAAATTTTATTAAAATATTTATTAATTTTTAGGATTGGATAATAGCACCAGATGGTTATGGAGCATTTTATTGCACTGGTGAATGTAATTTCCCTCTCAATGCTCATATGAATGCGACAAACCATGCAATTGTTCAGACATTGGTACATTTAATGAGTCCTGTACTGATCCCTAAACCATGTTGTGCACCAACAAAAATGGCTCAACAAGCAGTACTATTTTTTTTGGAAGATAATAATGTCATATTAAAGAAGTATAAAAACATGATAGTTAAAAGTTGTGGGTGCCATTAAAAATTACCCATTTGGTTTGAACTTAAAGGTCTATATTATATAAAAAATATGATATTGAAAATTATTTATAGGAAATTTTTTTTACTCTATTGTCTTAAGTTTATCGTTAACTATTGTGTAATTTAACACAGCCTACTATTGACACAGATAAAAAAAAGTAAATGATTTCTTTATTAAATTCTTTAGGGCATAGTGATATACATATATAAAAATTATGTATACTTTAAATTGATCAAATTTAGTTAACAATATTTTTTATAATACTCTAAATACTTCAAATCTAATTCACTAATTACAGAATTAGATAGTGTTGAAAAAATTAGAATTATTATAAAAGAATTTTTTTTGTTACTAATTTAAATTACAAAGATAACCTTTTTTTAAATTTGTTAAGTAACAATAATTATTATTTTGAAATCTCTTATTTTATGAAAACACAGTTTAATTTACTCTTAGTATTATTTAGTTAGCATCACTAGTGCAATTTCATGAGGTTATTTACTGGTGTTCAGTACTAGCAAGATGTAATGACAACGTTAAACTATTCTATATCTTAAATATATATATATAACTTTTCTGTTAACTTAAGAAAATTTGTTTTTCATCCGTATTATAAATGTTTTGGACGAACACAAACTAGTTGATTTCTAATAATTACAAAATAAATTAATATTTTATACATAATTATATAGTATATAATTAGGTTTATATTTCTTATTGTTATTGCTGTACAAGTTAAATCAAACTCAATTCATTTTATAAGTGGATTGATCCTCATTCCAAGGCTTATATTACTTCATCAATATTTTTATAAAGTTTTTTTTTATTCTCCTGATTTAGCAGATTTTACTTATATGAAATTAAGTTATAATAAAATCTATTCAAAAAGTTGTTTACATTTTTCTTATTTTCATTTATAAATTAAATATATTGAATATTTTAAATAAGATTATTATTAATTTAAACAGCTTAATATGATTGAAAACTTTATTTACATTTCTAAAGTTTGTTTATTTTGATAAATGGTTGTGTCAATTTAAAATTTTTTATTTTAATAAGTATATATGTCTCTTTAACTTAGAATGTTAAGTTAAAAAAAAAAAATTGTTACAAAATTAGCATTGCTCAAATTGGTGTTATCTTTATAATATGTGCCTTATTTATTTCATGTAACTATCGAAAAAAATTGTGTTGTGGTAACATGTATATTATTATTTATTACAGCTATTATTAAAACTAATAATATAAAAATTTTAGGAAACTCAATGAAAAGTAGGCTTAGCTATATTCTTTTACAAAAGTATATTTGATTAAAAATTATCTCCAAAGATCATTATGTATACATAATGATGAAATATCAGATGTTTATAGAGGTCAAGACTTTATACATCAGTTTTTTTATATACCAATACTTTTAACTTATATAGTGTATAATAATTGACAAAATCCATGTAATTCAATGTTCTAGACTATTTTATACACTTTGTAAACATTATTAAATATTTTATGTTTATAGTATCATTTACATTATATAATGCATGCTACAAAATATTAGATGTTAATATTATATAGGTCCACTGTCCACTGTTCCTAAACTTATATTATATGTTCACCTATTTAGAAAATTTACATTAAATATTTTATAGTACTTAAACATTATGATAATGATTTATGATATAATTATAAGAGTTTTCAACCAATAATATTTATACATTGTATTAAGATAAAAAAAAAAAAATAATGTACAATTCGTCCGAGAGACTCATGACTTTTATAACAACAATTTTTTTGAAATAAATATATTGTGATCATACAATTAACTTTTGCATTGAATGAATGTAATTATTTTCAATTAACCTTATTTGTAAGTAAAAGAGTTAAATTGGTTTGCTTTCAGCTTTGAGCTTCAAACTTTGTGTATTATTTTTTTAAAGACCCTTCTATAATTGGACGGAAGCGCACTTTATTTGATTTCTTTCTAACCCATTTGCAATGTAGTAAATATTCATTTAGCTAAACCAATTTTGTATTGTAAACTTAATATTGGAATGAATTAACTAATAATCACATTTAAAGGTGAGAATATCCTTAATCTTTATAGGATTTTATTAATATTTTAATCTGTAAGTTACATGTTACAAAATTATGTAATATATTATAATTTTAAAATCTTCGAAATAATCTTTATAATTAAAAGCTTATTTAAAGACTATAAGGTTCCCAAATAATGTTTATACATTTTAATTTGATAATATTCCAATTCACTTACAATAATAACACAAAATTGGTATGTTTAAAGTTTAATGCAAATGTTTTATGTTGCACATGGATCAAATAGGGACGAGAGAATGAATGTAGATACTGAAATCATCTTTTAAAAATTAGCTATTTTTATGAGGTAATTTGTAATTTTATAAATCACATAAGATTTAATGATCATGCTTGTGTTACCTAATAAATTAGCACACCTAATATCATAAATAATATATATTATATTATACTATATTATTAAAATCAATACTAATATATAATACTATGTTTTATTTTCTATGTTTAAATTGCAGACTAATTTATTACAATATCAATAAGAAAAAAATGCTTCTAATATTGTGTATAGAAATGTTGTATATTCATTTTTGATTATCATTTATCAATAATTAATTATTATGTTGGAGCTTATTTTGGCACTGGTAAAAATCCTGGTTTCTTAGTTGGACGTAATTGAGCACTCAATTTAATAGCAGCGCTACGTATTTTTGCTACTGTTGAATTAGACGATTTTTTAGAACTATTTTTCCTGTAAGAAAAAAAATACCATAACAATTTATTAATAATTTAAAAATATACAGATATTTATTTTAAGTATAGTCCAGACCTATGATGTATAGTTCTGACAACATCTCAGACCTATTACATTACAGCTTAAGAGGGAAATCAGAAGATTTTATGTTTCTGACTAAAACTCCTAGGTTTGGAGATAGCTTTCAATAGTTAAATTGAAGAAACCAACTTAGTTTAAAAGCTTTTTAATTTCAAAGTTGATAAAAAGTAAAAAAAAATACAAGGTCATGCGTACATTAAAGTATGAATTATGTGCACTTCAAATAATTTTTTTTATCTATTTAGCTTTTAATATAGCTATGATAGCTCTACTATTATTTAAGAATACAAGATAAGATACATAAGTTCCAATTGACTGTACAATACATAATTACTTAAAGCAATTAAAATCAAATTACTGCAGATAGTGAGTTAAATAATAAAATAGTGAAAACAATGTTATAAGAACAATATTACAAAATGAAAAAAAATATTGATGGCTAGTCAGTAGTTACGTTATATCTTATATATATTTATGTACAATGTTATATTGATTTAGCAAGGAGAAAATTAAGAGTTGTTGTGAGAAGAATAGAAAGCTCTTAATTCTTAATAAATAAAAGAAATGAAATTGGAAATATGATCGAATGAAAACTATTCTTCGTTTTTCGTTGATTAAACATATGACTTGTTTTTGAGAGGGGGTTGAGTGACCGGAACCTTGACTGTCGGAGGACCTGGATACACTTTTTTTGAAGCGTCGTTGCTGGTTGTTTTAGAAATGGGTCGTTACATAATATCTTGAGACATGACCATACAGCTGGCATTTCGTGCATTGGGGGGGGGGGGGGGGGGAGCGAGATTTCCTTGGCTTTACGACAGTGATTATGGAATTTATTAACTTGGCGAACACTTAGAAATGAAAAGCCCAATTCCATTAGGGCTGACTCGATATCCTCGACGGAGATCGAGTGGTGCAAGTGCCGAATAATAACCACAAGGATTGGAAAGTCGCAGCATGGTGGAAAGATATGTTTTTGCGAGATATTCCAACGCCTTGTAATTAGCACAATCAGCCGTTTTGATTGTTAGAAAGTCTTTTGAGGATTTTAATCAATTCTTCTGAATCAAATATAGGTGATGTCGCATTACTTAACTTGAAGAGATTAGTTGGTTTTTTTTTTGTATAAAAATTGGTGGAGACCTGTTTGAGTTCATGTGGAAAGTTGCAGAAGTACCTGTATTCAATTTTTTATGCAATGACGGTCTCGAGACGGGGGAGAGCTGAATATTTTTGGAAGATGGTCCACAAAGAGGGAAGCATATCTATTGAGCGTAATAAATACATTTCCTTTCGTTTCATCATACTTAGTTGGCGACGAAGTAGAAGATAACTGACGTTAAGATATCTCTTTACGAGACATAATCGGATTTTATTTCTGCGACATAACCATAAAAATATCACTCGTATTATGGATGTCGACAAAAAGTTGCGATAGCACAGGTACGCGAGTACCTATAACGGTTATTGCGGAACAACACGCTTCTAATGATTATGTAATATAATATTAAATGTACTGTTTCCCCATGACCTCCTTCCAGTGAATGTAAATTATTTAAGAAACAAATAAATTTGAGTTGTAAATATAAAACTGTTATATCCGGGTATTAAAGTAGGTATATAATAACCAGCTGATCCCAGTACACTTTGTTGCCCATTAAAATATAAACTATATGATTCAAAATGTGTGTTTAATTCGTTGTTTAATACCCGGTTAATCATGTTCAAAACTTCCAGTGACAAATTTCCGAGGATTTAAAAATTTACAAAAACTCGATTTTTTAGTAGAACATTGTTGAAATAACTTCTACTCATTAGTCTATATGCGTAAAAATTATTTGCAGAAACTTTGATTGAGAATCTCACTTGTAGTTAGATCGATTTGTGGAATGTTGATCATTTCTCCACGAAATAACATCAATGGGTATTGTTGAGTATAATCGATATGTTTTATTGACGCGCTGAAGGATATCGTCTTTAGACCGAAGTAACATGTCTCTTTTAGCAAATTCTTGGCCTACAGTTAGTTTTGCCACTTCATCTGATTGTGGAGCATTGAAATGGCCTCTGTGTTCTTTTGATGATTTTAGTTCGGCTCTAATGATCGTTTTGAAGTCAGTAGAATTCGGTGGTAGTGTTTCGATAACATATTTCAAACCTTGCACATACGAATTTCCACTGTGCAGTTCTTGCAAATCATATAAAATGTCTCCATTGGCGTGAGGACATACGGATAGTCGTCTATCTAAATCTCCATTTCCCATGAAATCAATTTGTAAAAATGTTGGTATTTCATTCGTGTTTGATAATAATAAAACAACTGCATAATATAGCTGAACCTTGAATTTATAATGTAGGCGTGAAATCCTATGTCTTATTTCAGTGACACCAAAAGGCGTAATTTGAAAGGCAGAATAACAATTCCGTATATTTTCAGGAAAAAATTTAGAGTGATCGTGTGTGTTATTTATCATACTATTTAATGGTTCCAGCGGATTAGCGATTTCGTTCAAAAGAACTTTTCCTCTAGCACAGCAAAAACCGGAAGAGCTACAAGAGGCCATTTCATTGCCTGGCAAAACTCACTAATCGTAGTCATATTCCCATTAAAAATATGGGAATCATCTTCAAATTTAATTGAAGCGTCATACCTAAATGCGGAAATTTTTTTACATGACCATAAAAACTGGTGGCGAATTAATCGTTTCCCTATTGACATTTGAATCATTTTTCTGATAGAACACAATCTCTTTGCTCTTCGAGTATCGCGGCCGATAATTGGTATTCTTTTGAGCATTTTAATTAAGTTAATTGTGATAACCTAATGAAGCGCAAAAATGTTGAATATTGACGGGAAATGAATTATTTCGCATTATTTTAATTATTAAATAATTCACAGCCTTAGATTTAAAATCAATATCAACCTTACAATATACAAACATATTTAATATTTAGTATATTTTTAGCTGAAAAGATGGCGAAACTAATTAATTTTTTTAGTATGGTCATTCTCATACCCCCCGCAACTTTATTGGACTAAATTTATGCCAAAAACCTGCTCCACAATATACTATTTCGTTTAAAAAATATAATCAAGAAGATTTGATAAGTAGTTCCAAAGTTTACCCCGTACAAAGATTTTCATTTCACATTTATAAAGTTAGATTTTGCTTACTTAACTTTTAACATACAAATAATACTTTTAAATAAAATTAGTATATGTATATGTTACAAAACTTATTTACTTTTTTCCTTTACTCCTTTTAAAACGTTTAGTTCTTTTATAAGATGAAGAAGTTGTTTTCCGTTTGTTTCCTCTTAAAGTTTTAGTTTCCATCATTCTGTTGGCCATATTTTCAAAATATGGAGAGTCAACATTTATTCCTTGACAATTGACATTATTGCCACAGTCATACTGATTCATTTCAGAGCTTATAATCGCTATTGCATTAAACATAGGTAATATTATTAACTTTATTTTTTTAAATACAGTGTTTATGAATATTGAATTCTTGCGCTACTTGCAATGATATTCATATTCACAATAAAATATTTTTCGAAAGTACCAATTAAAACATGGAATCTTTCCTTTAATCTTTTAGGACTATAATAATAACTAGGAAACTATACCAGACTTTTCTGCAGCTGCTTGTTGTGTGATTTCTAACAGAGGTTGACCAAATTTTTCAAAATTAGATTTTGTAACACCATCAATTTTTAACATGTCTTCTTCATTATTGGGCATTAATTGTGACATTGTTCGAATTGCCTAAAATAGTAATGTATTTTGTAGTTTAATACTGCATAATAATATAGTTCTCTTTCACTTTTATACTATTAAACCAAACCATGTGTTCTTTTATTTTAGACCATATATTTAAAAAAATATTTTTAATGAATCTATCTCTTAAGATATTTGTTTCATACTTACTTGGATAGTCATAACGGCATTTGTACTGATATCCAGAGATTCAGCTAAACCTCGACATACTTCCATTAGATTTTTATAGCATTTTTCTTTTATTTCTTCAATAATTGGATTTACAGTACTATCTTTAATACCTACATTACAACTGTCAATCACATTTGTTTTTGGACTTAATGCAAGTGATAACTATAAAAATACATGTAGTTTGTAACATCTAATTAATATATAATAATTTATTATTACCTTAACAAAACCACCAAGAAGATTTTCAGCTTCAGGGCCTATTCGAATGTAGGCATTCATAATATCTGATTTAAATGCAACCATTTCTTCTCTCAAATAACCTTCGAGTATTAATTTGTGTATTAATCGTTCTATATCATCTCTATCCCAGTGTACAGCCTTGCCAAATATATTAGAATGTTCATGGCCTATATTGTGATAAATATTTATTTTTTTTATAATTATATATAAATATATATAAATAAATCTAATAGTTAAATGATAATAAATTTTACCATGGAATATCACTTTTTGAGTTTTTACTCCTTTGAAAATATCTACAAAATGAGTGAATGTAAAATTATTCCTACAATTATTGCTTGAAACGCAAATTTCTTGAATGGCCTTTATTAGGTTAATGCTTTCTTCAGTAACATCAATTATTTTTATAGAACGCTGTAATAGAAAACTAATTTTCATTAATATTTAACTTGGCCAAAATTTAAAATTCATAGTAAATGTATTTATAAATTTAATTATAAACAGTAACTTTACATTATTGGTTGACTGTATCTTCTAAGAAAAATCCTAAAAAATATATCAGCTCTTAACTGATAATCAAACCAATATTAACTATTGCCTATTTTAAATTGAAAGAATAGTTCCATTCGATAGATTTAATTATATTTAATAATGTACCTTTATTCGGCAATTGTCACAAGTAGTTTTCTCGTTAGCAATGCATTGTGCTTTATCAAATTTTTCATCAAAATAGTTAAGTAGCATAGCACGGCGGCAATCCACTTTGTTTTCACAGTATGATACAATTCTACAGAGATTATGAAAACGTACTTTTTTCGTTTCATAAGTGGCTCCACCACCAACTTAAAACAAAATTTAAATCATTAATAATGTATTAAATTTATTAGGCCATGTATAGTAATCGATTAAATTTTATTAAAAAACTGAATGCAAAGTATTATCGGGTTTAATACTTTTAAACCCAAAAATCTGTTTAAAAACGTAACTAGTTTTAATTGCGTTGGTAAATTTATAACCATTAACTAAAATTATAGAATAAAATATTATGTTCTAAGTTAAAATGTGTTGAATTATCATCAAACATCTAATATTTAAAGAAAATAAGAAATTTTAGAATATAATATTTTCTCATACTTTCGATAAGTTTTTTGATACGATGCATATCAGAATAGTTGTAATATATCAAACAGTATGCAATATCACCATCCCGTCCAGCTCTACCAGATTCTTGATAAAAACCCTCAATAGATTGTGGTAATGAATAATGTATAACAAAACGAACGTCTGGTTTGTCAATACCCATGCCGAAAGCAATTGTGGCACAAACTACCTGAAATTTATAGTTTAAAACGTTAAAAATGTATAACATTCATTGTTAGCGTTTAGAATGTATTTCAATTTACATTTGATTTATTTGAAGTCCATTCCATTTGAACATCATTTCTTTTTTTATCTGTTAATCCAGCATGATAACTTACAGCTTTGATTCCTTCTCTAGACATCAACATTGCAGTATTATCACATTCTTTTTTAGTCATACAATAAATTATACCAGACTGGCGAGCAAATTTTGATTTTATTAATTTAGCAATTTCTAATAATGAAGATTTGCCTTTTTTAGGAATTACTTCATAAATTAAATTAGGTCGATTAAAACTGGATACAAACCTTGAATAAAAAGTATTCACATAAATTCTACATGGCGTCAAAACAAATAAATAAATACATGTATAATTTACATAAAAATCTTTTTGTTAAATAGTTTTGTAATATTTTTGTATATTGTTTTAAAAATTTCAAGAATAAAAAATGATAGAGAAATATGTTTCATGTTCCTTTAATGATAATAATACAATTTTCAATTTAGACATATTTCAAAAAATGAATAGTTTTTTAATTATGAATTACATCAATATAAAAAAAAGTATTTCCTTCATCAAGCGTAAATGGACTAGTAGGACTTCAAAACATTTACTAGTGGACTGTGTTTCTTGTTTTATTTATGAAAAGTAAAAATGGTCCAAAATGTATGACAAATTTGTTGCTATTCTAATAGAATATAGAATATTTACAAATAACTATACGCAAACATCAAACGACAATTCAATAAAAATAAGGCCATATTTATTAGACATATATTATAGAATAATATTCCTTTAATAACTCAATGCATAGATATTTAAACTTTTTTATCATTGTGTGCCTAATTACACAGTATTTAAATTGTAAGAACAAATAAATTAAATCAAGTTCAACAGCTGATACTAGTGAACTCGTCTTATTAAATTAAATATTCAGATAATTCTAAAATGTATGTTATACAATTAAATTATAGATGATAACATATTAATAGGAATAAGAGAAATATATTGATGGTTTTAAAAGATTTATTTTGATTTTTGAAACTTATTTGCCAGAAATTAAGTAAAAATTGTAATTAAATAAATATAATACCATTTTGTATTTTCAATATTAAGCTGATGTAGAACATCTTGACGAACACGTTGAGTTGCTGTAGCCGTTAATGCCATTATTGGAACATTTTGATAATTTTGTTTAAATACCCCTAATCTCTTGTAGTCTGGTCTAATTTACATGAAATAACAATTTAATATGAATATTAATTTTGAATGTAGTAAAATTACTTTAAATACTAAAAATAAACAATTACCAACCGAAAATCATGACCCCATTGGGACACACAGTGAGCTTCATCAATAATTATTCGAGCTAGTAAGTTCCTACAATGTAAATTGTTTAGAACTTGTGTTAATTTATCACTTGCTGCAACTTTTTCGGGTGTAACATACAGCAATTTTAATCCTTGAACATATGTAATGTATTACTTAAAATATAAAAATGAATGCAGATTTACACCAAATAGATTTGATATCAAACATTTTAATATCTTTAAATAATAATAAATCATATTATATTTTCTATGGTTTGTTACATTACTCAATTTATAAACTATCAAAAATAAATATAACATCATTCTATTCATATTTTCATAATTATATACATATTTATATACCTGGATCTGCCCCCCAAAGTTCAGAATAAATATTATTTTCTTCGTCTGGAGTAATGTTACTTAATAAGTGAGCTGCTGGTATCTGTTGACAACAAATTATTTCAAAATATATTAAATATTGCAAATTTTATATGCTAAATAATTTTAAAGTTCCCTGATTACATTAAATCAAAACATTTATTTCAAACTAAAATGTCTAAATAGAATTTACCTAATAAATACTTACATCTAGAGACTTTAATTTTTGAGTCTGGTCAATAATCAATGATTTTAATGGTGATATCACAACAGTTACACCTTTTGATACAACTGCAGGCAATTGGTAACATAATGATTTTCCACCACCGGTTGGCATTAAAATGAAACAATTATGACCAAGTAAAGCAGCATTAATGGCTTCAAGTTGGTTGGGGCGAAAATATCGAAGTCCAAAAGTTTTTTTAAATACTGCTAAAAGTTCCCAAGAAAAATCATAGTCAGATTTGGTGAACTCAGTCATGGAAGAGTTTGAACTTGAATATTGATCCTTGTTATAAGTGGTATTTATTTGATCTGTTTGAATCAGTTGATTTGTACAAATATTTGTGACTAAAATAAAAAACGAATTTTTCTGAGATGCTCATTAAAAAATATAAGAAAATTGTATAGTTAAATTATACATACTTTCATTCATTGTTAGAGTACTAGAAGTAGATTTCTGACAGCAAAAATTCGAACTGATATCTGGCTTGTAATCATTATCTTCTAAATTATTTTTTAATGATGTCACAGTACATGGTAGATTTTTGACTTTATTTTGAGTTGGTAATGGTTTAGTTTGAGAATTTTCATTAAAATTTTTTGATAAACATAATTTCTCAGCATTTTCAGTGTAAATATCATCCAAACTGTTTTCAGAGATTTTATTTACATGATTTTCATCTTTATCAGATGTAAACAATATATCTTCAAACACAGAAGAGCGCTCTACTTTTGTCATTTTATGTAGACTTTTCAATCGTGCTTCAGCAATGTTTAATTTTATTTTAATTTTTTGCCGAATACTTTTAAGGTGGAGTAAATCTGTAGAATCTCGAAGACCAGGTAAATTATTAGCTAACTTCTCTGGTAGATTTACAAACATGTCAAATACTGTTAGTAAAATTTCATAATCTAATTTTTCAAAACTATTTATATAAGATTCAAGATTAGCAACAGTCTGAAAGAGATTGAAAATAATTTATATAAATATTAACAACACAAAAATATAAAACAGTTGAGTTTCAATAATTCAAATTTCAAGAAGAATAAAAATGAATTAAATATATATACTTTTGGAGTTATATAACACAAACACAACTTAATATAAACACTTAAAGATTCAAGATGAAGAAAAAATTTAGTTATGCAGTTTTTCAAATTATTGCGACTCAACTGTATAAGTGAATTAAATAGACTTTTTTAATTCTTACGTCAATTGTTGTAACATCAAGTTCATCAATATATTCAACATTAAAAAAAATTCCTTTTGATGAATTTGGATCTATAAAATTGTGAACAAAACTTTTAGTAATTTATAGGTAATAATTTATACACAAATATATGGGAAGATTCTGATATTAAAGAATACTTGTTATTTCAAAAACTATACAAATTTATTTTGCTCATTTAAATTTTTACAGTTGACCCTTTTAGCTCCCTCGAAAATTACAATCCAAGGTCATCCAGATGAAATACTTAGTTGTATTTTTCAGCTTCAATACTACATATGTATACTGTTTAAAACCATATCACTAACCTTGGTGATTCCTTTCAGTGCTTTGAGTATCATAAGAAATTTCATTTTTTTCTAGTATAGGACTTCTATTGGATGAACAATTTATTTTAATATCAATTTTGGTAGTGCATTTAATTGTCTCATTATCTACAGTTTTTTCCTAAACAAAAAAAAATAATTTCAAATTTAATTAGATTAATATTTTACTATAGGTTATTTTAATTTTATATATAAGTGCCAAAAGTACCTATAACTACTTATTATATATTTTTTATACATCTAAAATTTGAATAAACTTAAAATCCAAATACATATTTGTTGTTGTGGAAAGTTTATTATTTTAATATCAAATTACTAATTTGTGGAGGTATAAAAAATAAATTATATAATATGACTATACATATAATACAAATTTTATTCATACTTCCATTTATTATTCTAAACAATTAGAACAGGTACTCACTTTCTTTAGATTTTGAAATTCCGGTGTTCTTATAATGGGCTGTTTCAAGCTTTTTTCTTTTATAGTAATTGATTCAATTTTTTGGGATGCTAAAATAGTTTAATAGAATTTACATACATTTACTGGACAATTAATTAAAATTTTGTTTTTTGTAAAGGTGAGCAATAATTAGTTAAAAAGTTGATTATTTTTAAATTAAGCTTTTTACTTTTTAGTTAAATTAAATTAAACTAGTTAATTTTCTTATCAACTTATGAACTTAAATAGTTCAATTGATAGTTGAAATAACTTAGCCTTTTTCAGTTGATTTAAAAATAATCCATTAAGTTTCGAAACATTTTTGAAATTTTTTATAAAATTTAAAACAAAAGTAATCAAATGCTATGTATAACTGTGTAAGCATTTCTACTATTTTTCTCGATAAAATAATGTTTTGTATAGATATATTATAGTACATTAGATAAGCATAATAATATAATTGCTATTTTACATAAATAAATAAAAAATAATTTTAATTATAATTTGACATATGTATAGTTTAAATATTTAATCATCATTTGAAGTAAAATATCTATAGTATACACTGTATATTATAAGAAAATTTCAATAAAATTGTTTATTATAATATTTAGGAAAACTGCAGTCACCCTTCAAGTGATTCCTATACTAATTTAAAAAAAATATATTAACTTTTTTTTAAACAGAGTTAATTTAATATTAACTTTTAACTTATGGATCTTTATGAACATTATGAATTTAATATCTCCAATTTCTGTGGATGAATATTTTGCTATCTACATTTTTAAATACTTTAGTCATATCTAATTAAGAGGACGTGATACCCGCATGTGTTGTCTCCGTCTTACAAATGCGTAACATGGTACATTTTTCACTCAGCAAAACACGTGTATCTCCGTTAACTTAAAAATTAGAGTGAACTGACCTCTTATAAAATTTAAAGGTAAGATTAGTATCTAGACAACCTCATATGCTTTTTATTTTATATCAAATTTAAAGCGAGTTATGAGTATTTTAAAATTGTAAATTTTTTGTGCATCTTAAAATACTCATAACTTCCTTTAAAATTTAAACATAATAAAAAGCATATGAGGTTGACTAGATAACAATCATACCTTTAAATTTTATGAGAGGCCAATTCACTCTAATTTTTAAGCAAACGGAGCTACATGTGTTCTGCTGAACGTAAAATTTACTATATAATGCACTTGTAAGACAGAGACAACACATGCGGGTATCACGACCTCTTAACTACTAGCTTAGGATTTGATTTTTTTTAAATTCTTACAAAATAATTTAATCTTGGGAATGAAATTAAAAAAGGAAGACTAATAAAATATCTAATATTGTTTAGTAATAGGAAACTAAATTTTTTTTTAAAAGATTTTCAAAAACGTAGGTATTGATAAAATTAGTGTTTACCCATCTTGTGGTAAGAACCATAATGTATATACACACATTTAGGTAGATTATTAGATACTTATTGGTAATCATCCTCAGAATTTTTTGTTATCATACTCACACTTATTAATCAATGTAGTTGGAAGTTGTTCATTTGTCATGTACTCAGGTATAATTGGATCATTAACATAACTTTTAAATGTACTGAAATAAAATAAAATATACATCCATTAACATATAGTTCATAATGCATAGGCTTACAACATTTAACTTCTAATTTATATGATCTTAAGTCAATTGTAACATGTTATATTATTTTGAATTTTGGAACTGGCTAAATAAGATACCTAAATTTTTGTTTGATACATCTTACGTCTTTATATCAGTTAATAAGTATAAAACTATAAACAAATGAATTGTATTATTGTATAATTCAACAAAGTGGTGGCAAAAAAATAGTTAAAAGCAATAACTTATTACTTCCCATGTCAACTGAAGTCAGTAACCACAAGACATACTCATGAACCAGAACTGATGTATTTGCATGTAGTATAGACACTCACACTATCTTTCCTTTTTTGTGTCTGTCATTACCTTTTGGTAAAGTAAATTCTTATAATATAATTTTATAAATACATTTTTTTTTTAACTGCCACACCGACAAATTTGCCGCTCCAATCACCTGATTACTTAACCCGCCACTGATAGAAACAATAACACAGTTTGATGACAGCGTCACACACTTACCTGCTTTTAATCTTTTGATTTTTTTGGGGAGATAATTCGCAAATCTCAGCATTTTCAGTGTAAATATCATCCAAACTGTTTTCAGAGATTTTATTTACATGATTTTCATCTTTATCAGATGTAAACAATATATCTTCAAACACAGAAGAGCGCTCTACTTTTGTCATTTTATGTAGACTTTTCAATCGTGCTTCAGCAATGTTTAATTTTATTTTAATTTTTTGCCGAATACTTTTAAGGTGGAGTAAATCTGTAGAATCTCGAAGACCAGGTAAATTATTAGCTAACTTCTCTGGTAGATTTACAAACATGTCAAATACTGTTAGTAAAATTTCATAATCTAATTTTTCAAAACTATTTATATAAGATTCAAGATTAGCAACAGTCTGAAAGAGATTGAAAATAATTTATATAAATATTAACAACACAAAAATATAAAACAGTTGAGTTTCAATAATTCAAATTTCAAGAAGAATAAAAATGAATTAAATATATATACTTTTGGAGTTATATAACACAAACACAACTTAATATAAACACTTAAAGATTCAAGATGAAGAAAAAATTTAGTTATGCAGTTTTTCAAATTATTGCGACTCAACTGTATAAGTGAATTAAATAGACTTTTTTAATTCTTACGTCAATTGTTGTAACATCAAGTTCATCAATATATTCAACATTAAAAAAAATTCCTTTTGATGAATTTGGATCTATAAAATTGTGAACAAAACTTTTAGTAATTTATAGGTAATAATTTATACACAAATATATGGGAAGATTCTGATATTAAAGAATACTTGTTATTTCAAAAACTATACAAATTTATTTTGCTCATTTAAATTTTTACAGTTGACCCTTTTAGCTCCCTCGAAAATTACAATCCAAGGTCATCCAGATGAAATACTTAGTTGTATTTTTCAGCTTCAATACTACATATGTATACTGTTTAAAACCATATCACTAACCTTGGTGATTCCTTTCAGTGCTTTGAGTATCATAAGAAATTTCATTTTTTTCTAGTATAGGACTTCTATTGGATGAACAATTTATTTTAATATCAATTTTGGTAGTGCATTTAATTGTCTCATTATCTACAGTTTTTTCCTAAACAAAAAAAAATAATTTCAAATTTAATTAGATTAATATTTTACTATAGGTTATTTTAATTTTATATATAAGTGCCAAAAGTACCTATAACTACTTATTATATATTTTTTATACATCTAAAATTTGAATAAACTTAAAATCCAAATACATATTTGTTGTTGTGGAAAGTTTATTATTTTAATATCAAATTACTAATTTGTGGAGGTATAAAAAATAAATTATATAATATGACTATACATATAATACAAATTTTATTCATACTTCCATTTATTATTCTAAACAATTAGAACAGGTACTCACTTTCTTTAGATTTTGAAATTCCGGTGTTCTTATAATGGGCTGTTTCAAGCTTTTTTCTTTTATAGTAATTGATTCAATTTTTTGGGATGCTAAAATAGTTTAATAGAATTTACATACATTTACTGGACAATTAATTAAAATTTTGTTTTTTGTAAAGGTGAGCAATAATTAGTTAAAAAGTTGATTATTTTTAAATTAAGCTTTTTACTTTTTAGTTAAATTAAATTAAACTAGTTAATTTTCTTATCAACTTATGAACTTAAATAGTTCAATTGATAGTTGAAATAACTTAGCCTTTTTCAGTTGATTTAAAAATAATCCATTAAGTTTCGAAACATTTTTGAAATTTTTTATAAAATTTAAAACAAAAGTAATCAAATGCTATGTATAACTGTGTAAGCATTTCTACTATTTTTCTCGATAAAATAATGTTTTGTATAGATATATTATAGTACATTAGATAAGCATAATAATATAATTGCTATTTTACATAAATAAATAAAAAATAATTTTAATTATAATTTGACATATGTATAGTTTAAATATTTAATCATCATTTGAAGTAAAATATCTATAGTATACACTGTATATTATAAGAAAATTTCAATAAAATTGTTTATTATAATATTTAGGAAAACTGCAGTCACCCTTCAAGTGATTCCTATACTAATTTAAAAAAAATATATTAACTTTTTTTTAAACAGAGTTAATTTAATATTAACTTTTAACTTATGGATCTTTATGAACATTATGAATTTAATATCTCCAATTTCTGTGGATGAATATTTTGCTATCTACATTTTTAAATACTTTAGTCATATCTAATTAAGAGGACGTGATACCCGCATGTGTTGTCTCCGTCTTACAAATGCGTAACATGGTACATTTTTCACTCAGCAAAACACGTGTATCTCCGTTAACTTAAAAATTAGAGTGAACTGACCTCTTATAAAATTTAAAGGTAAGATTAGTATCTAGACAACCTCATATGCTTTTTATTTTATATCAAATTTAAAGCGAGTTATGAGTATTTTAAAATTGTAAATTTTTTGTGCATCTTAAAATACTCATAACTTCCTTTAAAATTTAAACATAATAAAAAGCATATGAGGTTGACTAGATAACAATCATACCTTTAAATTTTATGAGAGGCCAATTCACTCTAATTTTTAAGCAAACGGAGCTACATGTGTTCTGCTGAACGTAAAATTTACTATATAATGCACTTGTAAGACAGAGACAACACATGCGGGTATCACGACCTCTTAACTACTAGCTTAGGATTTGATTTTTTTTAAATTCTTACAAAATAATTTAATCTTGGGAATGAAATTAAAAAAGGAAGACTAATAAAATATCTAATATTGTTTAGTAATAGGAAACTAAATTTTTTTTTAAAAGATTTTCAAAAACGTAGGTATTGATAAAATTAGTGTTTACCCATCTTGTGGTAAGAACCATAATGTATATACACACATTTAGGTAGATTATTAGATACTTATTGGTAATCATCCTCAGAATTTTTTGTTATCATACTCACACTTATTAATCAATGTAGTTGGAAGTTGTTCATTTGTCATGTACTCAGGTATAATTGGATCATTAACATAACTTTTAAATGTACTGAAATAAAATAAAATATACATCCATTAACATATAGTTCATAATGCATAGGCTTACAACATTTAACTTCTAATTTATATGATCTTAAGTCAATTGTAACATGTTATATTATTTTGAATTTTGGAACTGGCTAAATAAGATACCTAAATTTTTGTTTGATACATCTTACGTCTTTATATCAGTTAATAAGTATAAAACTATAAACAAATGAATTGTATTATTGTATAATTCAACAAAGTGGTGGCAAAAAAATAGTTAAAAGCAATAACTTATTACTTCCCATGTCAACTGAAGTCAGTAACCACAAGACATACTCATGAACCAGAACTGATGTATTTGCATGTAGTATAGACACTCACACTATCTTTCCTTTTTTGTGTCTGTCATTACCTTTTGGTAAAGTAAATTCTTATAATATAATTTTATAAATACATTTTTTTTTTAACTGCCGCACCGACAAATTTGCCGCTCCAATCACCTGATTACTTAACCCGCCACTGATAGAAACAATAACACAGTTTGATGACAGCGTCACACACTTACCTGCTTTTAATCTTTTGATTTTTTTGGGGAGATAATTCGCAAATCAATAATTTTGAAGAAGTATCTTCATCTGTTTCTTTTTTCTCCACAATAGAACGACTATTTTTTAACACTGCACTAGGTTTTTTCATGTTGAAACTCATGGTTTTAAAGTCAATGAAATTCAAAAATAATTATGCCAATATTAAAATTAAAATCAATTTTTGCACCATTCTATAATACTGTTAATTGTTAACATTTATTTAGTTTTGACTTAAATGCCTACAATTACAATAAATAGAATATAAATAATAATATTAAAATTGTAATATTATGACAAATGATGATTAATGCATTGTCATGGTCCATGGATTAATGGACCTATTTGCTTTTATTTGATAACAGACCCAACACAGTAAGTTCAGCCGTGGCTCAACATCATTCCCTACACGGCTACACTGCAATAATTGCAACAAGATAAAAATATATAATAATATCAAAAAATATATATACAATTACCTAAACGGTAAGTTGGGTTGTTACAACTGCTATGATAATCCATTCCATGGTGGTACGATAAAATAATGATCCAAAGAATATTGCTCCGAATGTCAAATGCTACTAATTTATGTTCAACGATAGCGGATAGGACGTAGATCAAACTATTCAAACTTTATTCTATTCCGATCACGACAATGGCACCATATCACCACTTGGAACTTACTACCGCTGACATTTCAAGTTTCCTTTTTGTTATTTCGTTTTTTCGTGCTTAATTAATTATTTCATTTTCTATAAATATGGAACTCACATCCTAGAATTCTTACTTCTCAAATCTCGATGCTGTATTCTCAACCACGTTTGTTTCATGAAATATTAATTACCGATGTCACTTTTTTATTAGTGGCCATTTGTTTGCCGCTGTTACGATTTTAAACAACGGAATTCAATTTTGAATAAGAATACTATAATTATCTTCGATAATATGACATCAATTATAAAATTTTATACCTTGTCGGGTGCGCATGATGAATCGCCACCATGCTATTTATTACAAATTGACGAATTTAAATTCTTGTTGGACTGTGGATGGGATGAACGTTTTAGCATGGGTGTTGTGAATAAATTAAAAAGGTTGATTAGACCATTTTTTGTAAGCTGACATACAAATAATAACTAAATGTACCGTCTGTTGGTAGGTACATCCATCAAATAGATGCGGTTTTATTATCGCACCCAGATCGTTTTCATCTTGGAATTTTGCCGTATCTTGTTGGAAAATGCGGTTTAAACTGTCCCGTCTATGCTACTATACCTGTTTACCAAATGGGACAAATGTTCATGTATGATTTACATCAAGTATGGTTTTCAATCAGTTATTTTAATACATTTTTTGTTGTATATTTAAAGTACCAATGTAATCATTTTCTTTTCTCAGTCTTTGTGCAATGTGGAAGATTTTAATTTATTTAATTTAGATGATGTAGATGCTGCGTTTGATAAAGTCATACAAGTAAAATATAATCAAGTTGTTTCATTAAAAGGTATGGATTATAATAATTATTATTATAATAAAATAACATAAAAGTTTAGAATGATCAGTTATATTTATCAATTAAATATATTTATTCACTGCCTTTATTAGTAAGGTCTGTTTAAATGTTAAATGTCTTCCAATTATATTATTTATGAGGGTACTTGGTGATAAAAATGTCCATGAAAATAATGACAATTTGAAATGTTCCTCAAAGTTTAATTATCATTACATTCTTTTATACTACACTAGATAAGTAACTTGTATCATTAATTGAATCTTATTTCATACTTTTAGGTAGGCTAATTGACACTCAGTTGTAAATAATATGTTCGGTTTATAGCTTTTATACCTTCAGAAATTTTTCCAATTTATAATACTGCAGATGAGTTATAATATTTTGTGTTTGTTTTATTCAAAGTTTATGATCTAATATAGTATAGAAATCTACAAAAAAAAAAAAAATATATATATATTGGTTTATAAGAAAAATTATGTTTTGAATTTGAAAGTAGAAGGTAAAGAAATGGTTGTTGAACATTTAAAAAACCATTTTATATCAATCATGAATTTTCAATCAACTAATATAGTTATTTATAATATTTTATTTTTTTATTTTAGTCAATTTTGTAAATCACCTACATTTTTAATAATAATATGACCTAATTTTTAATACATGATAAAATATTCTAGTTTTTAATACACCTGAACATATTTCTAGCTATTGCCTGTCTAATGTTTGAACTTATCTACATACTAGCCATTTTACACAGCTATTTTTACCTAAATTATTCAATCATAATATGATGTATTAGAAAAGATCTAGGTTAGAGAATTAGGTAACGGTGCAATATTTTATACTTAAATCTTAAGTCTGATTAAATATTCACATACATATTATTTAATATAAGCTGTATATTATAAAATATAAGTATATAGTATACACTATTTTAATTATTATGAATTGTGTATTGAGTCAGTTAAATCAATTATACATTGTTTCCCATTAATTAATTTAGGTAAAGGGATTGGTTTAAGAATAGTAGCATTGCCTGCTGGCCATATGGTTGGCGGTACAATTTGGAGAATATCTAAAGTTGGCGAAGAGGATATTGTCTATGCTGTAGATTTCAATCATAAAAAAGAAAGACATTTGAATGGCAGTGACTTAGAAAGGCTTGGAAGACCATCATTACTAATATTGGATTGTTTTAATGCTGCTTATTCACAACCCAGGCGTAGATCTCGCGATGAAGCTTTAATGAGTTAGTTTAAATGTTTAATACTTGACCTGTCATAATTTGCAAAGTATTGAAATTATTTTTATTTTTCAGCTTGCATATTGACAACATTACGTGTCAAAGGCAATGTTTTGATGGCAATTGATACGGCAGGTCGTGTTTTAGAATTGATGCATATGCTGGATCAATTGTGGCGTAATAAAGAATCTGGTCTTGGTGTGTACTCATTAGTATTTTTAACAAATGTTAGCTACAATACTGTAGAATTCGCAAAGTCTCAAGTAAGTTTCCACTTGTTTTATTGTTTATAATGTTAATTTAATTTTAATAAAATGCATTTTTAGATTGAATGGATGAGTGATAAATTAATGAAAAGTTTTGAAGGTGCAAGAAATAATCCATTTTTTTTTAAGCATGTAAAACTATGTCATAACATGAATGATTTAAGCAAAGTATCTGAACCTAAAGTATGTTATTTTATTTCATATTAGATTATATATTAAATAATAATGTTAATAATATATCCGATGACAAAAAATACAAGAATATTAACAGTATAGCAATTTTGTTTGTTTTAGAAAGAAGTGTTTAATTACCAAATATTTCTGAAAAATATTTTTATAACACCAAATTCTAAATATGAAGAAATAAATAGGGCTATGCTTATGAGTTACATACTTTATGTCATACTATTTTTTCATTTTCAATACCACCAATCATTGTTGACTATAAGTAAAAATAAAAATATTATGTGATGATTTTAGGATAGAATGTTTCATACTAAACATAGTGAAATTCTTTGTTTGTTATATTCATCAGCTAATTATTATAAACATCAAAATGTATTTCTTATGATAATATTCATTCTACTTTATTTTCAAAACACTATAATATACTCTAATCAATGATTTTATCATAGTGAAATTGAATTTAGATTATTAATAAAAAAAATTTATGAAAAAAGTGACCCTTTTTTTAAAACCACTAGGTATAAAAAGTATTTTTTAGAAATGGATTATTTGTATTTAATACACTGGATACCAGATGGGTCCTTGATTAATTTTCTGATATAATTATTTAGTAAATTATAACATTTTAATTTAATTTTCAAATATCAAGGTTGTATTAGCTAGCAATGGTGATCTTGAAAGTGGATTTTCAAGGGAAGTTTTTATCATGTGGGCTTCTAATCCAAAAAACAGTATTATTCTTACAGACAGGTAATTTAAAAATATAATACTTATAAACAACAATATTAATTCTTTTAACATTATTATAGAACTGCTCCTGGTACATTAGCTCGTGATTTAATTGATGAGGGTGGTAATAGAAATATTAAACTGATTGTCAAGAAACGTGTACCTTTAGATGATAATGAGTTGGAAGAATATAATATAAAACATAACGAAGAAAAATTGGAAGCCAGTAAAATGTATTATTTTTTCATCCAGATTTAATAATCATTAAACCATACCAATATTTTCTAGTATTAGTATAAAATAATTACATTATAGTTTATAATAAAATCTCAAATGTTAATAGTGATCCAGTAAGTTCCGATTCTGAAGATGAACTAGAGGCTATGAGAGGCAAATATGATTTATTAGTAGATGCTGAAACATTAACTTCCAAAAAATCTTCCAAAAAAGAATTTCCTCCTATGTTTCCTTACTACGAAGAAAAATCTAAATTTGACCCATATGGTGAAATTATAAAGTATGATTGTTATTTTTTTTTTTTAAGTTATCAACTTTAATAATTATATTTAATTTTAGACAAGAAGATTTTATAAAATTTGATGTAGCACCGGGAAACAAACCCATGGTAGATGAACAAAATAAAATATGTGATGAAGATGAGGAAACAGATTCATATGACGTTCCATCCAAGTGTGTGGAGTATGAACAAATCATTTATGTTGCGGCCAAAATTGTACATATTGATTTTGAAGGTCGCTCTGATGGAGAATCAATAAAACAAATTGTACTTGCATTAAAACCTAGACGTTTAATCTTAGTTAGAGGCAACCCATACAGTACTAAGGTTGTTTACAATTTTGCCAAAGTATTTATTGATAGTAAAGTTTTTACTCCTAAAATTGGACAATGTTTGAATGTAACAACTGAATCTCATATATACCAAGTAAAAATAAATTTTTATTATACAAAGTTAATTTTTTTTTTTCGAAAAACATTAATTATATAATGAATTTAGGTACGTTTAACAGATGCACTTCTTTCTAAAATAAATTTTAAAAAAGGACCAAATGGTGATTTAGCTTACATGAATGCCAAATTAAAATTAAAAAGTCGTGATAATGATATGGAAGTTGACAATGCTGTATCTGAAAAGAGTAAATATTTGTTTTTTTTTCATTTTAAATAAACAAATTAGGAAATTTTTTATTATCTTTTTGTATTCATAGTGCCAAGAATAGATGATCAATTATTTACACTTGAACCTTTAGAAGATCATGTAAGTTCTATTTTCACTCTTAAAAATAATCATTAGTATATAATACATATATTTCATTTGTAGGAAATTCAACCTCGCAAGACTGTGCTTATTAACCGTTTAAAACTGTCAGATTTTAAACAAATTCTATCCAAAAATAATATACCTTGTGAACTTTCTAAAGGTGTCTTATGGTGCTGTAACCGAACTGTATGTGTTCGTAGAGTGAGTATTATATCGTATTACAAATTTAAATATTATTTTATATTTGTATGATTTAAAATGTATAATGACAATATTACGATAAAATACCAATTATATATCTACAGATATATCTGTGTATATACATCAATAACCCTGTCCTAGTGGTACTTCACTGCTTAATGCATTATTATTTATTTAAAAAATGTTGAACTATAATGCTCGTTAAATATTTTCATAGGAAAAAAAATGTACCCCTTAGCATCTTAAATAGAACTCAAATAATAGAAGAGAATATTAAAATATTAAATACATTTTTAAAATTTAATTATTTAAAGGATATCAGTATATTTTGTATATACAGTGGAACCTCGATAAGTTGAAATTCAAGGGAAATGCAATTTTTTTTGACTTACTAAGTTTTTCGAGTTACCAAAGTTTTAGAAAAAAAATTAGATTTAAAGAGTTTTTAAAATGTATGTATGTATTAAAGTTAAAAAAAAATATACAATAAAACAATTGCAATTTTATAATAGATAATTTATTATTTTATTTTGACTAAAAATTTGAGATTTGCTATTATTATTGTATTTTCTACTACATTTAAAGCTGAGTACACTTTGGCGTCCACATAACTTAATTGTTCGGTGGATGTCCTTAGCATTATTAGTGCAGCTGCTGTTTGCAACTAGCAATATGTACTGTTGTGTGACAAGGTTATTTAATACATACCATAATAAACACATTAAACGCGATTAGAAAAGATCATTGGAACGTTTAGACAAATATTTATGAAGCTATCCGTCATTATTCTTCTATATTCGCAGCAATACATTTGAGTTATCTATAGTTTTTTTTTCGAGTGATCAAGATTTTCACAAGGGAACATAATTTAGTTCGACTTATCGAGATTCCACTATACATATATAATATATATATATCTGTCTTACCAACATACGACATATCAAATTTTTATTAAAAATAAACAATATTTTCTGTTAGATTTAAAATTAGAATGAATTTAATAAAACTTGGTAAAAATATTGATGGTTTTAAATTTTAAACAATTTATGAGTATTTTAAAATATAATTTTTTCACTTAAAATTTAAATACTAATTTAATACTTATTTTATATTATTGCTTTCAAGCTTTATAGTATTCCATTTAATTCTTATAATAATTCTAACATAAAGTGGTTCTGCTGAATGAAAATTTGCTATAAATTTATAGAAAGAGATATCATCAGGTTTACAGGTTTGATTACCTCTAAACAATAATTTCATTTATTATAATTTAGATGAAAATTATATAATTTCTATTAAGTCTTGCTGTTTCAGTACTGATTAATTATATTTTTCTTTTAAAATCTTTTAATTTAATAATAATGTTGGTTATACTATACTATTCTTGGATTTTTTTTTTTTAATAGATTTATTTTTTAATGTGGATTTATCTAAATATTTTTGTTCTTTTGTAGAATTCTTCTGGAAAGGTTTTGATGGAAGGAATTATCAGTCGTCAATACTATTACATACGTAGTTTATTATACAGTCAGTTTATTATCATTTAATATAATTATGATATAAATTTATGCTGACGGCAAAATATTTAAGATAAATTATTTCAATAAAACTCCAATAAATTATCACACGCTTATATTTATTATTTCCTATTTTAGTTATATTAAAATATACTATTTAATTTTTTTATAAATGTCAATGTATTACAATTTTAAATGCCATGTTTACTTTATTGATAAATGTATTTTTTTTTTAGACTGGTCTAAATTTTATATATAGTTTTATAAAAATAAATATACACCATAATGATTATTGTACTTCATTTTTTCATCAATAAAACTTAAAATTTAATGTAAAACCTCATTACCATTGTTTTGTTTTTAAGTATACGTCTGTTTGTCCTGAGTCATTTACTCTTTTACATAACAATATTCCACCTTTTAAAAT
This sequence comes from Diuraphis noxia, assembly GCF_037042655.1. Classification (NCBI taxonomy): domain Eukaryota; kingdom Metazoa; phylum Arthropoda; class Insecta; order Hemiptera; family Aphididae; genus Diuraphis; species Diuraphis noxia. The sequence goes on from NW_028301711.1 coordinate 30,134,693, forward strand.
CATAAAGGACTATTTCAAGTAAAAAATTACTTATTCAATGTATTATTGTATTAATAAATTTAATGTTAATTATAGGATCAGGGTCATGTAACTATAGTTAAATTGAAATAAATTTAAATTAAATTAAAATAAAATACATTAAAAAATATATCACCTTCAGACATGTATATGATTGTTCATTTATAGTACGACTGTCAGAATCATTATTTTAACATGGTTGTTTAATAGTTACATAGATTATAAGGTAAATTGCTAAATAAATTGAAATCTGAAAGAATATACATATATACATATAAGATTATTTTATTGAGGATGGGAAATGATAATTTAATAACACTTGAATGTTTCAAGTCTCCATGTTCATTAGTTTATTTTTTTAAATTACAAAAAAAAATTAAACTTATTGCATAAGCCATAAATAAATTTATTTATTTATTGAAATAGTATTTATAATCAACAAAATAATAGAATCATATAGAAAAAATAGCATATCATAATATTGAAAAGTAATTTCGCATTCACAAATATTAACATTAACTTATTTTTGCGTCTATGGTGTTACAAGATTTTATTGATATTTTGTTTTATGTTGTTATAAATTATAATAACCCCATTTATATGCAAAAAACCTAACCTCCCAAAAAAATATTGATTTGTAGTTCTATGCAGATGTGGATCCAGAATAGATTCACGGTAGGGGGAGGGACATCTTGAATAACATTTTAGTCAATCGACAAGGCAATGTATTTTATCAGCTCATCGAAAACATACATTCTAGAATTCACCAATCTATGTAGGTGGGACTCAACCCTTGCCCCTCCCCCCTTGGATCCGCGCCTGGGTCTACACCTCAAGCACAAAAGAAAATGGCAACACAAGCTTCAGAAACAATCCAGCAAAGATAAATTTGATTCATCGAGCAAGACATGACTTTGTTCATGTAATTGCTTTGCACTTTATTTTTACATATGTCACTATGTCCAAGAGTAAGCCCGAAGGCCTAGTTCGGATGCCTAATTGGCAGAATTCTTATTGGACGCTTAGCATTCTAGCTTTGGAATGGTTTTCAATAACGTTGTTACCATTACTAATATGAATTTTATTCCTAATCTTCTTTTGGTTGAAAACTATAAGACTGGTTTTTTCCAAAAATGGAAACCTAATAATTTTGTTCAAGGAATCGAGTAGAGGTATATTTGAGAGTGTTATTTCTTCGTATATATCGTTGATAGCGACCAGTGAAAGAGTTACGAAAATTATACAACCTTGCGGGACTCTATATTTTTGTAAAAAAGTGTCAAAGAGTATGTCACGGGTCTTTACCTGAAAGATTGTATACTTAGGAAGGTCGAGCATATTTCCTTTGGAGGTGATTTTGTTAAGTTTGTATAATATCCTCCATACAGTATCATAAGTGGAGTTTCCATACAGTATCATACGCTTAGCTATGTCTTAATCTTTGTCTGTTGAGAACTAAAATTTAGATATCTTTTTTTTATGGTTAACAGATTATTGATAGTATTCGTATATCGATGGAAGCCGTTTTTTATTGGAGAAAAAGATTAAAGTTTTCTAAGAACCATATTAAACAGAAATCAATGATTTTTTTCAAGTAATTTTCATAGAGTATTTAGGACATAAAATTGAACGATAGCTTTCAACTTGAAATTCATTTCTATCGGGATTAATAATAGAAATGATGTATTCATGTTTCCATGAATCTTAAAACTCATTATTTTCCCAGATCAAGTTGTAAATAGTTAAAATCTAATTTTTACTACTATTTAGACGGTTTTTATGAAGGAGTTATAGATATCCCGCCAGGGCCAAGACTTTTACTGTTACAATTAAAGAGAGCATCTTTAAGGTCTTCGATCATCAATTGCGAGTTGACTTGAGTTTGGGATATATCAAGGAAGTCTCATCCGCATTGATGTGGGTTGTCATATATTGTTCGGAGGAATTGAGGAAATCCTGATTATGATTGATATTACTTGATTTTTTTAAAGTAAAACTCCAAGGGTACTGGTAACTAGTTTGGTTCATGTAGAGAGTTTTGTGTCCCTAATATTGATAGTATAGTTTCGGTTTGTTCATTTAATGAATTTACTCTTTTTTTCAGACATTTGGCGAATCAGTATAATTGTCGATGCTGGACACAAAGTTTTTCCAATTTGAGACTTTACTATTTATAACTAGGAATCTTGTTCGTGTTTTGTTTCCTAACCTTCACATTTTCCTTTACATATATTTTTTAAAAAATTACTGAAAACTTTTGATTTGACTTCTCAAGAATAAAAACTTGTAAATATATTATGATCATATTATAATGATATAACAAATAAAAATGACAAAAATAATAGTCAAATTAGTAAAAATTAATTTATTTTTGATAGTAATATGAAAAAAAAGCAATAGCTCAGAGGACAGAATATTCTCTGACAAAGCCCACAATTTTATTCTCACGAAAACAATGGAATTTTACATCAACTATATCATCATTTTATTATTTTTAAATAATAGATACACCTACCTATCTTTGGCGATTATGAGGATATAATTATGAAATCCACCCCCCCCCCCCCCACCAAAAAAAAGCAAAGCAAAGCAATAGAGACATCATCCAAATATCGCGCTGGACTAATAGCCGATTCTCTCGAAAGCCAATTCCAAACTAACCCAGGCCCCGACTTACCAAAAGTAACGGATCACTACCACTCACTACAAAACCTCGACATAACTAACTCTAACCTATTCACTACCCCAGGCACCATACAAAATCTCATAAGCAATCTTCGCAAAAAGAAAGCCCCTGGTGACGATCTCATCACCAACACGGCTCTTAAATTGCTACCGAACAAAATTTTATTATTCCTGACGAAAATCATCAATAGCTCTTTCAGAATCTGCTAATTTCCGCTTGCCTGGAATAAAGCAGTTATCTTTCCATTCCCAAACCAGGCAAAGACCAAAAACTTCCCCAAAAATTACCGACCTATTGCGCTGCTATCCTCATTATCTAAAATCTACGAACGTCTCATCCTCGCCCACCTCCAAAACAATCTCCGTGACAAAATCTACCCAGAACAATTTGCCTTCAGACCTGAACTCTCAACTACTCTACAACTAACCAAACTTACCCATCAACTCAGCCAGAACTTTAACAACAACCTAAACGCCGCAGCCATCTTTCTTGATGTTGAGAATGCCTTTGATCGAGTCTGGCACCAAGGTCTCCTTTACAAGCTCTCTCAACTCAAAATTCCGACTGAAATCGTTAAAATCATCGAATCCTTTCTTACTGATCGCACTTTCACTGCCAAAATCGAAGATTCATTCTCATCCTCCAAAAATATCCTCGCAGGAGTTCCTCGAGGCTCCTGTCTATCCCCAACTCTATCTGTCCTACATCAACGACATACCAACGACTCAAAAAACCAACCTCTCAATCTTCGCCGATGATACTATGTTCTTCACCTCTAACAAAAATCCCAGGCGTGCGGCTATACAATTACAGCACCAACTCAACCTAGCAACCACCTGGTTCCACCGATGGCGTATTAAAATAAATCCAACCAAAACTGTAGGCATCATATTTGGTCGCTCTAAAACAACTAACGTACCACCTTCTCTACTTGACAATCACGCTGTTAACTGGTCAATACAAGCAAAATACCTAGGCGTTACAATTGGGCGCAAACTAAACTTCGGTCAGCACGTCCAAAATATCATCAAAAAAGCCACTCGCACCCGCGGTATACTCTACCCCATACTAAACCGTAAATGTCCCATTCCACTAACAACCAAACTATACATCTCCCCCGTTCTTACCTATACTGGCCCCTCCTGGACACGTCCTTTCATATGTCCCTCTCAGTGGAAGCGTATCGAATCCGTCCAAACTATTGGTTTACGTACAATAACTACAGGTATTCCCACTATCGTTAAAAATTCAAATCTGCCAACTTCAAATCCATCCAAACCTCTATTCAGTATCAATCCAAATCAATGTTTTACAAAAGTTTCTTCTCAGATCACGACCATATTCGACTTCTAGGAAAAATCCATACCCCTCCAACTATCAAAGGAAAACCCAAACCATACCCATTTACGTGGATAAATCAATAAAAATACTAACCACCCAAATTTATAGACATTTTACTCGACAGTTCATTTCGTCAAATTAATTTTCTTTATATACAACTATAAAAAGGTCACACTAAAAAAATATTAGGTATTATTAGGTAATATTGATATTAGGTGCCAAATTAAATACAGTCATTACACCACTTTAAAATTGAACTTGTGTATAAAGATACGTAAAATATTTAAATATATAAAATACAGTCTTGTAAAAGATACTTTTAAAAAGTATTCAAGTACAGATACAGATACTTTTTTCCAAAAGTATTTAAAATATGTATTTGAATACTTGAAAAAAAAAGTATTTAAGTACAAATACAAATACTTTTAAAAAGTATTTACAGATACTTTCAAATACTTTTTAATTTTTTAAAATATGTTTTATCTTTTTTCCTTGACCTAATGACCTTATAGATAAATTGGATATTTGGATTATTATTTATTAATCAACTAAATTATTATTTTTATTTTAGAACTCTAATTTTACTGAAATTAATTAGAATAGGAATAATTAAGTTAGAATAATTAAAAAGTGAAAAAAGTATTTAAAAATAGTATTTGATTTTAAATACAGATACCTTCAAAAAAGTATTCAAATACTATACCCAAGGATGGGCGCAACTAGGGTAAAATTTATGGGAGTGCTAAAATCTAAAGCACAATACGAGAACCCCCCCCCCTTGTTTTAAAATCAGAAGTGTTACTGTCACCGATAATGTAAAAAATCAGTACAGAAAATTTGGGAATGCTAATTTTGATTTTGGGAGTGCTAAGCACTCCCAAGCCCCCCCCCCTAGTTGCGCCCATGTACCCAAGTACTTTTTCCAAATGTACCTATTATTAGAATACGTATTTGAGTACTTAAAAGTATTTGATCACTTTTACTCAAGTACTTTACAAGTCTGATAAAATACTAGAAATAGTTATTAATATTGTACTTACGTCGATAGTAGGTACTATATAGTACTGTGTATGGTCTAATACTCTAATATAATTGTGGAATTAGAATGACACAGCAGCAGTTCTAGGCATAACACATTAATAGAGTTTTGCCGCCAACAAATATGTATCCTAGCGGCGAACGTACACACTAAACTTTGACAATTTCCCGCATTCGGGATAATAATATGTATAAAGTATTTATTGTTGTATAATTTATATTTAAAACTATTCGTCAATAAATTCCGGCCGTCGATTGTCGATCGATATATTATAATATCACATTTTATTATATTATTAGATTGATCCATTCTATATAGCAATACTCGATCCCGACGGCCGACGATCTATTATTATTATTTAAATAGAATCCAGTTTAAATATATAAATTGGTACTCGCCTGTTATATCGACCACCACAATTTAGCTATACAGTTACCACATTCAAGTTATAATTAAAATTCAACTTATTATTGTACAAAATTACATTGTGAACACATTTACAATGATGTCGAACCTGAGTTGTCGATTTTTATACCGTCTTATAGTAAATTTCCCTGGCTTTTCGAATATCTATGTTAAGTCCTTCGACTCCCCCGGGAACTTTGCCAAAAAAAATAAAAACCACGCGCCGGTATACCCATTATGCGATCATATACGGAAAACAGTAACCTGGGATTATGAATTTGTATGAAAATTATTACATATAATATAAAAACATATTAAATGACCAAGAATGAAAATTTTGGTTGTATAGTAATTTAAAAATTTTATATGTGAGTACTTTAAATTTCTAGAGTATACTTTATATTCTAATTGTAATAGTGTAATTGTAATAATAGCCCGGTTTTTCTAACACATATATCTCTGTTTACTCTTAATATAAAGTTTTGAAATTTAAAACACAGATTACCCTCTAGTAGCTTAGGACGTTGTAAGAAAATGAGCCCTTAATATTGTGTAATTACAAAATGGCATAAAAATTTGTTATATTAACTGTTTTTATGTAAGTTTATAAAATGTATTGATGTACCTATGTAAACTAGTTATGTTGATTTCAGTGTATTAAATATTATTAATATTAAAATAACTAAGTAAATTGTAGACAAAGTATTGGTTTTGGATTTAATAGTTGATTTTTTACATGGCCCCTCATGATCCTCGACGATAACACTGGTACCGAAAGACATCGTAAAGTAATATATTTTATTTATAACAATGTATATATTTATACACGTATTAAAAGCCACAGGAATATTCAATACCTTTCATGTGGCCAAGAATAATAAAAATAGAATGATTGCAATGTTTAATATGTTGTGAAATGATAAATATACGGTTCCAACTAGATTTATGATTATGATTATTTTTATATTACGATTATGAAATTTGGTTATTCCTTATTTTTCAATTGACTATTGAGTATTGAGTCTGTCGTCTGACTACGCGTATATTTCGGAGCGACAAAGACCGGAGCTATACCTATAAAATCTACGCCTGAAAGCATTGAAGCCTAAATTAAAATAAGATAAATATTCTAATAGAACTTATTTAACATTTAACAATAAATTATGAAAAATTGTCAGCATTATTATTGCAAAAATTTGCAATATTTAAAAAAAAATTAAAAATTAAGAATATTATTCAATTAATTTACCATCTGACAGTTTCAATCATAACATTTAATGTTATCGCTGTGTGGACCCTTCGAGTCAGGGAGAAAAAGTCATGTATTAGTATAAAATAGGTGCAATTGAAACTGGGTTTACGACAGTATAATTTGCCGTGCCTTCGTTAGTTATTGTACGTCGTCATAATTTATTTACGAGCGCTCGTTTTCAATTTTAAAAGTAATTACCAACTTACTTGAGAATAATCATGAACGAAGATAAATTTGAGCCTTTATACTAGGGGCTTCGAAAAAAGATATTTTAAATAATTTATATTCTGACCGAAAAATATTAAAAACTACGCATGACTACCCGATTACGCGTCGTACGTACGGAAAACAGTCACCTGGCGTGTTGGTACGCCGTTTTCATTTTCCCAATAACCTATGAGTCCTTTTTAAATATATACATCTGATGGGAAATTTTCTTGGCTTTCCGCGTATGTAGGTTAAGTTCTTCGACTCTCCTGGGAACTCAAAGAAAAAAACCTGGCATTAAAATTCTGGCGCCGCCATTACTGGCTACTTGACGTCACTAATTGATTTCGAAAAATTAGCAATATAGCTGCGCCATGTTGTGTTTAATAACAGTGAATAGTGATGTGACTTACAAATGGCAATGTAAATGTTTGGCGCCTGGAATAATACATAATGCAGTTACACATACAAGGTTTCTTATCACTATTCACAGTCACCTATCTTTGGTCACCCAACTTCACACTCGTTGTAGACATCTGTGCTCTTTGAGAATTGGAAATATGTTATCACTTATCACTTATCAAGAGCTATCACAGACATACAATATTTAGATATAAAAATATAAAATACAATATGTAATTTTTAGTACTTACTACTTCATTAAGTTTATTTTATTAAACATTTTAATGCTGTTGGTAACTGTTATTTTTTGTATCTAAATTGTATTTTATTTTAGTTTAAGTTAAAATCCATTACATTTCTCGCTGCATCACTCTAATAATAGCAAATACATACTTAAAAGGTACACGCATTTCCTGCTGCTAAAACTTTAATTTATTTTCATTTTGGTCTTGTCAATGTTTTATAGTAGTCAAATGCTCAAATTTGATTAATTTAGGGAAATTTATATTTTATTATGTTTAAGAAATACGAAATTTAGTTGCTTTAAATCATTGACATTTGGAATTAATAATAATTTAATGTTAATTATATTATTATTACTAAGCCCTAATATTTTTAATCATACCTGTGATTAATATTTCAGATTTAAAATTGAAATGTTCCAAATTGTACGGTGTTTAAAACCTATAGCAAGAAACCAAATCCAGATAAAATATAAATTTTATAATGTCATGCAAATTCCATCATTTACCAGCAGGTCTTATGCTATCAGTGAGTTAATAAAATTAATATTTTAATTTATTAGATACCTGCTAGAGGTACATAGGTTTTGATTTTATGTCAATATCAGATAATAAATTTTAAAAAACTAATCAACTATAATCACCAAATAAATTGAATAAGTTATACTTTTTGTATATTGTTTATGGTGATTGATACTTCTTTTGACAATATTTTAGAAAAAGCTATAAGTATTTATATATTAATTGCTAATAGTTTCAAACAATAGTTAAATTAATTCGTACATAAATTACAAGACAATTTTTTTAATTAGAAACAATTTTACTATAGAAGTATAAATATATGTGAAAAAGTTTCATTATTTTTACAAAAAATCTTATATAAACTCGAGTATAAACTTAATAAAAACAAGTCCAATGGCCATTTCATGATACATAATTTAATTTATAATGCCATTTAAGTTGTGTTTCATATTTGAAAATGCTGCCAGTATTATTAAAATATATAAAACATATTTGTTTACTGTGAACAATTCTGATAAAAAAAAAAATAGAACCTCTATTTTGTCATGAAGTGTACAAAATTTAATTTATTTTTAATTTTAGATAAAACTAATGTCATAAATTGTATTTAGTTTGTAGTACAAAAAAAATTATTTGTAGTATTTTATAACTCGGCATAATCGTTATATTTCTAATTAATAATAAAATATAAATCTATAATATGTTTACTTTACTCTGATATCTGAGCTCTTATCGTTTTTAGCAATATTATGCATTAACTAAGCAACAATGTTGTCAAAATCAATGTTTTTTAAATGAGTTCTTATGGCAAGGGTGGCAAACCCATGACAGGCGTGCCAAATGTGATACGTTTGTTAAATTACAATGGTACACAAAAAATTATGATATTCTTAAAATTTTATTTGTAAAAAATTCGAATAAATAAATTATAGACATTTTTAAAGTTATCATATTCCCATGTGTAAAATTAATAATTATGATGCTATATTATCACTATATTTATTATGTTTACAAACTTTGGGCACTTGGAAAATTTTCCAACCCTTGTTTGCAAAAATTTGGCACTAAACCAAAAAAGGTTTGCCACCTCTGACCTATGGATATTATGGTATTCATTATTATTTCCAATTTTTAAACAAAAAAATTAGATTTGGGTGCTTGGACTCTTTTTACGTGGAGGCAAAAATAATTTTTTGCGAATCTCACTATATTATTAATATACTATTATAATTATTATATGTATGTTATTTAATTTTAATTTTATATATATATATATTTTTTATATATATTTTATATTTTAATATTTAATTTAATTTTTAGATAAATTTTATAAAACCACTTCAATTATTGAAAATAAAGACTCTTATGGAGTATTACTTGATAATAGCAAATTAAAAACACCATTAGGTAAAGAGCTTATAATAAATAATAAAGCTTTGGCTCTTGCTGTTGCTGAAGAATGGGAAATGCAGAAAGAACATATAAAAACAGATCCTATGCACTTGGTATATTAATGTAAAATATAATGTTTCAAATATCTTTTATAATTATGTTTATTTTTATTAGACAAAGCTGTGTTTTTTGGCAGTCGACAATCCTAGTGGTCTTTCAGAACATGAAGTAGTACAACAAATATTGTCTTATCTAGAGACTGATACAGTCTTTTTTATTTCTGATGTAATAAACTGTTTATCATTTGGATTTCTTGCTTATTATTTTAAAATCGAAATTGCTTGAATAGGCCGATCATGAGCTAGAGAAAGTATTGATGGAAAAATGGATGCCACTAATTCAGAGATTTAATGGATATTTTGACACCAATTTAAAACCATCCAAAGGTATTTATGTTGAAAGTCTTGATGAAAAGACTAGGGCATTAGTTGAAAAATATTTTTTATCGCTTGGATTCCCTGCACTTCATGGTTCGTATAGTATACTTATGTTTTCTTATTAAGTATCTATATTTTTGTAAACATTATTTTCTTTACTTAAGGTGTATTACATGCTGTTGAAACTTTAAAATCATTAGTGCTTACTTCATGTTGTTTACATCAAGATATTTCTGTAAAAGATGCTGTTCTATTGTCTAAGATGGAAGAAGAATACCAGGTAACTTTTAAGTATAAATTAAATTTAACAACCAAAAATATGTGTTTGTGTATAGTAATTCTTTTGCATTAAAATTATAGTGTACAAAATGGGGACGTGTGGATTGGATTAAAGATTATATAGACAATGACTCTGTAATCAGATTGTCAGCTGCTATGCTATTCATTTACTATACACTCAATCCTAAATACAAACCATTAGCCAAACGGGATAACTATACTCAAATACAACAGTCTTTAAAACAATAACTAATAAGTCATGTATAATAATTCATTAATAAATAGAGCATATCCATATGATTTTTTTATGTTTTGTATGAAAGTACAAAAATAGTAAAATTATTTAATACACATAATTAATTTTAAAAGTATGATTGTAAATTATATTTTATTATATAAAATAAAATGTCAATGTTCTAGATTGTGGAAAAGTAAAGTTTGAATTAAATTTTTATGGTGACATATTGTTTCTACCTAAATAATACTTAACACAGCTAATTTTACATTTAGAATAATTTATTTTACTCTATTATTTTTAATGTGAACAATAATTAACCCATTATGAAATTTTTTTTAGGGTTAGGGCTTTGACAACTGAGGTCATTAGCCTTGGGAACTGTAGGGGAAGGTACTGTAGGTTTTAACTCGTGGGTTTTTTTTGAATTTTATTGTTTTATTTTATTTTTTTTTTTTTTATATTTGTTTTTTTTGAATGGGCGCCCGTAGGTTTCTGCCATGCCCGGTTGGGGGGCGGCGGCCTCTCTCTCCAGACACCGCAAAATGCTCAAAGATCGATGCCGCCCGTGACCGAGATTCGATCCGGCAACTTTTTACTTAAGTTTATTATTGAAATTAGTGTTTTATACTCTAGGTCTATTGCCTTATTTTTTATCAAAGCAAAATATAGATCATTAACAAACATTTTTTTTTGTCATTTTAATTAGAAATCAGAAAACTTTTTAGTTATGTAGTATCACCCGTATGATATGTCCTACAGATACTCAGTGAATCTACTATGCGTTCTCTACAATTGCAAATAAATATTAGGATCCACATCCCTAGCGCTACACAATTCTCATAAACTAAATTGACTATAGGTTTGTGTATCTGAACACTGTTCCAATGTAAAAGGTAAGAATGAAAGAGACTTGAAATAATATTCAACTCAGTGTTTTCAGGTCGGAAACACTTTTATTATTTTTTAAAACAAACATAAATAAAACACTATCAAATTCTGAATGCCTAGCCTGTATTACGATCGCCGAATCACTTGTTCAATCGTCGTATTTACGTCCTCACCAAATCACTCAGCGACAGCGGTACTGCCTGCAATTTTGTGTCTGGCGGTGTTATATATAAAATATTTATGTCGCCTCAGCATCATAACTAGCTTCACTGGCCTATGCAAATAATTTATAATTCAAATACTACCCACCTATATTACATATATATATACATATCTTTTATTTATTTATTAAAGCCTCAATAACTAAGGTTATTGGCTAACATTAACATTAATAAAGATATGTATATTGATACATTATAATGTAATATTATAAAGTTGTAAAGTTTAGTTCTTTGTAGAAATGTTATAATGTTGTAGTTTTCAAGACTGGGTCCAAGTGTTTCATATAGATGATCCATAATGTTAAGAGATGATCTGGCATCGGCGTAGTTGCGGTTGTGTAAAAGGATGTGTTTAACGGTAAGACCTTCCCCATAGGTTACTATAATATTATTATGACAACTGTCTTTATTATACTTCAATAATTAGGTTAATTAGTTAATCCAATCAGATGTATTACTAAGCAAATATACATGACTGATTACAAATTATTAAATATAATTATTTTGTATTATTAAAAAAAATTGTATTAATCCTAGAAGTAAAATATATTGTTTTATTCATGTGACATTCATAAAATTAAGTAGCTTACTGTTAAAATGTTGGTTTGTATCAGCTAAATTATATCCTACACTTTTTAAAAATATATGAATTTGTATTTAGATGCATTGTTTGTCTTACAAACTTTCAAAAAAAAAAAAACAAGTTACAAATTTAGACTAATTCATTTGATAGTAACAGTAAAATTATTTATTGTTTGGATTTTTGTAATTATTATTTTCAGACTTAATGCTATTGAAAAATACTATTAGTCTGTTAGGTGGGATGGATGGTGCAATACACAAAATTCAAAAGTAATCAACCCCAGATTTTTTGATTATCAATATTATCCAGATGTATAGAATATCTTAAAGTATGATCTAACCCAAGGTAATCCAAACCAAAGCCCTCCAAGCTTTTATTTTTGGTCCTCCTTAGAAGAGATATATTATTTATTAAATGTGATGAATAAAAAAAAAACTATGTAGGTGGAAGATGGTGTAGCAGTATTATTAATCTATACATATTATATAATGTTATACAACTTGTGTATTATATTATATTATTATAATGTGTTTGTTATAAAATAAAATAAATATATATTTTTTATTTTAGCGGCTCCACTTGTATAAATTGGCCCGCCAATTATAAAAGGTTGGACCATTCTGGTCTTACCTAAAGGGTTAATATAAACTATAAACAATAATTATCTAAGGTTTTTATCTTTAACTATTGAGATCAAGCTTTTGAAATATTTCTTTAGCTCTACCTACACACAAAACTATTTAAATGTTTTCCAAAGAATTTTTGACGTTTTTAAACTATACTAAATTATCTTATACCAGATACTTACAATTTAATTTTTTAATCATAGGTAATACCTATAGTAATTTTTTTAATATTACAAATTAAAAGCCAACCAACGATCGACAATATTTATCTATTTTTAAAAATATATGTAGTTAGACCAAACAATAATCAAATTAATATCTTTTAAAATGCAAAATCAGATGATTAAGATAATTAATATAATAATATTTAACAAAGAGTAAAATTATAGTATAAAACTAAATAATAATAATAATTATTAAAAATAATAATAAGTCAGACTCAAGTTACTTTATTAATATTATTTAATCCCCTTCCCACCCAATTAACACATAAATGTCGAGAGATAAGTACATTGTCATTCGCTACTAACTAATATCAAATTGATATGATAATCAAAATGACTGTGATTTTTGTTTGAATTGTAAATATTTTAAATGCTATTATATTATGGCTTGACTAGAGATGGAACACCAGGAGATACATCAATAGGCATAACAGACTCCAAATTATTTTTCAACAGTAGTAACCAAGCAGCAATCGTCTGGTCTCTGGCGAGACAGTCTGCAAAAGTTGACATATCTTTTAATTGATCAGGTAAACATTGCCGAAGTGCTTCACGAGCTCTGAAAACAAATATTGTATTAATTTTTAAATTTATTAGGTTATGGATGTTAAATTACAAACACAAACTATATTATAACCTACATACTGAACATAATACTACTCATCCATCTTGAACTATAAGAGTTAAGTCAATTCTGGATTTATTGGGATCTTATTTTGATGAAGGACTTATATTATTAGCCTCTAATTCACACCTATAGAAAAATATTTTTGGGATATAATAAGCTAACCTTTCAGGATTTATGTGTACTAGACATCATGTAAATTGATTCTATGAAAAACATAGAACATGCTCTCGAATATTGGACCTATAGTAGTATATGATAAGTTGCACACCAATGTTAATCTTTAAACAATTTTATTTTATCTAGATAATTTATGATTGAAAATATATAGTAATTTTTATACCTTGAGTTCTCTGACAAACGAACATAACATCCCACAACATGTCTCAGTAGTCTAGTAGATGGTTCTCTTTCAAGTGCTAAGACCATTTTCCCCTGAAAATTCAATGAAAAAATAATGAGAATTTTTGTTGTTTTTGTGGTACAAATACTTACAAGTATGAGGGCAACATGAGAAAACCTATCATATGTTTGACAAATGTAACTTAAACCATTGTCATCCATAAGTATTTTTTGCAGTATAAAAGTTGATAGTGTTTTAGTTAATTCAAAACCAGTTTCCATAATACGTAGACACAGCGGAATAATTTCAGTTGTCAGAAGGAAGGTGATAACTTCTTGTTCTTCTGTCTGAAAAATATAAATATATTTTTTTAGTTTAGGGCTTTTTTAACCCGTCATCAGTTTCTGTATTAGAATATATACCAAGTAAAGTAAATATTTTATAAATATCTAATATACATTAGGTAGATAACTAAATATAAAATAAACATGGTTTTTAAATCATTCAATATTTACCTTTACTAAAGCACCAATCACGCCCAAACTTGTAAGTCTTAGATGTTCAAAATTACGACATTTGTTGGCATTATGTAGGAATGGATACATATAAAGAGGTATTTGGGCCTTAAGGAACTGAGAACGTGTATCAGGGTGAGCACCTACACACTGTAAGAGTGCCAGAGCATTGCAAAGTCGTGTCACTTGTTGAAGCGACATAGTCGGAGGGTTAACAAACTGATAAGTAGACACAATTTCAAACAATAATGCTGCTATAGTGCCTGTCGTATGCCAAATCATTGGTCCAAGATCATGAATAATATCACGCCTTGAGCTGAAAAATAAAAACTAGGTATTATATTTTTGATTTTAATAGTTATTCTTTTTAAAATTTATCCTTTGATTATACAACTATATATTTTGACATTGTAAAAAATAGTAATATATAGTAAACTAAAAACTGCAAACATATGTATTTAAAAACAAAATTAATATTTAATATATTATAAGCAATATAAATATACCCTGTTTCAAAAGAGAATAATCTCAATCAGGGGCGTAATTAAGGGGGGGATGAGGGGGATATATCCCCCCCCCCCAGAGCCTATATAATGTGTATATTTATAATATATTAATTTGAAGCTTGTGGAATTATAATATGTTTTATCGTGCTGACATCACGACAAAATATATTAAATATAATTAATATCAAGAAATCTATAAATTATTATTTAATTTAAAAGTAAATTTTAATTCTAATATATTCAACATTTACATTTTGAAGAAATTATTATAATATTGTATAGGTACTAAATTGTGTAGAATTTTAAAGCACATTTATTAATACATTTTGTGTACATATATATTAGTTTGAGAATTTTTGATGAAATATTGTACTTGAAAATCTAAGTATTTTGTGTGGAAAAAAATGTTTATCCCCCCCCCCCCCCCCCCAAGACAAATTCCTAATTATGCCACTGCAATTGAGCGATTTACGTCAGTGTTGCACATCTTTTACTAAGTTATAGGTGTTAGGGTGATCAACTGGTTTTCGAGGCACTAATCACATCATTCACAATGTGCAAAAAGTGTTTTTTTTTTTGAGACAGTATATAAGAAAAGTTAGAAAAATAATAGTACAGGAAAATTCATGTTTAAATGAATGTCATACAATTTTGTTTTATGAAAAGTATTATAGGAATACAATATTAAATTATTGGTTGACATAGTTATTTATTGTATTTAGTTTATTTTAATATTATTTTATACTCTTTATTTTTCTAGTAAATAAATCATATTAAAATAATCACACAAAATGTATAAGCATGATAATGAGTTTAAAACCTAACTGAAACAACTATATTTAAACTAAATAACCAAACTATTTCAAATTCTTAAAGATCCCTATGATACCTATATTATCATTGGTACTTATTGTGTTCTGTGACCATTTAATCTTTAGATGTACCTTTTAGCACTACAACTTTGAACAATACTATGCAGAAATTTGACAATACATTACTTTATTGACATAAGTTCTAATTACCTGAGCTCAGAAAGTGCGTTTTCTCTGGTTTCAGTATTACACAGTTCGACAATCCATTGAAATACTTTCTCACGGTCGTGTGCAGCCTGACTAAGTTGTTGAGGCATCTGAACTGAATCCAATTTGAACATTTTCAACGATTTTATTTCAAAATTAGATGATAAATACCATAAAACTTAAATAAGGGACACAAACACAAATATTTACACTGTTAAGAATTTAGGATAGGTATTAAAAATGTGAGTAAAAAAATTTAAAATAAAAGAAAAATTGTAGTAATAAAGATAATTCCTATTATTAAATAATTATAATAATATTAATAATGAACAATAATAATAAGTACGAAATAGAGAACAGTTGTAAATTAAGTATGTCGACGCAATAATAATATGTTATACTAATTCAATAAAAAATGTCTGTTATATAATTATTATAAAATAAAGTAGAAGATAGTTTCTTTGTAAATGATCCGACCAGCGGACGACGATTTGCAGACACGAAAAAAATATTATAAACAATCACGGATGGCGGATGCTGTTGTTCCCAACGCTTCCCGTCACGCATCACCATGGAGATATTATATAAGTTGGACGTTGACGAGGCCAAGGGAACTTGTATAAAAAGTGATAGCACATTTTGTTATCGTTTTTTTTGTATCGTTGACGACGCAAACACTACGGTATCAACATGGATACTAAACTAACCAATTTGTCACAACAATATTATTAACGTAAATACGTCAATGTTCGTCATAGACCTTATAAGGTAAGAGTATAAGATCTATGATGTTCGTAAGGTCCTTGCCCTTGATAATAATAATATATGCTTTGTCGTATTAGCCTCCATTGCCTCCATCCATAAAATATTGTATAATACTATAATGTCATGGTAAAATTTATAGTTAGTACCTGATTTTATGAGGAATGATTTCTCATATTATGTGGCCTGTGGCCTACAAAATTTAAAGGCAAGGCATTAACAAGTTAAAAAATTGAATTAAGTTACTTTTAACTAAGTTAAAAGTTTTTAACAAGTAGCTTTTTTTCTTGGATTTAATTTAACGAGTACCTACATTATTTTTTCCACGTTATCAATTAATTAGTATTATTATAACGTTCGGTTATTTTTTATAATTGTTATAATTTATTTTATTTTTAATCATATATTATATTAAAGAAACGGAAAAGTGATAGAGCTACAGCATCATTAAAAAAAGAAAATATTACTCAGTTTAGTGTGTACCAATATACCATGATTAATAACTTTTACCAAACTTTTACTTATAAGTAATTTTTATTATTTTATTAGAATATTATTATTAGAACTACAACTGATTCAATGATATTCGATATTATAGTATGCGTGGTAATTTAAATAATAATTAATTATAATGTAGTACAGCATAATATTATAGCTGTTGTAGACCAAAGGGTAAACAAATATATAAAAATAATTATTTTGTCGATATCATAGATTGATTACAGTATTTATAAAAAGTATAAATAAGTACCAACCTACTAACAACAATTAATTTTAATACAAACATTAATTTAAAACTGTAACGGCTCTATTTAAATTACTTGTTGTTGTTAGATTTAAAATAAGGAATATATTTTTATTTTATTTGATATGATTTACTAAATTTTTTAACTAATATATTAGAAGTTACTTTAATTATCTAGTTAATTACCAATTTTTACAAGTTTTTTAAAAAGAAAAGTAACTTTTAGCTTTAAACTTAATATAAATTTAAGATTCTAAACGGAGCGATGAATGTATTGATTTTACAAAGATGTATGTTTTTTTGTGAATCAGTCATGCCAATTTGGGAAATGAAAATGCTTCTTTTTCTTTCAAAGTTTCAATATCATATCTTCTGATAGGAAAACGAATCTATTTGGTAGGTACTTTAGGCCTATTGGGGCCAAAAGTAATAAATGTCCATTATGTCCAATAGCCTTAAAAAGTGGCTGGAAAAATAAACAAAATATTAAAAGAAAACTGATTATTACGCAAAACCAGTTTACGAAAATAATTAATTTTGTTTTTAAGTGTAACTCTAAAAAAAACATTTGATTCACGACATTTTCATTGAGTATTTATGTAAGCAATTTCAATATTAATCATAAAATTTTCAAAATATTATGATATTTGTTGAGCTATTTATTTGGATAAAATATAAAAAAATTCAAAATTTTTTTTTAATTATCATCGATAAATAGTTGTTTCCTTGGTTAAAAAACGTGAAAATGTAATTTAACATTTCTTGTAAAAAACTATTAACATTAGGTAGGTACTTGGAATTTGTTGTCAAATAATGTTTATTTTATAATTTCCATAAATGAAAATATTTTAATTTGTTTTGAATTGTTTTTAGACATTTTAAATGTAAATTTGTTAGTTTTCTTAATCTATAAATGTCAATAAAAATTGTGTTCGTTGGGTTAAAAGGCTCAAAAATGAAATACAAGTTTCTTTACAAATGACGTTGTTATAATAGCAGTTGATAATTATTAAACATCCATAGACACGATTTTTCCTTTACAATATTGTATAGTTCAAACTTTATCAAACCCACTGTAGTACTATTACTTATTAGTATTAATGCCTAATTGTAAAATAAATTACAATAATCACAATCATAACATACAATTGACTTCATATTATCATAATTTATAGTCTGACAGATCATCTTCGCCTAGAATCATTTTATGTACCTATTTAATGATTATTGGTTGTTGAATCAAAAATTAACACATAAATTACAGTGATCCTCTGGACATCTGATGTACAACAGAACGTTACCCACTTACCTGTTTTTTAATTTATGATTCTTTAGTATGTTTACGTGGTATTTTTACTGATTATTTTGCGTTTTTAATACATTTACCTATAAGGTTTTTTAGTTCATTGTAAGATTTATTACGGGTATTATAATGCGTTATTCACTTCATAGATTAGAATACCTCGATTCACTGTATTTTATAAGATTCTAAGGTTGTTTGCTTGTTCGATGGACTAAATTCACAGCCTTAATTAAAACCAACTGTTTATACAGTAAGTATGGTTGTGTAAAAAATGCAAATTATCACTTGGATTCTAAAAATATATTGAATAGCAATAGTTCTTATAAAAAACCTTATCAACATAATATAGATATTATGATATTTATATTGTTATCACAATTCTTAAATTTTATATTGTTATAATATCTACTTCTATAGTACTATGATAATGAGAGAATGAGACTCATATTTTTATTTTATTTGGTTTTGAACTTAGCTTTCCAATTTTCCACATTTATCTAAATTTATATTGATATATTTTTACTATTTTAAATTAGGTACTCTGTTTTTATTTTTACGATGCTCAACTTATAATTTACTTAAATATCCAATTATTGTTGAATACAACACAACAAAATGTTAGTCTCAATTTTTTTAAAGACATTAAAATTTTCAAATGCTATTAAATTAAGAAAATATCTAAGCACAATGGTTGATAAAAAGCAAAATGAAGTTCAATTTAAAACAAATTGTAATTCAGACCATCTTGAGAAATTCAACTGTTGTATTAAAAACGGACTCACTTCTTATGCAGTTCTTAGTAATGAATGGATTTTCAAAATGAATATCAGTAAGTAAGATCATAAAAATGCTTCACTTAAGTAATGACGTACAATAATCAATATTTTTTGGTACATTTATGTTATCCCGATTGCCATGAGTCTCAATTCTGTTATCTCGACTACCACCCCAATTCCATGACTATTGCTGGTCACAATACTGTTATTAAGTATTTACCATATTAATAATACATTTGGATCATTGGAATTTACCAAAAAATTTCTGAGAAATAAAAATCATGTTCATGTTATTTTAAATAATAATTATTATTATTATTTAAATCCATAATTAAGAGTACTTTCTTGGTATAGATCATTTGAAGAAAGTAAATTTTTATTATTATTTAACTCTCCGCTGCCATGATAATATTTGATTTTATAACCTATGATAAATTTTTAAATAATTTGTATATACCTAATGATTGTATGTTTTACGTTATGGCACTGTAGTTGTGTCATCAGGTGGTGGTCAAAATAATGGATAAGTACCTTTTTTAATGAGTCCAACATTTATTTGATTTTGGCCTTTAGGGGGACAGTATAAAAATGTGGAAAATTCAATCTTAAGTCGACTTGAAATTTAAATCTGTTTTCAGATTTCTTTTTGCTTTGCTAGATAAACTGATGCATAGTAAATTAAACATATCTATCTTAACTGACTTAAATCTTATGTTGCATGTATGTTAGACAAGAAAAAAAAATCTCACCATTCAATCATCATAATCATTCTAATATTTAATTTTTATTTCAATATTATTTATACTTTTAAATGCATGAATTCGGTTTTATTGGTATCATACGTCACAGAAAATTTAATGGGTGTTTAAAACTACTTCACATTTTAACTTCAGTGGTGGTATACTTCTTAAAATTGAAATAGTGGTATACGATGGTAGGGGCAATGCTTTGACTAGTATGAAATGTAAGTATAAAATATATTAATGGTACAGAAGACATACTTAAGGTAGGGTAATATTGTAATAATTCGAATTTGGGGTTTGTAAATATACACTTTTGTACCATTGGGTTGTTCAGTTATTTGATAAATAATTGAATAGTGTTGAAGTTGTATCTACATAATTCAATAGTATTATAAAAAAAATTTGTTTATAATGGTTTTAATTGTTATTTTTCAGATAATTTAAGTAATGGACTGACATTACTTAAAAGATGGAATCCTAAAAAGATAGATGATTTGTTTGTACTCCTTCAAATGCCTATGGCAAAACTTGTATATCTTACTAAAAAAACCCATTTAGAATCAAAAATTGTGCCACATGGAAACAGAGTCTATTATTTTGCATCTACTTTCGAGGTTTGAATGGATATATTTTATGCTTATTTATAATTAATTTTTAATTTGTATACATCATCTTTGTTATAAATTACAAGCATCTATTGATTTTACAATGGTGTTTTGTTTTTTATGACAGAAACTTTTAAAAATTTAAAAATTTTTAAATTTTCAAGTTACTGCAATTTGGATATAGTTTGTATCTTAGGATCTAAAAAGTATGATCTAACATTCTTAAAAGTAACTGAGAAAAAAAATATTGAAACAAGAATTTTTACTCAAAAATTTGACAAAACTGAAATTGTTAATTTAGTGTAAGTCAAAAATGAATAATTGTAGAAATGTTGACCAAATATTTATACTACCATTTTATTTACACAACATAATTTTCAAAAAATTATTTTTCTTTTGAGGTACCTATTTAATGTAATGATATATATAGACATTTGATGTTTTTTTCCCTATAAATGTCAATAAATAATATTGCTTGGTGGAAATCCTAAAAATCATAAACAGGGTTCCTTATAAATTGTATATATATTAATTTATTTATCAAAAATTCATAAGCTTTTTATAAGCGTTATAAAGTTAGAATTTTGTAAACATTTGTCTAAATCATAGGTGGCCAACCTGTGGCACGCTAACTAATAACTTATAAATTTTAAATATTTCTAAAATTATGGTTTCCAATTTTAAATAAATCATAAAAGTCGCAAATATTTAATTATACAAAATAATATTAATAAGGATAAATAATAGTATAACATACTAATTATGTATTAATCCATTTATTGTAGGGACACAAATTTATGTATAAAAATAAATATATTATATTAGGTATTGTAAAGTAGATAATAAGTATTAATTTTTTATGCCTCATTCTCAATTTTTATTTTGCACAATATAAATAAAGGTTGGCCAGTTGGCCACCCCTAGTCTAAATCATAAAAGACAAAAATGTGTAAATTGTTCAATTTTTACACCTAAGTCTGGATAGCTCATATAGTCCTATGGTGAGATGAAATGATGCTACACATTCAGTGTGATAAAATGTAATAAAATAAAGATCATATTTTTTGTGATTTTATAAAAGTTAAAATATAATTAAATTTTTTTTATACATTTAAATTTTTTATCGAAAAATACTAAACCTGTATTTTGGATGTATATGAATAATAAATAAAATCAGAATTATATTTCATAACAATAACTTATCGATTAGTTATGAACAATAATCTATATTTTTAGAAAAATCCTCAAGAAGTATGTTACCATTTGATGCATTACAAATTTTTATTCACACGGAACTTTACAACACTTAACCACATCTATCAAATTTTGATTGGTAATTAATTAATTTAATTCTATGAAAATAAAAAATAAATTATGCTTTTTAATAAATAAAGTTATACCGATTAAAGATTATGATGTAAGAATTTAGAATGTTAATATTTTTAGTCTAAAATACGAGTACTTATTTATCTACTAAATCTCAAAGCATTTAAAAATTATCACTTCCAAGGAAGTCAACTACTCGATGCCTATAATTAAGTCTTTTAATTTGTAATTTGTAATTCCTAATGTTAATTAAATAATATATATTAATTTATACATTTTTTTAAGAAAATAATGTTGATAAGAATGATATTTGGAAAGATACTTGGATATTTATGTACAGCATTGATCAAATTAAACATAGAATTTCTCTTACTAAAGCACCAAATTTAAAAATTAAGCCTTGGATGTTAAGATGTAAAACTGAAGTATTTGAAAGGTATCAATTATGATTAATTAATATATAATTTAGTTAACCCAAAATATTTCTTTTTTAGGACAATAGAGATAAAACAAGAAAATAGAGTTGTTCTCAATAAAGACTCTACTGCACAATACTTAGCTAAAAGGCTGAAAGTACCAGAAAAAACCATTCGCTATATCAGTTCAAAATATCCTACAACATTGAGAGTTAGTCCTACTAAATTAAAAGAAATATTGGATTTTCTTCTCAGAGAAGGATACAGATCTTCACATATATTGAGTACTCCGCGTGTATTTACTCACAGTATTTCTACTCTACAGGTCAGCTTTTAAATACTTGTTAAACTGATTTTAAGATAAATGAATTTAAAGAATTTATAATTTATAGGAACGATTAACTGAGTTAAGAGATCTTGGCGGCGAACCAACTTTGACTGCCTTATGTAAAAACAAAACAACTTATCAAGAATTAGTTAATAAATTAATCTTGAAAAATACTAAAGGATATAATATTTAAGATGCTATTGTATCACACCTAATAAATAATAATGTATATAAATGAAGATGATTTTTAATTTAATTTATTGTGTTAAACAACAAAATTATACTTTAAGAATTAAACACTTGTTAAGTAGAGATAATTGTTATTAACTCAATGTTTAATTAATTACATTTTATCCTTTCACATTCAAACCAATTTATATATATAACAGTATAAAATTTGTTATCATAAAATGTTCAAAATTTAATAGGAAATATAATAGTAAAAATAAAAGTAGAAGTAAACATAAAATTGATGTTATAAAAAAAATTCTTAAAAATTTTGTATAAATATTTATATATTTTAACATAAAAACAAAATTATAGAGATTCATGCCTTAATAAATAAAAATAAGGTAATATATTATATATTTTTTATATAATTTTCTATTTGACTATTCGAATTTAATAAACAAAAAAAAAACAAATGTATGTTTCCAATTTGTGTGTTTCGCTAAATTATGTTATTTATGTCTTTTAAACTTCATTCATAAACTTATAATAACATAGTTTATCTAGTTTAAAGTGTTGTGGTAAAATAGATAGTATAATTACATCATAAAACTATAGGAGGCGGAGAATAAAAACCAAGACCTTATTTTTGAACAAGTAATTTAAAATAATATTTTACAATATAAAGTAAATCATCTAAAATAGTAAACACATTGAGCTAAACATAGCTTATGTAAAATAAACATATTGTTAAAAATAACTTTAGAATTAGAATAAATGGCATGTATTATATAGTAATTAATCTTAAGAGGACGTCGCACCTTCATGTGTTTTCTCCGTCGTACAAGTGCGTACCATAGCAAACTTTACGCTCAGCAGATCACGTTTATCTCGGTTAATTTGAAATTTAGAGTGAATTGACCTATTATAAAAATTATAGGCAAGGTTATTACCGATGGAATCTCAATGGGCTTATTATTATATTTAGTTTCAAGTATACAAATTTATTTTATTACAAACTATATTCTTTTTTGTCTACAAGATATATAGCATTACTGAAATCAATATTTTGCTATTAAAAGTATTATACTTGTCTTTATATTAATAAAAGTTAATGTTTCTGTGTATGTGTGTATTTATATTTAAAATACATATCTGAGGTCTTAAAATGTATCTTAATATTTAAGTATTTTACAAAACTGTTTGCTGACATTGTGAATCAAATTTACTTCAAAATCTATTAAATATACTTTACAGTTTATACAGATTTACTATAATTTAAATAGTTTACACTACTTATTGCTTAAAATGTAGAACCTGGAAATATATTTTAATTTATTGATATATATATATACATATATAAATAGTAGTTATAATCATTATATTTCTTAGATATATTGTCCAATGCATTAGATTAAATACTGTTAAAGGTTTGTACTGTAACTGTTTGCAATTCTATAAATGGTGTTGTTCAAACCTCATGTAATTAAGTTAAGAGGACGCTACACCCACAATAATTGTTTCCATCTTACAAATGTAAAACACTTCAAAAACTATTTTGCGCAGAAAAGAACCACTCCATCTGTAATCTAAGCTGATCAACCAAATTTCTGTACTATAAATAGGAGAATCTTCAATATAGCAACGTTGCTTTTTATTTTTCGATATCACAAATACGAAAAAGTTCTTATTGTTTAAGAATTCATTATTATTAAGTTTAATAACTTTTTTTAAAATTTGTGACCAGTGGAGGGGGGAAATGCACAGATTCCGATATTATACTTTGAGAGACAGGGTGTACTATAAATATTACTATTGAAAAAGAATTATCTAGGTACTTTAAATGATCTTAAAAGATCAGTTTATATTTTATGTTTGAAATTATACTCATTATACACATATTAGCTACATCGATCAAGTAACCACTTGTACAATTGGATAAAACTATAATAATAGTGATTTAGTGTATGATTTATAAATAGTAGATAGTATTAAATTTGATTATTCAAAGAAGAACATTAAAAAAATATGTTTATATACCAGTCAAAAAATATCCGAAATACAGTCATAAATCATAATAGGCTATATAAGCATTTCAATTTTTAAAAAATTCATTGAAATCACCAAAAATTTCAAACTATACCTATTTTGTAGTTGGAATTTAAAACAATTTTTAATGTTTATAAATGCTTAATGTTTGAAAATGTAATACATATGTGATACTATTTTACGTATATAGGGTATTCTTTTTCTTAAAGCTTTTATACTTCATTTAGGGCCTTCACTGCTTCAACTATTTTCTGCCACCTTTATCTATCTTCAGCCTCCTCTAGTCTTGATCCTAATGCACAATTTCCTATGTCTAATTAGACTGTATCCGTACACCTCCACCAATATCTTCCTCTAGGTCTTTTCCTATTGTTTGTTTGTTTATATATAATATATTAAATATATATATAATATACCCACTATTTGACTTTAGACATGTCACACCTATTCCAAACATTTGGGTATTATAAATGCGTTGATATTGGGCGCTAGGTACATTTAGTAAATATTCTTATTATTTATAATTGCGTTTTTAATTATTTTCCAAGATTGGACGCAGTATTTTTCTAATGAATGCCATCAATTTTTTTACGTCATCCTTTGTAGTTTGTTACCCATCACGTTTCACATCCGTATAATAGAACTGATGGTAGAAGATAACTTGTGTAGGATTGATTTTGATCTCGTAAAAAGTAACTTGGATTTAAATAATTATATACAACTTTATAGACATATATAGACATATAGTTGTAAGTTTCTACATTCTACTTAGTGTAACAATGTATCCCTAAATCAATAATTATGTACAATTTATTGTAGCCAATGGCCCAGTCGCCGTGGCAGTTATTATCAGTAAAAAATAAAATATCTTTAGAAAGTTAGAAATACAGGCTGACTTCTCTGGTCAAAATCGTTTTTTGTTGTATGCAATAATGTATTATTGAATTAATATGTAACACATCCATTACATGGTGACCTATGTCCTGCTAATTCCAACGAAGTACACTTGACATCGGCACCTA
The DNA here is from genome assembly GCF_037042655.1 of Diuraphis noxia. Classification (NCBI taxonomy): domain Eukaryota; kingdom Metazoa; phylum Arthropoda; class Insecta; order Hemiptera; family Aphididae; genus Diuraphis; species Diuraphis noxia. Next base: position 30,160,946 of record NW_028301711.1, read on the forward strand.
CTAATATATATATTGCATCCGCGTGAGATCACTGATTTTTATTATTAGATACCTAGGTATATGTGTAAATGGGAAAATCGTCAATATATTTTGTAATCTTAATATCGTATTATACGAGTAGGTAGGTATACTTTTGCTATATATTCTTATAATAACCAGTTAAGTATTTAATCTTTTTACCATATTATGGTTGGTGTTGTAGCGTTTAGTATTTAATTTTTAATATGATTCATGGCACACTCAGTGAAAGGGAATTGAACGCACAGAATTCTATAATACCTAGTTTTTTCTCCTTCTCCCGAGGACATTACCCCTACTATGTATAGGTCATCGCATTAACCGCAGTTAGTTGTTGTAAAAGTAATACAACTAAAACTGCAGTAGTCTAGTGCGTTTAAGAAACGAATACACGTCGTATTCATAATCAAGTTGCTACCAAATTCCATAGATAACAATGAAGAACCGTAGAGAGGAGAGCATATTGTATTTTTAATATCACGAATGAAAAAATGATGGATAGTTGTTAAGTAAAATAATACAGGTCAGTATTATCGTGGTTGTATATGTGAATTTATAAATTATAGGAAGCTAGAAATATAAAAATATAAATACATGATAATATGATAATGCACAGAAAATAAGCGTAAATGGATTCATATGTTATATAATATAATAAATTAATAAATAATAATATGTATATGTATATGTATCTACTATCTAATATTTATAGTTATACCTTATATACCTATCTAGCTACGTCACAGTCTATATGAATTAGAAACTCAAAGACGACTATAACTTTAATTTGAAATTCAGCAATAATTATGTACACCTAGTACTATATACCTACTCAGTAGAATTGACAATTGAACAACTTACTGAAGATTTTGAACAATAAATTATAAGAAAATTAATAGTTTCTTAGAACAGAAATATTATTAGTTTTGCATTATTTTCCGAAAAATGCTACTCCGTACTGACTTAAATTTTAGCTGCATATTATAACTTTCTTTATTAGAATTAAATATTTAACTAATTGTACAATTTTATAATAGTGAACCATAATAAAATTTAAAAGTTACCGGTTTAAAGACTACTTTCTTCACAATTTCCAAGTTCATATATACCAACCAAGTTTACCTATTAAACATTTATAATATTTAATCATCAATAACTCTAAAAATAACAATATCAATAACATTTTATATTATCTTTCCGTGTGTAAATTATATTATAGTAAATAGACAAATTTTTTTAATTTTGAGTTAAAAACCTTGAAAGTTATAACAAAGAAACCTAAATATTTATTGTCACTTAGATATATGTCATGGGCATATAAAGTCTAATCAGACATTTTATTAAATAGAGGATTTTACAAATAATCAAATAATTTAATTTTTATATGATTTTACAATTCGCCTAGACATTTAATCAGTTAAATGTCGAGACGTTTAACAAAATGCCTATTTCAAGTCAGGAATATAATACAAATTAAACTTTTTGTTTTATTTTAAAAATCAAACAAAATTTTTTTATTAATTATTTATTGTTATTCTATTAAAAATAATTACGATAATTTAAATATTTATTTAAAAAGGGTTTATTGGGTCTTTAAGATCAAATAAGCTTGGTTGTGAGACGGGATGTATTTAATATAGGTATTTTTTAATTATACTTACATATTTTTTGAATAGAATAAAAATAAATAATTATTAGAAAATATAGTTTAATTTTTAAAATAGTATAAAAAGTTTCATTTTTATTATTTGTCTAATTTGAAATTGCATGTTAAAATAAGGCATTCAATCTTGTAGATGTTAAAATTACATAAATAATTAAATTCTGGGCTATTTACCTAGGTATTTAGTAAAATTCCTGATTTGACTATATGCCTACGACATAATAGGTATATGTTTAATGTTTGTATCAAATTTTAAGTATTTTTAGTTGTTGTAAGCTTCTTGTTTCAAAGTACCTACTAGCCGGTAGTTCGTATAATCGTATTTTTAAGCAGTTGATAGGGATGACTTCAAAATTGATTTATACAGAGCGTTAAAGCACTTTGCAGTAAGTACGCGTCTATCTGACTCAATAAAAATTGTAGACGGAAACTAAAATGTCTTTATGTTCTTGCTCAACAATTTATGTGCCTACTATACCTACATCTAGCTTACACGAAGAAATATTAAAAGTACATACCCACGACCTTCCTATACTTTTTTGTAATCCTAATATTTAGTAAGTATATTTGCATTGTATAGGTAATAAATTATGTTATAATATCTATGGATATAAATTCAAAAGCATAATTGATATTTATAGATACTTTAGTGGAAAAAAAACTTGAAATACCGGTGTAAAAAATATAAAAATTTAGTGTATTCAAACAGTTCACAAATATTTTATTCTTATAGTAAATTATATGGATATTTCTTAATGTATTATAAATAATTAATAGTAAAAATTATTGTTTTTTAGTCATTCAAAAATATGTCTATTCGCATATTCCTTGTTTTTATTATATGGATTTGCTGCGTTAAAGGCGAATACAGTGAACCTGGACCTAAGTATAGATGTCCCAAAATAGGTAGTTTGCCTGAACTAGCTTTGCACCCGTGTCGTTGCATGGCAGATTCCGATAACGGATTAGCGATTCACTGCGAGAATAGCAATTTGGCTTCACTATCTGTCGGTCTTTCCAACGTAGCATCACTTGGCGACGTAGTCGTGGACAACCTAACTATATCATCGTGCAACATTGGTAATAATAATTTTAGTATATTGTATTAAAATTATATTATGCAATACCTATTCGTAACTTATTATAAATTATAATAGTATATTAATATATTGGCATCTATTATTCCATACTCTGTTCAGCGAGAGAACACACTAATCTTTGCTCATCACCACGTGACGCCCTGTTATCGAGAACTATTCCCCTATGAAGTGTTGTCACGTGGGGTCATAGGAATACGGCTTGTATTCTCTTACTGGAGGGAACATAACTTATTGCATATTTACAATGTGTAATTTATCTTTATATAGGTCGTTTATTTGGAGACATATTTTACTCGATTCCTGTAAACAGGCTTATCATACAAAATACGCCAATAATATTACTGGACGATGATTTATTTTTTGGAATTAATCACACACTTTCCGAATTACACATTATAAATTCTAAATTGGCTCAATTTCCTTCTGGTTCATTGAAAGTAAGTAAATATTTTTATTTATACTAATTCTTGTTTCCAACCAAAAATGAAAAAACTAAGCTATTATATTAAATTTATTAAATTTGTATTACAGATATTGAGCAATTTAAAAGTACTGAACTTGGACAAGCATTTAATATTTAATATATCAACCAACGCGTTTTCTTCTAGTCAATTGCCGACACGTTTAGAAAAATTATACATCACGAATGGAAAATTAATGTCTTTGTCTCCCGACTTATTAAGTCCCTGTAAAAAGTTAAAGTATCTTAATCTTCAAGGCAATGAATTGGGGATGCTCCAGAAGAATCAATTCAAAGGGTTGAGGGACTTGGAAACATTGGACATATCTAACAATAATATTACTAAAATCGATTCTTCTCATTTTGGTGACTTAACGAAGCTTGTGTCGATTAACTTGGCTAATAATTCATTACCATCTGTAACAAGGTTTTACTTTAATTAGTTTTATCAATAATTTATAGAGTGATAAATGTTTACAGTAAGTAATTCCTTTTTATTTATTTTTAAAGAGGAGCGTTTGCAAGAAATACATTACTGCGGGTTTTAAACTTGAGTCACAATAAACTAACAAGATTAGACTCAGAGTTATTTCGTGGTATGCGTTTTCTTCGAAGATTATATCTTAGTGATAATGAAATTTCTCAAGTCGACAGAGGGACGTTTGCGTCAATGACAAGAATAGGTACCATCGATTTGGCTAGAAATCGTATGCGAATTATCGACTATCAGATGTTTTCTGGACAGAACTATGTTGAAGTATGTTTATGAAATGTCCCTACCTATATATTATTTTGTTTGAATTAAATATTATTTTAATATGTATTAAATAAATTGTATTTCGAGTAAATATGGCTGGTGATATATTCTAGATCATCGATGTATCTGAAAACCAAATCACAAAAATTGAAAAACTATCATTCAAAAATCTTTATTTGGTTCATATAAATTTATCAAAAAACAATATATCTGAAATTGACAGTGGAGCATTTGAAAATTGTGCCAACATAACGATGTTAGATATGTCATATAATTCAATATCAAACATACCTAGTACAGCGTTTGACAACAATACATATGCCACAGTATGGCAATTGTCTTACAATAACTTAACGGATATGTCTCAGGTAATATTAAATACATTGTTAAAATATTGATTATTAAACGTTTAATATGCCAACAATAAGTAGCCAATTATAATACCTATATATATTTACTTAACTTTTAATGTAATACCTGAACTTTCTTAGCTTTCTAACTCATTTCCATATTCCTTATAAATCGTGAGTGATGGGTAAAAAGTTATATGCTGTGAATATGTAATAATAAATAATAAATAATAATAAACAACTATTTCAGGTACCAGTTACCAATATGGTGGGCATAAAAATTCTGAACGTTACACACAACAATATTAAATCGATACCAAAAGGAACATTTCCAAAGCTCTACGAGCTACATACATTAGACTTCAGCCACAATCGTATAAAATCTATTAGCCCCTCTGTGTTTCAGTCGCTTCTTAGTTTGCGGTCAATCAACCTCAGCCATAATGCGTTGGAAGACTTGAAGTCTACAACATTTGGCACTTTACCAACTGTACTCGAATTGTATTTGGCTAAGAATTCCATAAAAAAAATTAATGCTGCGACGTTTGTTAAAATGTCATCGCTGAGTCACTTAGATTTAAGTCATAACAACATCACGCAAATACCGACCATACCAATATCACTGTCAAGTCTGGCTGTAAGTCATAATAAGATCAAAGATATTGGACCCGATCGAGCTTGGCCATCAATGAACGCACTCCTCTCGCTGGATTTAAGTAACAACTTGCTAGGCGATAGTTTGAACAGTGGATCGTTTTCGAAACTACTATCTTTGCAAAGCTTAATTTTGGATTATAATTCTATCACAATACCACCCGCTGAAGCAGTAAGCCCACTAGTTTCAACAAGACATTTGTCACTAAAAGTAATATTAAACGCTCTATATTATTGGTCAAGTACCTACCAATTAAAATAAGTACCTAAGCATATCTATACATAAGAATTTTATATAACCATTTTTAGGGTAACAGTATTACACATCTCAGTTCTAAGGCTTTTGGGGTATTACCTGTAGTGTTTTATCTGGATCTGTCACAAAATAATATCACTCAAGTCGAATCTCAAGCTTTTGATGGGTTATTACAATTGCAATTATTGAATTTAACTGAAAATAGTTTAACTGAAATACCCAATGGAGGATTTAAAGGTCAGTAGGTATATTATTAATGAAATAATTTATTATTAAATTGGAAAAATAAATAATCAATTATAATAATTATAATAGGATTTTAATTTGGATACAAAAAGAAATTAAATTTAAAAGGGGGAAGGGATTCGGTATAACTGTTCTGTGTAGGTAGGTCGATAAGAGTCGAGTGTACCTCGCAATTGAGTAAATCACTGTATAATACATTATTAATACCTATGTGTTAAATTTTAATACAATGATAATTATCGAACTAACAAATTGATAAAAAAACAATTATCTATAAGCGAAAAAGGTGCGCCAGCAAGAGTTTATTATTGTTATTGTTTATTACCATACAAATATAATATATTGCCAATTGGCGCAACTAGATAAAAATCTAGGGGGGGAGGAATAATTTATTTACCATACTGAATTTATTAATTTTGATTACCACTGATTTAGTCTTAAAACTAATTTTATGGCTTAGAAACAAATTGTAAGTAGCAGACTAGTATTAGTAGATACTAATTGGGTAAAATATTGTTATATAGTATTAAGAGGTGACAACCGAATTTTAAAGGTATTGTAAGACAACACATGTGGGTGTGGCGTACTGGCGTCTCCTTAAGAACCAACGTAACTACATAAGCTAGTGGCATATTTGACTTGGTTGTTTGGGAAGGGGGCGACTCCAAAATTATTATACATAAGTTTAAATTCTACCCTATTTATTTTACATAGAACTGTTTTTACTTTTATTTTTGTGTCTGATGACACTTTAATATCAGAAATAATGATGATAACTACCTATTCAATTTCAAAGAGATTTCTAGTAGAATATTATAATATTTAAATCTTGATTGTATTTTTCCTTTAAAAAAAAAACAATAATCATTCAAATCATGGGAGGGGACGATCACCCCCATCTTCCCTCCCAAATACACCACTGGCATAAGCGTTCATTTATAAAAAGGAACTATAGGTAGATTAAAAATGTGATTAGAATGATTTATAAACATAATTTGCATATATTTTATATTTTTATTTGAAAATAGGAACATTTTATTTAACTATATATAATGATATTAATGAGTAAACAATCACAAAAAGTAAAAAAAAAATCATATTGTAACATTAATATATATATATTTATTGCTTCGCTTAGAATCTAAAATAGATTGGTATAGTTTAGGTATTTATATAAAATATAGAACTTCATTTATCTTAGATATTACCTACCCACTGTGTTAGGGTAGATAACTGTGTTCATATCAAAAGTACATTATAATTCAAACCAACATTTTAACTCAATAAATCATGTTGCTAAATAATGTTAGCAGATATTTTATTATATCTATATAGGCACCTAATCAATCCATAGTGAATAATTTTCAACTTAATATCATATTTTATATTCCTTAATTTAGTAGGTATACTCTCTTCGGGACTAGCCCACAGCTCGCCTAGGAACTTGGGTACCTATGCCTGGTGGGCCGCTGATATTTTGGTTAGAAAATGTCTCTTAGTACTTTTGTTAGTTATATTATGTATTGTAATATAATATTTAGATACCTATTGTTATTTGTTTTTTTTAAATGTAGGTTTGGTGTCATTGACAACTTTGGATGTGTCTTATAATCAACTAAATTCTTTGGACAACAAAACAAATAGTTTATTGGATGATTGTCTTTCTCTTAAATATGTAAGTACCTACCTAATTAATATAATTTTATTTAAACACTACATAAAATAGTAATACTTTATAAATTCAAATATTTACAGTTGAATTTAAGTCATAATCAATTTTCATTTTTCACCAAAAAATCATTTCCAAACCATATGTACACTCCTAGTTATTTAGAATCAATTGATATGAGTTATAATGAAATACCAATAATAACACATGACATTACGTTTGGAACGCACAAAGTTAAATATCTTAACCTAAGTCATAATTCTATCGATGAGATTCGGCCAGGTAAAATATACATTTTATAAAATAATATAATCTCTTCAACAATACGATTAACATTTTTCACACACATATATTTAAGTCAAATAACTATTATAGATACTTATTGGTATATCTATTTACCCATATGTATTAAACTATTAATTATTAATAAAGTATATACATTTTAGGTGTACTTGGAAATTTAACATCGTTAAACATATTGGATTTATCATACAACAACTTGGAAACGATGAAAAAAGTGGGAAATATGCCTAAAAATATGTCTATATTGTTGATGTCCAACAATAAATTAACAAAACTTTCAAAAGAAATCATAAGCTTTGTCCCAAAATTGAAAGATTTCAATGCAGAGAATAACTTATTTAATAATTTTCCACCTGAATTGGCTAAAATAGTAAATAAGGGATCTACAATTTCATTTAAAGGTATTATACCAGGTTATTTCTAATATCAATCAATATATCTTACCAGTTACCATGTATCTTCCATATATCATAAGTTATAACTAAATAATCAATAAATTCTACGAATCTTTAGGTAACCCCATTGAATGTGATTGTACATTGATTCCTATCAAAAGAATGCTTAACTCCAAACTTAATCCAGATCCACAATGGGAAAATATAACATGTGTGCAATTATTAACATCAGAAGTATGTTATGTATCAGATCTAAGTGAGAATGAATTGATTTGTGATATTCCTATAGAAGACGAGGATGATACATTTGTTGTGACACCAGATGTAAAGTTTAGGCAGATAAAAAGGTAAATTAATAGCCATGGAATTTTTAAATATTCATTACATATTTTGTAGAAATTGTTAAGTATTTTTATCAATAAATAATATAGGTGCTTAAAAGTCATAAAAACACTGAAAAATAGGAATGGGTTGCTTTCATAAGTAAAGCATTTAGTTATGGGCTCAGGTTTTCATGTTTTATTTATGAATTACAAATTATTTGTATATCTATAGACATGTGTTAGACATTAATATATGGAAATAAGCAAAATAAATTAAATATTATTATTTAAAAAGTTTGAAAATCATATAACTGTTATCAACCTATAAAGTAACATATCTAAATTATCAATAATAAATTTAGTCTTTTTGGATTAAAACTATTACTGGAGTATAAATTAAAAATAATGAAAATAGTTAAATTCAAAATCTCTTATACATAATCGTTTATTATATTGATTTTTATTTAAATGTTTTTAGGACTGGAAGTAATTATATAAAAATTGAATGGTTTGTGCTTCAAAACAAAGAAGACATTGCTGATTTTGTAATATTTACTGGTGGTATTAAGTTAGAAGAAAGGAATTCTTCTAGATTAGTTCCTTATAACTTACGATCACAAACTATTAAAGCTAGTTTTGTTAAAGTAAAGAACAATTTATACCATAATGGTTATCCGTTAAGTTTATTTTAAACTAATATAAATATATTATTTTGACTGTTATAGGATTCATCTAATTTGTGTATAGTACCAAAGGATAGTTTTGGCAATGAGAGACAAATGAAAAAAGGACAGTGTATGGATATCAGGGAATTAGGTCCATTAGCTCTAAACAATGCAAATCAAGATTCTAAAAATATGTATTTGTGTTATTCAATGTTAATGTTATCAATCATAAAAACCATCATGTAATTTGTTTCTATTGGTTGAAAGCAGCAACTAGTCAGTAGCCATGTTTGCTACCTATCAATACTTGTTATTTTTTATAATATGAATGTCTCCAATGTATATATATATATATATATTAATAATTTTAACATGTTTTTTAATATTATTGTCTCATTTTTTTTTACAAAAAAAATAAATATATGATAGGATGATTAAAAATGAAAACATATAAGTTATTTAAGATGACAACAATTCAGTCTAAAAAAATCTAAAGTATGTACCTGTACCTGTAGTAAACTAGGAACTCTAGATTTATGGAATATTTTTAAATCCAAGATGATTTAACTTACAATTGATTAGGAAGTGTAAACACACATGTAAATTTTTATAAAACATAAGGTAACTTTATGTTTGTGAAGAAACTTACTAAACAACTAAACATTATGATTGTAAGTAGAGGTCGTGGATATGAACGGGTATTAAAATACAAAGGTATGCGGGAAAAAAAATTAAAGTCCCTGTATATTATAATTTAGAATTCAGATACACTTAAAATATAAATATTTATAATAATATAATATTAGAGATATTATGAATTTATGCACTTAAGAGGATGTCAGCGCACTGTTTGTTTTCTCTCTGACCAATGTGCCACATAGGTAAAACAAATTTCACAGAATCATTTTTTTTTAATTTTTGAGAAACCTTAGAGAAAAATTATTCACTACAATAAAGGATATATTTAAAACAATTTAAATATTATTTAAATTTATAACACTTGTTTTGTAAAAACCAAAATTTTAAATATTTAAATATTACAATGTACGAAAAAACAATTAAATAAATAAATTCTGTATAATTTATTATATTTACTTTTCATTATTAAAAATGTATGAGGATTCAAGCTCACGGGTATTATTAAGATACACGGATATCGGATATATATGGTTATTTTTTATTACACAGACTTTAAAAACATAGGTACATGTGTAATCACAATCTCTAATTGTAAAACTCTAAAAGCTAAAATAGTAAATTATTCTAAAATTACTATTGAATTACACACGTGTTAACTTCTGTAAAATATTTTGTAACTTGAATATGTATTATTAAAGTATTTGGATATAAATAAATATTTATATTTATATTTAATCATAAATAATTTACAGCATCATAAATTAATATTTATGTATGAAATGATTAATGAAATCTATAATTTAATATTAAAATATTTTTAGGAGGTTATTCAGAGTAAATTACACTATAATTGGTAGGCTGCATTTAACTAGAAGGTAATATATGTTGCCAATTTAAAATTTAAATAGACAATGGTAATTAAATAAATTTAGTCGGTCCTGACAAAAACAAAAAGATATTAGATTTTACTCTACATGACTTTTAATCATGCTTTTATTAAATTTTAATACAAAATTGAATCAATAAACAATATATATAATTTTGAAAATCATTTATTGAATTGAATAGAAAAATATTAATCAAACATTGTACTAGGTTTTAAAAAAATTGTTTCATACTAATCCTGAGTAATTGAATGTTTTGTGGAATGATTGTGTTCTAAGTGAACTAAAAAAATAATTAGATATTAGAATTATATTTAAAAAAAAATATACAGGGTGATTTTTTTATCGAAAAACACTCATTATTTAAAAAAGTATTGACTTTTTTCAAAATATTTTTTTATATTGTTTCAAGTTATTAAAAAACAAACATTTTTATTAAAAAAATTATATTTTTAAATATTTTTTATCCTAATCATTTTTTAAGTTTTTTACTTTTTTGAATGACAACATAGAGTTTTAATTTCATATTCCAAAGCAGAATATTTTTCTAAGTATTTTGATTCATAAAAATTGAATTTAGGACGAGTAGTTTATGAGTTATAAGTATTTAAAGTTTAGTCAAGCGAAGTAGTGGACAAACATTTTGCGGGGTAACCCTGTACCACTTCACTCTGCCAATCTAAACTTTAAATACTTATAACTCATAAACTACTCGCCCTAAATTCGATTTTTATGAATCAAAATACTTAGAAAAATATTCTGCTTTGGAATATGAAATTAAAACTCTATGTTGTCATTCAAAAAAGTAAAAACCTTAAAAAATATTCAAAAATATAATTTTTTAATAAAAACGTTTGTTTTTTAACTTGAAACTATATAAAAAATATTTTGAAAAAAGACAATACTTTTTTAAATAATGAGTGTTCTTCGATAAAAAAATCACCCTGTATATATATAATAATAATTAATCTTTACAAAACTTTTTACTACCAAAAAAATTGATGAAAATATTTTATCCACTCCTCTTCCTAATGTATCTGACCATTAAGAACGGAAGTCCAAAACCGGAGCTAAAGAAAACTGCTGTGTAAAAAGTAAACTTGTACTTGCTGAATACATCAAATGGCAAATTCTGTAAAAAAAAAATTATTTTATATGTAATGATATATAGTTAACTTATATACCTATGTCTTACAGTATAATACACACAGAAAATAAATAGAATTAATAAAAATTCTCATTAATCAGTGTAAAAAAATTGGCTTATTTTCTAACTGAGGTCAAATTTAAATAATTTAATAATGAATACTTATTACTTTAAGAGAGTAAGCAGATGTAAATTTTGTATTACTTAAAAGTAAATGTAAGAACATTATGTTTGTTCTCTCATAGATTTTTTACGATATTCTAATATTAAAGTGAATTATGAGGATTTTAAAATATTGCTAGAGTTTAACATCAAAATATCCATATTGTTTTTGTGTGTTAGCTTAGTCATTTTTCATTAATTTAAGAGAGAATATCGAGATAATTTGTTATAAATAATAATATATTTTTTCATTGTATGGCATATTTTAGATGTAGCGAAATCTGAGTTATGGGATTATTGTTGATGATTTTAAATTTAAAATTAACCTTTACACAGCTGTTCTTTTTTTGGAATTAAAATGTATCCTGGACATGATGAACTGTGATTTTGAAATGAATTACTTTGATTGCATTGGAATTTGATAATATCATATCACTATAACTATCATACAACTCATCTTACCTCATTATAACTATTTAATAAAATAATAACTACCGTCTACCACAGAATAACAAACTCACTATAACAATTACTATCAATTGTCCATGTTTCAAGAATATAGGTATGAGTAAGTGTCCAAATTTAACAAAATTTTTTGGTGTTAAAATGTCTGAACACCATTTTTAACTTTACATTGGATTAGTAATGAAATAATACATTAAACATTTTAATTTTAATTTAATTTTTCTTTATAAAATCAAGTGAATTGGAAAACCTGAGTAATTGTAATTGTCATGAAATTTATTTCAATTTGTGATATCATTATACCAATAATACAAATATTTATTTCTACATTCTTTCAACATTTTCAAAAAAAAAAAAAATGTTTTTAATTGTATATGTTTCTATGAATAGTATTAAGTACCAAATCATTTCAAGGCCTGAATCTGAATCTTATACATATCGTTGGCACATCACATCATATTATGACCATTTTATAAAACTTTTTTTTTGTACATTTTAAAATGACCATAACTTACTTTTAAAATGTACAAAAAAAAACCCATAACTTACTTAAAAATAATAATATCAATAAACTCTTCTAAGATACCTTAAATAATATTTTTACTTTTAAATTTTACTTAAGGTAAATTCGCTCTAATTTTAGAAATTATAGTGAAAAATGCATTGTGAATGTACAATTTTCTATGATGTACATTTGTAAGACGGAGAAAACAAATGCTCGTGTGGTACCCTCTTAATATGATAAACAAGTAAAAATAAGCCTCAATCACGATTATACTTGTCTGATGCCTAGCAATAACAGGTCATTATCAGTAAATCAAATTATAATTGGTACATACGAATAACTAGTTAGCCCACTTTAAAATCAATCAAGTTCAGATAAAACCTTATGTAGGTACCAATATTCACATTACACATTGGCATGGCTCAGACTTTACAGCATTTGATATTTGTTATAAGATACAGATAATAATAGTAATGAACTATAAATTTGTTTCATGCATCAGGGACTCCAGTTATGAAATTGTATACTTCTATTTTTCAAGTTTTGGTGGTATTTCTATTAATTTGCATTATATAATGTTTTGTTTTGTATTTTCATGTATCTAGTTTATAATATGTAGTATGAAAAATACTAAGCAAATTGAATTGGCATATCAAATGGTATGACTCCTTATTGTTTGTAGAGCTCATATATATATTTTTTTGCTTAGAATACTCAGTTTTACATTTGTAAGTATTTTTATTTAAATTGCTAACAGAATACATTTTTTTTTTTTGGTATTTTTCATGTCTTTTAGTCTTATTAACACATTGACTGCCATGCAGCCGATGACGGCCTCAAGAATATTTATCATGGGTATGCCAGAGACATTTTTCAGTGCCATTATAAATTTGTATTTTTATATATACTATTGAATTTGAAAAAAAATTAAAAATACAAAAAAAATTGTTAAAATTATGTTCATTACATTAAAAAAATTGCAATTATTCCCACTACGCCACAGCATATTTTCAAGATCATTATTGTAGTGCCACGGAAAAGTTAATCATATAAATCCAAATTAATTTACGGCAGCCTGGGGTTGTATGTCCTCCTACCAATGATATGATGCGGCAGCCGGCGGACCGAATCTTTTAAGAGTTCAAGCTATTTTAATACACTACCAAATATAATCAAACTCAAATGATTACATTGAAAGCAGGGGTGTTCCGTTTCTTTATCGTATGGGTTTCAAACATTTCAATTATAAATGGAATATTCACTATTCAGTCACAGATCAAACAGAAAATTTAATATAACATTGTAAGTAGGTATGTTTTAAAAAAATCACGACCGTCCAGAATATATTCTAAAGATAACCCAAAAATAATTTGTTGAAGACACGTTTTTTTTTTCAACTTACATGCCCTGGACCTTCATACGCGTGTCCTCTTCTTACTGCAGTAGTTGAGAACTGCCTAAGCGCTTGTACGGCTTTTGAACCAAACATGGTGTAAGTCTTAAATTAATTTAAGCTAAAAAAAAGTCTACGCGTTTACGGGCGTCAACAAAAAAACAAAATTCTGTCTGAAATCACTAGCAGAAAATTAACCTTAAGGCTTTCGACAAGGTTGAAGGTTATCTCTGGGACGATTAAAATTTATTAATGCATCGTTGATAACGACGTATTAAGCACGGTTTAAGATATATTTTGAACCGTGGTATGAAGATCGCTCAGCAACAAAATGGCGTAGAGACGTGGAGGCATAGAACATTTATGGTGGAGGTAAACTAATACAGTGAAAACTATAACGAAACTCGTTACAACGAAAAACTCTATATTACGTAAATAACATTAAGTTAACTTATAATGGTTGGTTTGATTTAAAACCTATTAATTACTCTCTATTACGAAAACTCTCAATAACGAAAGAAATCACATGGTTATAGAGAGTTTTCACTGTACCTCCAAGGACTATATGGAGAGAAACATTACGGTTACATATTATTCTTATACATCGTGATTACAATCGTAACAATCGTTACGTCATATTAATACAGAATTAATAAATAATAAATTATTATGGAATTCGTGAAAAGTCATCATCAAAAAGAATTATAGTTAAAACAATTGGTTTTTATTTACCGGTAACATTGATTAATAATAAATGTATCTTTAGTTTGAAATTAAAATGGAACGAATTGTTTGTCAAAATTATTAGACGTGTTTTAAGCGACGCAGTTTTGAGAAAATTGTTATTTTATGTGTTGATCGCGCCGCACGCAATGCATATTATATACGATTTATTATAATAGGTATAACCTCAAATTCAAAATGACTATATAACCTTTTTTTTTTATTTAATACCAAATATACAACTATACAATTAAGCACAACAAGTATAAGTGATGAGGAGGTTTACATAACATGAAAAATATGACACGAATACATGATATGTAGGAAGGCTCCCAAAGTCCCAATAGAGCTACCTATTCTTGGATTAATGAAGGAGGTCTCTAACCTATTTTCGTTTGAGTCTTCGTGGGGGGTTGTCTAGAATGTGATGTGTAGCAAGATAACTAATGTTGGGGTTACAATGGGAGCTAAATTTTTTGTGAAGTTTTTGGTAAGCGATTTTAGTGACTTGGTTTATGTAGTTTATTTTCAGGTCTGAGTGTAAAGTATATTTTGTTATTATCATAACAAGGGGATTTTGTAATAGTGCGAAGGCAGGTGGATTGGAATGATTGCATTTTTTGTATGTTACTTGGAACGGCATTAGTGGATTAGTGCATTACCCCAAATTTGTATACCATAATAGTATAATATAGGTACCTACCAAAGGGGAAAGATCAACATTTTGTAAACAAGGATTTTGAGTTTCTAGTTTAATTTTGATCGTAAGAGAGGACGTAATAAATGTAATCAGAAGTTAAGTTTTTACATTTGGCGAATATGTGGTCCTTCCAAGTTAATCATTTGTCGAAAATGAGCTCTGCTTGGTTGGTTTGAGGTAATAATTGGTTGCAAAGTTTGACTGGTGGACAGTAATTGTTAGGGAGAAAGTAATGTGGCTAGATTTGTTTGTATTAATTTTTATTTTCCATAGTGTGAACCAATTTTCGAGTAAGTTTAGATGGTTTTGAAGTTTGAAGCTTGTTACTGTGGGATCGGAATCGGAGGCTAAGATACAAATGTCGACGGAAAAAGTATTGAAAATGGTGAAAGAGGATGTAGGACGTAGGTAAATATGCATTGTATATTAGATATAAAAGAGGAGAAAGGTCGCTACCTTGGAGTACACCGGCGTTAATCATAAATTGGTTTGAAATTGAGTTGTTTAAATTTACTTGGAAAATTCAACACTGAGATAGTGATAGTGACGGAGAGGGTGGATAGTAGAATGATCAGCTCAAAAGCCATACTGAGAGTTAGGAATGATTTTATTTATTTTGAATTGAAGATGTTTAATATAAGTTTTTCAAATAATTTTCCAAGGGATGGAAGGAGGCTGAGGTATGAAGATGTTATATTTTTGGGTTTACCTGGTTTGTGTATTAGAATGAATGTTGAAATTTTCCAGTGATGGAAAATAAGAAAGTCTAAGCATTGCATTGAAGATGTGAGTTAAGATCTATAGATAACTACATTTTTTTTTATAATAATAACAAGAAAATTAATAAAGTTTAAATTATCCTAGATTCTACGACCTAGACTGACAAACTATATCTACTCAGAATCGTTTTTCATATATAATGATACCTATTATATCATTGAATTTAAATTTAATACTATATTCTATTACAGTAATCAATTTTTAACATTGTAACTTAGGTACTGTACAGTAGAGCGACATCCACTTACCTGCTCTTTTAATGATTTAAAAATTTAAAACAAGATTTCTCGTAAGTTATTTTACTTTTATTGAAAAAAAAAAATGTTAACTGGAAAGTCACTTATATGTTTGAAGTTATAATTTTTAAAACATTGGACGTTCAATCGATTTCTCATACAACGATTTTCTTATTTTGTTGTTGATCAAAAACTACTAAACGTGAGTACTCGAAACTTTCATCACATATTTATTTTATTATTTTATATACATGTCACATGATACAATTTTTAAATTATTTCAACTCTTATTAAGTTATTTATATACATATTCAATTTAATTTTTTATTAGTCTTATATTTTATAAATGTCAATAAAATTTTCAAGTATAATTTCAATTCAATTAATATTTCGTTGAGTCAAAAATCTTGAACATTTAATACAAATTTTTCTATAAGTTTATATTATAGCAGTTGGGGAAAATATTAATAATACGTTGGTACTTTATTAAATTGAAATTTTACAAATTATTTAGTTAAAATATCCTAGACTCACAACCGTCTCTGCTCAGAATCGTTTTTCGTATACAATAATGATTATATTGCATAATAATATGTTTTATTTTATTGTAATTATTTAAAATATAACCTAAGTGGTCAAAAAATTGATAACATGATTAATTAAGTAAACTATGTCACAAAAAGTATAAAATTGAAGAAATATGCCTTAAAAAAAAAATCGAAATAGGATATGCATTTATTATATTTTCATCCATATAAATATTTTATTATATATTATATATATTACCATTTATTACAGGTATTATCGTTTATTATATTATTGAACTTTTAGGGCCCCGTTGTAAAAAAATAAGGAGCCCCTAATTTAAAAATGTTATAAAAAAAAACTATAATATCGGGGTCCTCCAAATATTTCAAGGAGTGCAATGCACCGCTTGAACCGGTGGTTTATCCGCCTCTATATATTATGCAAAATACAATTTTATAACTAGCTTTGAGAAAACATGAAATGTGTAACCACAACCACAGGCTAATGACCTAGCTGTTGAAGCCTTTAATATCAATAAAAAAAAAAAAAAAAAAAAAACATGAAATGTTTGCTTCATACTCTGCCATTTTTGTAACCGTGTAAAACAAATATGCAAAGCTAAAAGTGATGTGTTATGAATTTTAGAATTTATTATCTTTAATTATTATTTCCCTAACACACTTAATATTATATCAATTAACAACTATATTAAATGGTTATTAACTTATAAGTCAACGCTGCAGACGTAGCTCATAGAACGGTATGATGAATAGGATCGTGGTATAAATTAAAAATAGATTAAAATAGAAAATAATAAAATAATATCAATTGCAACAAAATAACTGAACATTTTGTCACAGCATAAATATTTGTTTAGGATAATTAAGTATTAATGATAAATAATTATATTTACACGATAAAATTGTTAAAAATAGATAACTACCTAGAAAAAAAAATATACTTTTCATTTAATTAATATAAAAATAATTAGATCACTTATGTAATTCAATAATAACATAATTTAATGTCTACGACCCACAACCTACGACCTACGGCTGTATCTTTATTCTTCAAGGCATCTTGTAACACAAATTAGACATTGGAAAATGTATTAATATCGTTTCCGTCTGAATAAAATACCAATATCTATTATGCTTTCAATATTTAGGCTATTACTAATTAAATTATATACTTGGTAGTATAATATGTACCTAATAAATAATAATGCGTATTTTCGTTATTAGTTATTACCATACCATAATAGGTATACTTGTATAAGGTTAAGGTATAATGCAATTAAACTACATAATATTATGTGTTACTGGTTAGTCGTTTCGTTACCTTAATAATAATAATAATAATAATAATAATAATAATGATAATTATATTATTGTTATTCTGAGACATGACCTTGGCCAAACACGTCGTTCAAAACTCTGTAATAGTAATGCGGAGATTGCGATTTGTGCCATTTGTGGTGTTGATAGCCGCAAACTAATATCGCGAAAAAGCCTTCGGTCCCACACAATCCGTCAGCTGATCTGACGGCCAGCCGATCATATGATCATATGGACCAACCAGCACAGATGATAACGAGTCTCCGATTATTTCCTTTATTATTATTGTTGTTATTATTGCAGTGATTAAAAATGTGAAATAAATAAATTAAAGTATTAAATAGCTTATATGTTTAAGAATATTGTTATATATATACACTATGCGTCGAGTTGTTGCATTATTATTTGTTTTGTTTTTTAAACGCACTATTATTGTAGACTTAGCCCAGTTTCATTCCGTCTTCGTTCTATTGCTTGCATTAACGTTTTGTCCAACATAAATTATATTCGTAAGCATAACAGCTGAGGAGTGTCTTCTGTGCAATTTTGTTTCCTCATTGTATTCCTTATCTTTGGTTTGCATTTTTTGCGCATTGTTTTGCAATTTGCATTTGTAAACGCAGGCCATTCTCTTTTAAAAACTAGACATGTAAAACCGTCATGATGGAATTCATACACGCTAGTGCGTTGCCGTCCGGCAGACGCCAATAAAAATAGTATGTATTTTTAAAATTTTTATTTACAGATTCATATTAGGGACTTAGGTACATGATGAAATTATTACATCATTTTCGATGTAAACATTTATTTAGCTAATTTCTCTGACATACACTTACCCACTTAATGAAGGTAAAAAAGGTATTTTGAGTGTTTTGTACATAGTTTAGATTTTAAATTGCCTTGTAAATTTCTATTAAATCATAGGATACCTTCTTATTTTTGTATTATACTAAGTTATAGCTTTTAAGTGAGGTTCCATTAAAAATTAATTATTAACTCATTTGCTAGGAATATAATTATTAATTACATTATTGTAAACAAATTAAGAAATATTTTTATTTTTTATTAAAGCTATCTATAGGTGGTATACCTATATAAAAATCAAACAATTAGATATTTATACTATAGCCCTGAAAGCCTATTTTTAGTAAAAATACATTCAACTATTCTTTCATACATATATTCCTAATTTATATTTTTACATTTTACATTTATTATTCTTAATTTGAATGTAGGTTCATTATGTAACATTTAATTATTATTTTAATGGTTTATTTTCTTAAATGTAAACTTATAATAATTCTTGAAATATGTCTTAAAATTTAGATCTATGAAGTATCTATTTATAAGTTCTATATCTACTACTCAAACTTAATGTCGTTGATTGATATTTACTAATAATTTTACAAAGTGTGTAATGTGTCTATTATACAAGTTAGAAATTATTTCTGACAATTAAATTAATATCAATGGAAATTATTGGAGCTATAAATCTATGTATTAGTAAATAATATATTGTATTATTATACCTACTTGTTAAATGACATAGGCATATTTTTAATACCTTCCTTAGGTAATATATCCTTTTTTAGTGTACCACAACATGTACAGTCAGAATTTAATTATTTGTTAATACCTTTACCTTTTAATTATTAAGGTGCCTTAATTTAAATTTTTATATTTTTAATGACTTAAAATTCATAATAATTGTTATTCAAATTGATTGATTTTTATCTTAACAAATATTAATAAGTCATCTTTGCTTAACAATTGAAATACATTAAGTATTGTTTTTCCTAAAAATTAACTTATATTCATTGTTATATTCATCTTTCACAATGATAAAAATATAATTGTTTTGTTTAATGTTATAAGTTATCTTTTAAATTTATTTTGTTCAAAAAAATACATTTGAACTTGTTGTTTTTTTGGTTTCAGATCTTAAGTTAAACATTTTCATGCTACAAAATTAGTGTATTGTTGCAAAGTGCAATATATAAAATATAACCATGTACTTATGACAATATATTTGACTACAGAAGTTGTGGTAACAAGAAGATATTGCACGAATAGATCCGTTTTCTAAATAAACACATCATTTATCATGGAAAACCTTTTAGTTTATCATGTTGACATTGGAAGATGGATTACATGTGACTTTAGCATGCTCAATAAAACGTAAAATTACTATCTTTCTAACTGATACCTATTATATACTTATTTTATCTATTTAGTATGATAATTAATTTTCCAAAAACATTGTAGAGTATCTGAATTAAAGTTACAAATTGAAAAAAAGACTGACATCCCGGTGAACAAGCAAGTTTTGCTAGTTAGTGGTGGAGGCCATCTAGACCCATTCAAGGCCGTTTCATGTTATTGTGCCGGTACTGATACAAGCCCATTTTTTTTGTTTAGCAAAAGACTAATTGATCATCTTGAACCACCTTCTGCTTATTTTGATACTCGTCCAGGTAAGCTTTTGTAGTTTGTCTAAGAAATAATATATAATACATAAGAATTATTTTTTAATGTCTATAATATATTTATACCTAAAAGGAATTTTATTTCCTATTATTACAAATTACTAAGACACAAACAACATATATTTAATAAACCTACTTGAAAATATAAAAAATATAAAAAATCAACACCAGATAAATTTTATATATGAATATAGAGAGAAAGTTTATATTAATTATTTTTATATGTATTTTTAATTTAAATTAGTAGTCAAAATGAGTAATAGGTATGGTAAACATTTGCTATACTACATGTGATATAGATACAAATATACAGCCAGCAACAACTATCTAATTGTTTTATTTGTATATAATCACTACGGCTAGGATTTTAATGCCCTAATAAATTTCAAAAAATGCATTATATATAATGTAAATTATAAATAATGGCATTATTATAGCTTAAACATTGGAAAAAAATTTAAATATGATGCTACAATACCTACTGTATTTTTTTTTGTTTTTTATGTATGGTGATATAAAATTAATAATACATAATAGGTATATAATGCGAATAACTTGAGCAGAAAGGCCTTACTAAAGTTATTATTGACGATAAATTGTTGTTTCATATAATTTATTATACATACTGTCGCAGTTTGTCAAAAGTCTCTAGAAAATTGCAACAATTTTTGTTCATTTTATTAAAACATTATGAAATATGGTCTTAAAACTATGAAAATGTACTAAAATTGTAAAAAAATGCAAAAAATTTACTTTAAAATAATCAATATCACCGCCATAACACATTTTATACTTATGGATAAATGTTTCAAAACATTAGAAAAAAAATGTCTTAGCATCAATATCCTAGCTCTAATAATCATTAATCAAGATGAAATGGATCAATATAACATTAGTATATGACTAATAATTACACCACACAACTACACAAGAAATGAATGTATATATATATCTTAATAATACTAGTTCATATGAATGTATTTTATTTTTACATTCAAATTTTAAATTGGTATATAGTATATTTAATCATATTAATCATCTACATAATATATTTTACTATATATTTAACAATTCTATTAACATTTCTTCTAGACTGGGCAGATCAAACGTATTAGTTCTATAGTAATAAGTAGGTTAGATGCATCGAAAATTCTTGTTATAATTTACAATATTTTAGCTATTTCTTGACAATGAAATTGTTCATGTTTTATTTTTGTGTTTATAATTAAAAAATTGTTTTTCAAATGCATTGATTTATAATTTAATTTTAATTTAACACATCCATTACAGTGACTTGTACATTATTTTGTATTTGAGAAATCATAAAATGTTTGTTTAAACATCTAAAAATTGAAAATTTAATTCATAAGTTATTTTGCTGGAGTTAAATTTTTTTTTATTAGTGTTTGAAGGTAAAGTTTTGATTAAATTGGATACTTAAACAATTTTGGTTATTTTGTTATTACTTTTTTAGCAATAAAATATAGCAACATTGTTAGTAATAATATGAAACAGTGCTTGGAAAGCAATGTTTTGGAACTCGCATTTGAATCCTTACCCTAGTTATTGATATTACTTATTCAAAAAATATTACTGTTAGAATTCAAATATTCCATTGTTGCTTAAATTATCATTTTATAAATACAACATAATTTTCAAAATGTATAGACTTATTTTAGCTTCAACACCTATAACTAATATCCATAAATTACAAAATATTGACTGTCGACAACACATGATTCATATCGTTTTTATGGTATAACTGTGTTGATTTATTAGTTAATAATTGCTAGTTATATTTATATAAAACAATTTTTTAATAGTAAATTATTATGTATACATATATTGGGTGATCTTTTTAATGCATGATACACCACATAAATTTATAAATATATACTGAAAATGAACAAAGTATTTTTAATATTCATAAGGTATCGTGTAAAGTATATATTCTAATTTGGCTATTTGTACCAAATAACTATTAGTTAGCAGTGATTGAAACAATAAAAACAAATTCATCTATTAATAATTATATCATAATTATTGGTTATTATTCACTTAAACTATAAATTTCTTATACTATTGTTAATATTTAGTTAAAATTGATGGAATAAAATTATGCAAATATAATATAGTTGCTTATTTTTATAATACTTATACCATGATGTCCTCCAATTCACTGTGGAGAAAATTCACCTTAAAGATAGTAATAATTATTTTTGTTGATTCACTAAATTGCGTATTATTATATACATAATTTTAATCATGAAAAATAAGACAGCTGGAAGATGGTTATTAAAATTTAATATTTAAATTTAGAATTTTTATTTTCTTGTTTTAAAAGACTTGCCTAGAAAAAGTAATTCAGTGGAAGGATAGAATAGTTGTCATGTTAATATACAAAATGTGAATATCATATAAGCATATGGAAATGCTTGTTCGCATAAAAAAAAAAGAAACTAAATGCACCAGTAAAAAGAATATAACAAACAAAGTCCAATAATTAAAACAATACACCAATCAATGACTCTTTTATGTTGAATACTTCTTAATTTTAAATTAAAATTGTAGAATATTTTAAAAACAGACTTATTATTTTATAATATTTTACTACCCATATGATAAATTGATATACAATGAACAAATATATTTTATATTATTAAACATCATAATATATTATATATATATATATATATATATACCCTAATGATACAATTTATTACAATGTTGAGTTTTGATTACTTAAATTTTAAGGAGAGTAAAATTTGACCTCTTTATTTTTCAAGTTATGAATGATTTTGAGTTATTCAGGTGTTTGACTGTACTTGTGTTCATAGAATAAGCCTCCATTATTTGTTATATCATAAAAAATTCTTTATTTTATTATAAATAGTTGAACTGCTATCTCAGAATTGTTAAACATCCTTATAAATTAAGTATAAATCAATATGTATATTGCAATTTTAATGTATGCATTTGAATAAATTACTTTTATAAAACTTGCATTTTACTTTTTTTTCATTGTTTCAGTATACTAAAATTAGCATTACTTTTAAATTCTAAGTGGAATAATGAAGGTATTTATTTTACAATGGTAATATGTGTTTTTGTTTTGCCTGTCATTAACTATGAATCAATAATCTAGTTGGTATTTTTGTGATGTTGAAATTTAAATTCTGAGCGAAGCAATGAATGTATTGATTTTACAATGTTGTGTATGGTTTTTTTTTGTGTCTGTGTACATGATAAGTTGTCAAAATAAAGCTTCGATCTTTAATTTCAATAGCTTTTCCAGTTGGAAAGTAAATCTAGTTGGTGTATTGGGGAGGTCAAGTTTTGAAATTTCCAGCTTTCAAAAGCATCGGGAAAAACAAACAAAAAAAAGCGGGAAAGTGGACGTCGCTCTGCTGTACGTACAGTAGGTTACAAGTGGGTTACTGTAATGGATGGAATTAAATTTGAATCTAATGATATTATATCAAAAACGAAAAACGATTCTGAGCAAAGACGGTTTATCTGTCTAGGATATATTATAGATTATTAAAAATTTTCAAATCTTAGATTTAAAAGAAAATTTTTTATGAATTTCTAGCTTAAAATAATTTGCGAATTTTCGTGATTTTTACGTAATATGTTGTCAAAATTCAAAATTTGAATGCTTATAAAAAAAAATTGTGACTGTATTTCTTTTATTTTTCAACTGCTATTGTAAAAATATGTTAGGAGCTTTGTATTAAACTTTCAAATCTTAGATATAAAAAGAAAATTTTTTATGAATTTCTAGCATAAAATTATTTGAACATTGCCGTAATTTTTACGTATTTAGTCAAAATTTGAACTTTAAATGCTTATAAAAAAAATTCATGCCTATGTATTTTTAATATTTTTTAACTGCTATTGTTACAATGTGTAGGAAGCCTTTTATTAAATTTTTAAGCTTTTCTACCCAACAAATACATTTTTATCGATATTTATAGAAAAAGAACTAAAACGGTTGTAAAATTAAAATGTCAGTGAACTGCTCAAAACAAATCTAAATATTTTGAAAATTGTATCAAATATAGAAAATGCCTATATAAACATTCAGTGAAAATTTCAAGTATCTCCGGTCATTTGTTTTAGAGTTGGTACACCAAAATAAGAAAATTGCTAAATGTAAAATCCAGCGAAAATCTAATGTTGTAAAAATTTAAATTCCAAATGCTCATAAAAATGTAATTTGAATTTCCGGTGGACATTTTTTTTGTGATAAAGATTGACAAATTTGTAAGGAATCTTGTATTAAATTTTAAAATCTTAGATTTAAAAAGACAATTTTTTATGAATTTCTAGCTTAAAACAATTTGCGAATTTTTGTTATTTCTACGTATTTTGTCAAAATTCAAAATTTGAATGCTTATAAAAAAAATTGTGACTATGAATTTATTTTATTTTTCAACTGCTATTGTAACAATATGTTAAGAGCCTTGTATTAAATTTTCAAGATTTTCTACCCAAAAAATAAATTTTTATCGATATTAATTTAAAAAAAACTAATAATGATCGAAAATTTCATATACCTATGAATAGTTTAACTTAAGTCAAAAAATTTTGAAAATTTCATGATGGATAGAATTCACTTATATAAACATTGGGCGAAAATTTTCATGTATCAATGGTCATTTATTTTAAAGTTACATCAAAAATCAAAATCGATTTTGTCGAAAACTGATTGTGCGTAAAATTTCGCGTTTTTCCCTTAATTTTTAGTTTGTTTATCCCGATTATTTAATAAAATATTAAGAATTTTTTACTTTTGACCCCCAAAGTACCAACTAGATTCACTTTTTGATCGAATAAGGTACTGAAGTCAACAATCGAAGCACTTTTACTGCCCCAAAACGTGATGACAGACACAAAAAAAAAATATTCATAATTTTCACAAATTTTTGTCAATATTTGAACTTCAAATGCTAATAAAAAAAAATTGTGCCTATGTATTCTTATAATTTTTTAATCACTATAAGAAAAACTTATGAGGAACTGTGTATTAAATTTTCAAGTATTTTGATAGGTCCAAAAAAATTTTATCGACACTTCAAAAAAATGTTTTCAGAAAAATTGAAAATTTCAGTTGTCTATAAATATCTCAAAAAAAGTCAAAATATTTTGAAAATTAAATCATCTAAAGAAAATGCCAATCTAAATAACTGGTAAAATGTTCAAGTGTCTACGACTTATACTTTTTGAATAATAACAAATATTTAAAAACGTTTGAGGATAAATCGTTATCGTTACGCTATTTCGTAAAAATTTAAAATTCAAACTTAAAATTTTTCCTATAATGATGTTCAAGTTTTCTCTATAGATATTTAAAGGAAAACTTATGGAAAACTTAGTGTTGTATTTTTAATACTTAGTTATTAACACAAAAAGTTTTATGATTTTTCAACTTCAAAATTACTTGCAAATTTTCGCTGTTTCGACAGATTTCGTAAAAATTTGAACTATAAACGCTTATAAAAAAAAATTGTGACTAACGATTTTTAATTTTTTTTAGCTACAATAATAACAACTGATAAGGAACTTTGTATTAAATTTTCAAGTTTTTTTGGTCATCCAACATTTTTTACCGATACTTCAAAAAAAAAATTCTCAAAAAATCGGAAATTTCAGTGATCTATAAATAACTCAAAAAAAGTCAAAAATTTTTGAAAATTAAACTGTAAAAAGATATCACTAATATAAACATTTGGTGAAATTTCAAGTATTTACAGTGATTAGTTTTTGAATTACAACCATATAAAAAAATCGATTTGGTCGAATTTGGTTTTTTGTCATTTTTTTTTTTTGTTTTTCTCGATAATTTTGAAAACTGTTGGAAAATGTTTTCATTTTGACCTTTATAATACACCAAGGATATCAACTTTTACATCGGAAACCACCCCCAAAGTTTGAAATTGAAGGATTATTTCGACTAGTTATGCTGTACACAGACTCAAAAAAAAAAAAAAAAAACACACACATCATTGTAAAATTAATACGTTCATCACTTTGTTCAGAATCTAAAAAAAAGCGGGTAAGTGAATGTCGCTCTGCTGTATATTAGGGGGTGGGGTGGACCTCTGACTAGGGTAGGTTAAATTTGAATGCAATGATAGGAATCATTGTATACGAAAAACGATTCTGAACAGAGATGATTTGTCAGTTTAGGTCAGTAGTTCTCAACCTTTTTTGATTCATGTCACCTTTAGCCACTAGAATCAAACACTGCGTCACACTAACATCAAAATAATAAACAATCTTAGCTGTATATTTATTACTAGGTACACGTGTTTATCGGACCAAAAGATTAAATATAAATAATACAAACTATTATAAAGATACGAACTTTGAGGTATGTTATGTACATGACAGTGGTGGTATAGGTGGTATAGGTGTATAATATATTTATTATAAGAAATTATATGACTGTTTTCGAAAAAATTAATTTTTAAAATTTTTTTTCTTTTCTTGTTAAAATTCTGCGTCACCCCTAAGCTAGGTCCATGTCACCCTTAGGTGACATGTCACCCCGGTTGAGAACTACTGGTCTAGGTCCTAGACTCTAGGATATATTATATTTAAATATTGTCATATTATCTTCTATTTCTATCTTTCTATTTTGAAACAAATATTTTATTATGCCATGTTTTGTATGTTTGAAGTATTTTAGGTTTTTGCTTGTTTTCAAATTTTGGTGCTATTTTTAGCTAATTTGTATAAAATAAATTTTATTTTGTATTTTCATGAATCTAGTTTATACTATGTGGTATGAAAAATAAAGAAAAGCTGTCATTTTTTTTTATTATATTTTGTTTGAATCTATAGAAAAAATATAAATATATTCGTTTTTGTTCTTATTAATATCTATTTTAAAGTAGTCCAGTAAATTGGTCTATTGAATAGTTAACAATATTATGACTATATATAATATATATAGGTATGTTTATTATTTTGTTTAATATTCTGTCATACATTCATACATATTTTTTTTAAATTGTGAATAGAATAATTTTTAATTTTTGCTATTTTCTTTTTTTTAGGGCATATTATAACTCTTATTTTAAGGTTTTTTAGGTCATATAGCGTATATTTCAGTTAATTTTAGTGCTATAAAAATTCAGAGCCCTGATTATGATATACTTATTGTAATAAAATTGTATTTTGCTTATCTATTTAATTATATTTAAAAACTGCTTATAATCATAGCCGCAACTAGAGGCCAAACACTGGGGGTGCTAAAATTATGTAGATGAAACAGGTCCGTGGGGGCTACTCCTAGGGGTGTGGCCCCTAAGTACTATTCTTCAATTTTATAATTACTATAACCAATCTCAAATACACTGTAAAAACATAAGCACAATAATATTTAAGTATCTAAACAGTAATATACCACATAAATACATTAGGTATAATACCTATATATATATTCATATAATGACCTATTATAAACAGATAAAAATGTCAATATTACATAACTAATATTTGATCCAACCAGGGGTTAAAGTGGAGGGGGACGCAGGAGGACTCAGTCCCCTTACCTCTGACGGCGGTTAAAAAGCGTCCCCTTTAACAAATTAGGATTTTATACATTAGACATTATACCTAAAATTATATATGGAACGCTTAAAACTTTATGGAGACATCAGTCCCCTCTGGAATTTTTCCCCACTTTAACCTCTGGATCCAACCATATTATATAACTATAATCATCATAAATAATTTGTGTTTCCACCAAAAATGCCATATAAAAAACAATCTTGCGTTTAATAAAGAAAACTTTTTTCATTTGATTTTTCCATTTTTGGTATTTTTGATCTAGGGGTGCTAAATTAACGGCTGGGGTGCTAAAGCACCCCCAAGCACCCTCCTAGTTGCGCTTATGCTTATAATATATAACCCTGTCAACTGATTAATTAAATTTTTTAACTCATGTTTCAGATATAGACTTTACTAGAGAACATCTTAGGTCTCAAGGAATGCCACCTACAATAGAAGCATTAAATGTTAGAGTTTCTCTAGCACAGCAATATAGTGAAAATGCTCAATATAATTTAAATTGTATAGATATCCTTATCAATGACCAACATATGATGCATCAAGGTTTTATTAAATAATATTTTATTTTATTTTTTATTTTTATGAATCTTTCAAATTACATTTTATTACAATTTTAAGCACTATGCTATATTCTAAATAAAAAACGCAGTTAGCAGTTGACTTGTATACAAGGGTGTGACAATATTATATAGCAGGCATATAGATATCTTGGTGGGAGTTGACAGCCATTCAGTTGTACATAGAGGGATTTGAGAGTACATGCAGTTAAAAACATTTCCACATTCACCCACCTACTCATAATTTTTTTGTTATTTTAAATAAATATTCTTGCTAATCTCTACCTAATTATGATCTTTTACTCAATGTATTCAATTATAATCACTTTTTATCAACTGTAGATCAGGGAATTAATATTCCTAAGTACTGTAATGTAATAATATAATAATTAATAAAATTGTTTATAAAACCAGTAATTTTTCATCTACCCCCTCCAAGAGCACATGCAATTGCAGTACTTAATAATCTATCTGGGTGTTACGCATTCACCAATGAAAACTGGTTGTTGCTAACTGTTTTTCTTAACTCAAATAGATAATATATGTATATATTTTTTTATGTAACATGTAATTTGAATGATTTCCATCATTGTTTATATATTAAAAAAATGATTTAAAGGTTGGTCAGCAGCTGTAGCGAATATGCTTGATACAGTAGAAAAGTTTAAACTTAAAGCTGATATATTTGAAAATGATTTTAAACGATATCTCAATGGACGAGAGGACAGTATTAAATTACTTAGCAAGTATGTTGTGTTGTGTTGTAAAGTTAAGTTTAGGAAAATAATATTATAGGCACTAATAGAATTAGGATATAATTATTTTACACAGTGAAACCTAAAAATTTTGTTATTTGTTTTAAGATAGACAAACATCAGCTTTCAAATATATCTACTTGATTTTCATCCTTGATAATTTTGTTTAACTTTAGTATAACTATTTACTGTTTATCTTTTTGAATGTATTTTTTTTAAATATGTGTGCATTTTTAAATATTTTTTTATTTGTATTCGATAGGTATTAAAAAAAATAAAACTAAACTTTATACTATTAAGTAATAGAATATTAACCATATTACAATGCTTTGTAGAACTTATAGTTGTTAATATGACTGCTTTTGAAATGTATGCAAGATACCAAATTTTATCTTATAGTTAGACATTGATCAAATTTCAGTTTTAAGAAAGTTCCTTTCTCCATAAAAGAAACATGTCTCACCCCTGTTCATTTCTGAACATACAAACTCGTTTCAATTTTTGTTTATTTTTCAAACTAAATTATTTAAAAAAATTGTTATTTTAGATTAATAATTTTAATTATAATTTTAAATAAAAGAACAATGACCAATGAATTAAACTAAAATCCCTCCTATTAATTTTTATGAAAGTATATATTTAACATTGTTTAACCTGATTTTTTTCAGTTTTAATGATATTTTGATTGAAATTTCAAAAATTCCTTTGCTACCGGCACTTTTAGAAAATAATTCTGAAGAACAATCACATATGGATAATTCAACAGTTGATATGAAAAATGTAGTTCATCAGTCATTACTTGAATGGGTAACAGCTCGTCAAGGTTTATCAAATTTGGAACATATAGTTGAACATTGTGAAAATAGTTTAAAACAGGTATAGATTAGGTCTATTTTTAAATAATGAATTATTATTTAATACTACAAATATTTATCCTGTTAATAGTTTGATGAAGAAATGTTAAATGCAGTCTTACAAGAAGTATCCAACATGAATGAATGCTCTAGTCGAAGTGATTGTTCTGAAATTAAAGGACTTGAACATAGGTTATTTAAACTTGCCCAAATGATGGATGAAAGTAAACGATTAGCAACAGAACAATATAATCT
The DNA here is from genome assembly GCF_037042655.1 of Diuraphis noxia. Lineage (NCBI taxonomy): Eukaryota > Metazoa > Arthropoda > Insecta > Hemiptera > Aphididae > Diuraphis > Diuraphis noxia. Next base: position 30,191,792 of record NW_028301711.1, read on the forward strand.
TGCCGATGTAAATATTAATAGTATTTTTTTAATGAATTTTAAAATTATAACTATTTTCTAGATACAATTTTGTTATAATATTCTACATCTGTTTTTAGAATATAAAAATGAATCATGCAAAAGCTGCAAATGAAGGTGATGTATCAGTTATTAGCGTGTTGTTAGCATCTCATGATAAGCAATTAGAAATGATGAATAAAAATAATTTACGGCTGTGTGATATTCGAAATAGAAGTATTTTAGCAAAACAAGAACTTTGCAACAATCTACATCCACGACTTAAGTAAGTCATTATTGATTTAAATTATTGTTATGCTTAGAATTTATCGCTATATTTTATTTTTGAACCTAATATCTTGTGTGTATAATTTTATTATATGGATAAACAACATTTTAAAACTTATATACAATTGTAAATATAAAATTGTAGTATAAGTCATTGGAATAAAATAAAATGTAATGTCTTAAAAATGTCAGTTAATATAGCCACATTTATATGTAAAAGAAACCAAATAACTACATTCAAATGTATTGATTGTTTTTAAATAATTATTAATACAAGTAACTAATTTAAATCATAATAAAATATTATACATACATAAATTATAAATACATATGAATAAGACTAAATACATTGTTCACAATACTAGTACACATTCCAAAAAATATTTAGTTATTTAAGCTTTTAAAGTAAGTGTTTGGTTCTCTCAAAACTTATTTAATATCATTTTTAGCAATCTATAGACAATCAAAACTTAAATTTTTATTGTACTAAAATCGATAAAAAATTCCTACCATTTTAAATAAAAGAATATTTTATTACGAATTTCATAAATACTTAATCTTTCTTTAAACTGAATAAGCTATACTATTGTATTTAATCATAAAGATAAGTAATTATAACACTATGAAAATGTTATAAAACTTGTAACCATTAAGGTAAAAATTATTATTTAAAAATACTGCTGTTCAAAGCTTTTTTTATTTCTTATTTAAGATTTTATTGAAAACTGGATATAATTTAATTTATGATATGTGTTTATTGGGTCATCAATATTTATATGTAAAAAGCGGGTAAGTGGATGTCTCTCTGCTATACATTAGGTGGTGTGGTGGACCTCTGACTAGGGTAGGTTAGATTTGAATGCAATGATAGGTATCATTGTATACGAAAAACGATTCTGAACGGAGGTGATTTGTCAGTCTAGGATATACATATTATATTTATATATTGTCATATAAGTATTCTATTTTGAAACAAATATTTTATTTTTCAATTAGGACACATTTTGCATAAGGCATGGTTAATTAATTTTTCCAAAAACATTGCATGTAGTTATCATAATACATAATACCTTAATAATTATCATAGATATACATATACCTGGTTTGAGGATAAATCATTATCGTTACGCGATTTCATAAAAATTTAAAGCTCAAACCCTCAAAACATTTTTTCTATAATGACGCTTCAAATTTTCCCTATCGCTATTTGAAGGAAAACTTATGGAAAACTTAGTGTTGAATTTTTTAACCTTAGATATAAATACCAACAATTTAATGAATTTTGAACTACAAAATAATTTGCAAATATTCATGGTTTTAACAAATTTTTGTCAATATTTGAACTTCATATGCTAATAAAAAAAATTTGTGCTTATGTATTCTTATAATTTTTTAATCACTATAAGAATAACTTATGAGGAACTTTGTATTCAATTTTCAAGTATTTTGATAGGGCCAAAAAAATTTTATCAACACTTCAAAAAAATTGAAAATTTCAGTTGTCTATAAATATATCAAAAAAAGTCAAAATATTTTGAAAATTATATCATGTAAAGAAAATGCCAATCTAAATAAGTTGTAAAATGTTCAAGTATCTACGACTTATACTTTTTGAATAATGACAAATATTTAAAATCGTTTGAGGATAAATCGTTATCGTAACGCTATTTCGTAAAAATTTAAAATTAAAACGCACTTAAAATTTTTCTTATAATGATACTTCGAGTTTTCTCTATAGCTACTTGAAGGAAAACTTAGTGTTGTATTTTTAATCCTAAGTTATTAACACAAAAAGTTTTATGATTTTTCAACTTCAAAATTACTTGCGAATTTTCGCGTTTTCGACAGATTTCGTAAAAATATGAACTATAAACGCTTATAAAAAAAACTGTGACCAGGGTTGGGCAGTATCTTCGATACAAGTATCTTCGATACAAGTATCTTAGATACGTATCTTAGATACATTTGTATCTTGTATCTTGTATCGCGATACAATTATATGAAGTATCGAGTATCTTGTATTGCGATACTTCAAAGCAAAGTATCTTGTATCTAGTATCTCGATACTGCATTTTTAGTATCTTGCCCTTAGAAATTATTTTTCAGTACCGATAAATCATAAAATATAGTTATATATAATATATGTGATATATTTGATATATATATCTGTAGACTCCATGGCAGGATTTATTAATAATCCTACTAGAAATAAATTATCTGATTCAACTTTTGAAAAACTTGTATTTTTAAAAGGAAACAAAGATAAATTATCTTTTTAATTTATCTTTGTTTCTTAATTATTAAAAATTAATGACGTTATGTATAAGACTGGCTTATACTATTATTTATTAAAATATACTAGGATTTAGGACATTATGTTATTACTAAAATTATTTTTATTATGTATTTATATAATTTTTAATGTAGAATTATTATTGATGTAATTATTATTATTTAATTGTTCTGTAATTGTATTGTGATTATTTTTGCATCGTTGACGACAACGAGATTACGTAATATCGTAATTGATTTATTTTATTATTACTGAATAAGTTTCAATTTTTATTATTTTATTTGCCATATTTAACGAAGTGGTCATCCCCATAATAATAAATATATATATATATATTTTTTAAAACAGTGACTAATTTTATTAAAATGTATCGAGTATTTAGTATCGAGTATCTAGTATCGCGATACTCCAAAGCCAAGTATCGAGTATCTAGTATCGCGATACTCTATAGCCAAGTATCTGGTATCTTGTATCGCGATACTCCAAAGCAAAGTATCTTGTATCTAGTATCTCGATACTGCTTTTTGAGTATCTTGCCCAACCCTGACTGTGACTAACGATTTTTAATTCTTTTTAGCTACAATAAGAACAACTCATAAAAAACCTTGTATTAAATTTTCAAGTGTTTTTGGTCATCCAAAATTTTTTACCGACACTTCAAAAAAAAATTCTCATAAAAATTGAAAATTTCAGTGGTCTACAAATAACTCAAAAAAAGTCAAACCATATAAAAAATCAATTTGGTCAAAAACTGGTTGGGCGTAAAAATTCCCGTTTTTCTGTCACTTTTTTCTTCTCAATTTTTTTGAAAACTGTTGGAAAATGTTTACTTTTGACCTCTATAATGCACCAAGGATATTCACTTTTCCATCAGAAACCACCCCCAAAGTTTGAAATTGAAGTATTATTTCGACTAGTTATGCTGTACACAGACACAAAAAAAAAAACACACATCATTGTAAAATCAATACATTCATCACTCCGTTCAGAATCTAAAATAAAATTAAAACTGGCTAGTGGTATTTAAAAATTGTATGTACAATAAACTTATATTTTTGAGGAAAAAAAATATCATTGTGTTGTATATTATATATTATGTTAATAATTTTATTTTTAGGTGGTTAATTGTTATAGAAAATAAAGTTAGTGATGTTGAAGCTATTATGCTGTTATATAGTGACAGCATTAAATTGACTCGTGAATATTTGGATGTTGTTGAACAGTTACATAATACGCCAACACTTTATTTCAATGCAGTTGCTGAAGTTGTTAGAAGACGCATATTTTCTCAAGCATTACTTATTGTAATTAAATTTCTTGAATTTGTATTCAAAGAGTTACCCATGAGAAATAGTTATTTATATTATGTATTAAATGTTATATTTCCAATTTTAGTGGTCTAGTGATCTTGCTTGTCATATGATGGCACGTCATTCAGATGAAATTGCTAAACGTAAAAATTTTCAAGCCCAATTTGAAGGTCACTTCTTAAGTCCACTATTTCCTGGATTAGAAGATATGCCACCAGCATTTGCAACACAAGCACCTCCAATATTTGATTATAATTTACCAAAAGTAATATCAATGAATTATTTCAGTAGATTAATAATTCATTAAACATCTGCTAAATTTTTTCAATTTTCAGCTTTGTTTAGAAGATTTAGATATTTTAATTAAAAAATTGCCTCAAATAGCTCGTGTAACATCAGTACCTAATTTTAATGCAATAACTCAGTTCTTCTTATCAAAATCCATACAAGAAGATGGTACACTAGCTATTGAATATAATAACGATCACAAGTCTGTAGCAATGGATACAAGTAATCTAATGTTAGGAGATATGAATACAATAGAAGAAAAACTTAATGAAGTTATGACAGCAGTTGGCATTGGATCTTGTAAGATTGATATGCAACTAGAATCAGATGTCGTTAAAAGAACACATTCAGAGATGTATGTATTTTCATTTTAACATATTTACTTGTGATAATGCACAATAGCACAATTTAATACCTTTCTTATATGCCATGTATTAATAATACACTCTGCAAGGTCACCATTAAGATTAAACTATTTATTTGTTGTCATTGTTTTTTATAAGTAATATTTCATCTGTACATTAAGTCGTAGATTGATATATAATTTTTAAATTTTTAATAATTATTTTTGAAGCCCAACCTTTTCAGCATTACATTGAGGATAGTCAAATATGATTCGCATTAAACATGTTATGTTTTTTTTCATGAATTAGAATTTGAATATTAGCACCTCCTATTTTGAATGTTTATGATAGTATGATAATTTATCATTAGTTTCATGTAATATTTTAAGGTATCCTGAATATTGAGAGTATACTATTTATGTGTAAAATCTAATTGTTGATTTGTAATAAAATAGATTTTCATACTTTAAATAACAAAAGCACTTATATTGAAAATAAAATGGGCTTGTTTTAATTAGTGGTATTATCGGCATTTTAAGTTATAACAGTGAATATTTCTGCATTTGCTGTTTAATCTTTCATGAATAGAATGTTATTCATATTAAAACTTAATTCATGAATAAAACTTAATTTTCAATGTTCCCTACTTATTACAATTTTCTTATAGTTTATTTATTAACAGGTAATTACCAATTATGGTTATTTATTATATATAATTTAACAATGTAAAGTCTTATAAGATATAATTAAAATATTAGATAGGTATTGTGATAAATACATGGATTATACATTTTTAAAAATAACTGGTAAGTGGGTAACAATTTGCTTTGGATTAGGTGTCTAAAGAGTTTTGTAATGGAAATGATGTGTTAAATTTGAATATAAAAATAATTTTATATGAAAAACAGTTCTTAGTGAAGAGAAAGGCAGTCCTTCAGCTTATAACATAACTAATTATACTAGAGATATTATTGTGATTAAAGTAAATTACATTTGAAAATGTCATTGTTTGTACTCTAAAAGTATCTATCAACTACCTGCAAATAATATTTTTTATCAAGTATAAAAAAATAACTAAAATATTTATTCTTGGTTTTAATGTGTAATTTTGTTCAAATTTGTAAAATGTCAGTAAAATAGAACTGTGTTTAGATATTTTTGGATATTTTTGATACAGGATTCTATTGATGAACATTTTTGTTGTAAATTTTAAATTATTAGCCAAAAAATTAAACATTTTATAATTATTAACTACAAAATAATTTGAATATTTACTTTATATAATTATATAAAATTATATTTTGAGAAATATATCAAAATCTCGACTTTAAATACTTATCAAAAATAACTTTCCTATAGATCTTTGTTTAAATACTTTCACTATAGATATCATCACTATCACTGTTTTTTCTTAAAGCAATTTTTTTTGTTCTCATATAATAGTATTGTTTCAATTATTATTTGAAGAATATCATCATTTTTGATGACTTGTTTTTTCGTGAAATTTCAATCTCGTTTGCTGTATTATTTTATATTTATTCATGTTTTTTCTTTTGTTCTCTATGACTTCTATAAATCCTTCAGACCGAATAATTGAAAGCTTATGGTACTCTGATTTTGAATGACCATTAAGACGTTGAATGGCGTCTCTCCATTTTGTAAAAGGCTAAAGGTTTTATTATCAAAGCATCTAATTGATGATATATTTCTTTATCAACTATATTATTGGCAAATAAAACACGACATCTGTACAATTGTACAATGTATGTATCTCGTAATTTTTCCAAGTATGCTAGCCAAAGATAATGGTTAAGCCAATCCATTTGAAATTTTAGTCGCCATTGTGTTCAATAGGAAATTTTTTTCGATAGTGTCCAAGAGTTTAAAAAAAATCATATTATCCCGTCTTTAATATCAGAAATTGATAAATCCAATTTCTAGTGAATTATTTTCACATAATTCATTGATATTTTTGGCTCAGGCTGTGTTTGCGGAGTATTAAGTACATCGGTTATCAGTTGCAATACCATGAATATTTCCTGACTTATTTTCATTTTCTGCATTATTTAAAAATTTTTTCACACCAAAACTTAATAATGATGATTGATCATGACCACTGACCACTACTTCTTTTCATTTTTGAATTAACTTTGTAAACTAATAATTCAATTTTAGAATTCACTATTAAATCTCAACGCATGAGAGTAACGATTTAATAAACTGTACCGTGCCATCGTCACACGATACACACAATCGAATATAGAATACAAATTAAACACATTTTTTGACTTACTGTACGTTATAGAGAGTTAACTATACGTAGCTAATAATACAGTATTTTATCTTTATTACCTAGCAGGCATAAAATAACTAAGCTGTAATTTTTTATAATCACATCGATGACACTAACCTAGAAAAACTGTCGCCCACCAGTCATGGTGAATATCTAATGTCTAACTTCAAAAGCTTGTAAAAAATATATTTTATTTTCTAATATATTTTTTTCGGTTAAAGGTAAAAAAATTTTCGGGAAATATTGTATTACGTTTTAAATTTTAAATGTACATATAATTTTGTTTTTATGAATTTCTAACTCAAAATAATTTGCTAATTTTCGTGATTTTGATGAATTTTATCAAAATTCTAACTTCAAATGCACATAATATATGACTGTGGATTTACAACTAATTTTTTTTTTTGATTCACACATATAACTTATGAAGAAACTTTAGTTCAATTTTCAATTTTTTTGACCCAGCGATTTTTTTATCGATAATAATTAAAAAAAACTATTCTTTTCTCATTTTTATAAATTGTTTAAAAATAGTCAAAATATTTTGAAAATGTTATAGTGTATATAATAAAAATATCATGTTTATATGGCTATTTTTTTAGTATTACAGAAAAACAAAAACAGTTTTTAAAAACTACTAAGAATTTCTTACTTTTGTAGTTTCCTTTTTTTGTTATTCCTTTCTAATCGGCTTCTTCTGATGTATTAGACCATGTTATCTAGTATAGAAAATTATAAAAATAATTTGATGCAAATTTCAAATATCTTGATTATTTATTTTTGAATTACAATAACGTAAAAAATTGAGTGAATATCCAAATTGAACCTTTGTAGTTACATGTTTTTTGACAGAAATTTTCTTTTTTTTCAACATTAATTAGCAAGTTAATAAAAATTGAAAATTTCACGTGCCTATACATTGCTCAACTTGAGTCAAAATAATTTGAACATTGTATGGTGTATAAAAAATACTTACATGAACATTCACTGAAAATTTCATTTTTCTGCCTTTATTGTTTTTAATTACACCATAAAGTTTATGGCTTAAACCATAATCAATTTTGTGTAAACATTTGATATTTTCCTTAACTTTTTAATGTTTTACCCACTGGTTTTGTAAACTTGGAAATTTTAAATTTAGATCTCCTGAATGCGCCAATTAGATTTACTCATTGCCTTAAGCTATTAAAGTTAAAAATCAAAGAATTATTTCGATTGCTTATGTATACATATCAGCCGCTCAAAATCTAAAACAACCTTATCTTAAATCAGCATAGTTTAAATCCACATTGAGATATAAATATATGCAGAACTTAATATACCTTTATAAATTGTTGCATGTTCTGGGTATAGGTATCTCATTATACATTATAGGTTATAAGTTTCTAATATTTGAATAAATATATATATGAATATATCAATGTTTCTTTTTTATTTATTAGTCAATTGAAGTATACCTACATAAATTAAGATAGGAAAGTAAAACTACTTTCTTCACAAGATCTTCACGGGTTTGAAAGTCTACCTATTTAATGGGTTATAGAGGTTAGGTTGTGTTATCTCACTTCGTTTCCTATTGTATTTATTTTTTATTGTTTTTCATTTTTGAATATTTCATATTTTATAAGTGTCCATAAGAAGAATTTAACTTGTGATTAATATAATTTATAAAATGTTTTAGTTCAAGTTAAGATATAATATGTTTGACCTTGTGTTATAACTATCTATTTTAGCTGACAGCTTTTAAACATAGTAATAAACTTGAATGTTTAATTATTAAATAATTGTTATTTTGCAAAATATCCTTTCATGTAAAAATATCTAAAATTAATTACATTTGTTTGAAATATAAACCAAATTTTTATTTTACTACAATTTTGGTATTTCATAAAAAATGTTGTATCAAATTTTTTTAGCAGTTGATGAACATTAATTTTAAGAATACTAAACCGACCAAAAATGTCTTTTTACACAACGTTCTTACAATTTTTTTAAGAACAATAATATTCTTAACCGGGTCGCACGAAAAATCATTAAACATTTAACAAATAGAAAGCTAATGGTACCTAAAAGGACGTCACACCCGCGTGTGTTGTCTCGGTCTTACACACTTATCAGATTTCCGATCGCTATTATCAAAAGGGTGCTGTCAGTAAGATATAAGAGTGAATTGGCCTATTATAAAACTTTCAAGTCCTCACCTAACAACTCCAATATGATAAAAACATTCCGTGTGGTTATCCGTAATCTATAAAACACTACTGGTATAAATTACATAAAAGATTAACTTAAAGCTCATGGTTATACAGCAATCCAAGGTAGGCAATGTTTTCCAATGGCAAAAAAAAAGCTACTTCTTTTCTTTTTCGATCTAAAACCTGAACTATTCAACTCTGACATTTTAAAGTTATCTTCTATAAATTTCACAAAAATCAGAGTAGAAAAACCTCTTCCATGTCAGCATCGAATTCAATGTCAACTTTGCCGAAATTTCGATCATATGAAAACATATTGTAATCATCAACCACGCTGTGTAAAATGTGGTGAATCACATTTAACGGAAAATTGTAAAAAGTCAAATGATCGACCACTCAAATGTGTTCTCTGTGAAGGACAGCATCCTCCTAGTTACCAAGAATGTCCATTTTATCAAGACATATAATCCAAACGCAAATCCTTTATCACAACAAAAGCAAAGATTAGTAAAAATAATAAAATTATAGAAAATAATGTACAAAAATCCTTTGGTAATACCCCCAAACACGAAAGCCAAAATACATCAAATAATACACGCAAAACTTATTCCAAAGCCGCTCAAAATCCATACATTGATCTACGCGATTCTTTAAGTTTAACTAATCAATTAAGATCATTCATAAGTGAGCTTAAATCTATTATTAACTCACTAATCACAGTATTTACAATAGGTAGTAATAAATAAAGTTCTCCTAAAAAATGATTAAAAATCATAAAACCGCTTCTAAACTAATAATACTTCCCTGGAACGCTAATGGCGTGTCCCAACATAAATACGAATTGAAAAATGTACTTTATGAAAAAAAAAATTCACATAGTCCTTATTATTAATGAAACTCATTTCATCCAAAAAACCAACTTCTACATTCTTGGTAACTTACTATACAAAATTGACCATTCTTATAGTTATACTCATGCAGGCAATGCAATACTTATTTCTACTGATATACAACGCCACGAACTACTAGGCTTTCAAGAATCACATATACAAGAAACAATCATTTCTAAAAAATAAAAATGTACTCATTAAAATTGTCTCTATCTAATGCTCACCCCGTTACAAAATTGACTATGAGGACTTCAATAGGTTCTTTCAACTGTTAGGTCATTAATTCATTCATAGCTGATGGCAATTTCAACTCCAAACACTTTCATTAGGGAAGCAGATCCTCTAACCAAAGGGGTTCTGCTCTCCACATATCCTTTATCTTAAATCATTTATCATTTAGGTTACATCACCTATCAACCCATAAATCGTAAACTCTTTCTAAAGCTGATATAAAATAGCTAATAATTAATAAACATCATACTCGAGCCAAATGGCAAAGCATAAGATTGGCTAGTCGTAAAATAAATTTTAATTTTTTAAAAAATCTTTTAAAATATAAACTACCTAGCACAAATCTGAACAGTTTAAATTATACATGAAATCTTTGCTACCAAATAAAGGGTCGTTTTGGAAAGTGACCAATGGTCTTACCAAACAGAGAAAAAAATCCCACCTCTCTGAAATCAAAACGGTCGATTAACGATATAGATAAAGCAAATATTTTTGGTTCTCAATTAGCCAAAACATTTTAACCTCGTTTGAGCACCGTCCCCGAAAAGATTCATTTGTCGAAATTCAAAAATATCTATCAACTCCGCTACCTATACCGCTACCTGCGAAATTTAGTTGATAATTAAAAAATTACCTTCTGGTACGGCACCCGGTAATGACATCATGACAAACAAAATTCTGAAAAATCTATCTCTCAACACTTTAACATTGCTCACTCACAAATACAATTCTATGCTAAGATTGTCTCACTTCCAAGCAATTAGGATATTTGCTGTCATTATACTTACACCCAAACCAAATAAGCCTAAACACTTATCCTCATCTAACGTCCCATAAATTTTCTTCCAGGTCTTGGTAAACTTTTCGAAAAGGCCTTGCTGAAAAGATTACGTCTCATCCTTCAATATAACCAAATCATACCAAATAATCAGTTTGGATTTCGAAATAGGCACAATTCATTAAGTCCATCGTGTCACTGACGCAATCTCTACTGCTCTAGGAAACCAAGAATATTTTTCTGGTCTTTTTTAGGTATTGCCGAACCATTCGATATAGTCTGACATGAAGGCCTACTATATAAATTAAAACTCTCCATGCAAGATTCTTACTATCTTATTATTAAATCATATTTACAAAATCGATCGTTTGTTGTAAGCCAGGATAATAATATTTTATCTACTCACCCAATATATGCTGGAGTCCCGCAGGCTAGTGATTTATCCCCTGATCTATTTAATGTATTTACAGCAGATTTCTCCTAATCTAATAATACTCGTCTCGCTACATACACTGATGATACCGCTATCCTTTTCACCAGTTCAAATTCTAATCTAGCTTCAAATGCATTCCAGGATCACGTTAATAAAATCGACACATGGGCTAAAAAATGGAAAATTAAAATAAATACAGACAAATCTCTACAAGTTACTTTCACGTTAAAAAAATCTTCCCGTGAGTGCCCTAAATTAGTCATGAATCATGATTAACGTCCCAATCTCTATCCGAACCGAAATTAAATACTCAGGCATAATACTTGATAAAAGATTAACTTGGAGTCTTCGCCTAAAAGAAAAAATAAAATCAGTGAACAATAGACTTTATTTCCTCCGACCCCTCCTCAACTCCATAATACCACTCCAAAACAAACTTATTGTATAAAAGTCAATCATACGACCAGACTAGTCTTTTGGAATACCAATCTTAAGTCCGGCAAAGCCCTTGAACATTAGGCCGATCCAGGCTTTTGAATTAATTTTTCTAAGGTTACTAATCAAAACCCCTTAGTATGTTTCTAACTTTTTATCAAACAATGACATAAAAATAACAACTACCACTGAACTAGCCAAAGCAATGTACAAACGTTTCCAAAAAAATGTAATCACCCATAACAATACCTTAATATCACATATCTCCACCATCGCCCTTCCAAAAAACCCATCACTAAACCGTACTTAAGCGTAAATGGTGTAGAGATCTATTAAATTAGTAAAGGAGGTGTTACCAATGGGTTCTTCCTCAACACGCCACTCATGCTATTTTATTCTAGTTCATGATGACATCTTAATAAGGTATCATACGATCAGAACAAACTGAATTTAGTTCAGTCTACGCAGAATAGAGTGGGAGTAATCCTCGCCCCGTTTTATTGGCTTATATTTTAATGTAATTTACCGGCATAATATCAAGGCCCAATGAAAAACTGAGGAAGACTCCTACTCCTATTTTTGATAATAAAGGGATGGATGAAGCGTATTACAAAGTTGTGAATTGTGATCATACAATGTTATTTTGTCATGAGTGAGTTTAAGCATGAGTTAGTAGCATTTAAGCATTTTAAAATATTAATATTTTACATACCCATAACTCACTAAAAATTCAAATATCGTGAAAAATAGAACGATAGAACATAGATTACAGTTTTATAATAGGCCAATTCACTCTACTATCAATACTGACAGCACCCTATGTCCCTATTGATAATAACGAACGGAAATCTGGTATGTCATACGTGTGTAAGACGGAGACAACTCATGTGAGTGCGATGTCCTATTAAGCATTATTTAGTAGCCCACGATTGGTATTCACTTTTAAGAACATTAAATTTTAGCAAGTCATTAAATGAATACATTTTTGACGTGGCCCATAATTAATAAAAGTATAAAATATAGAACATTTAGTAATTCTAATATTCCATGTGTCAAATTATTTCCAAATAATGTTTATAATTTTTTTTTGTACTTATATCCTACTAAAATATAATTTGTTTGTTTTAAAAAGAGGTTCCAAATAAACAATCGTACGGCTTATCTGTATATTATAAAATCAATGCTACTAATTCGGTTTCATTTTGACACTGATAGAAGTATCATTGTGTCAGCCACTATATAACTAATAATTTTATAGCCACTATGCCTATATAAATGAGTTTACAATAATAATGCTAAACGTATTTATTTAATTTCTTGGACAATTATCGTAACTATTAAATTTACGAAGAATGTCTTGGGTTTCATTAACAGTAAGTAGTTTTACCTACGCCGATAAAAATATGTGACCTGAAGCTATAACATATAAATTATATTTTTTTACCCATTTGGTAAAATAAAAATTACTTAAATAGTTTTAAAAAAATCATTAAAATACCTAAAATATATATAGTATGGCATTTTATTTAATTACACTTTATTCAGTTAAATGCTTTTTTTAATAGCCTTAATTTCCAAACTATTATATTATACAAATCATACAGAAAAGATAATCCTAATTTATAGGCATTTGGGTATTTTTGCTGATCGATTATTTAGTGCGAATATAATATACCCTAATGGGATGTATACTAAATGGGCCATACCAGCCATAGTTATCATTTGGCATGTCCTAATAACATTTTCTAGTTTAACTTTTTATGAATATATAATATACATTATACATATTTTATTATTATGATAATTGATGGTTTGAAATCAAAAATTCAAGTTTTTCAATTTTCAGGAGCCGTGGGGTTTAACATTTATTTTGATTGATAGGTACTTAGGTATATGTTAGGTATACATTAGTTAGGGTGGCAGTATTGTGCTGAACAGTTCCCATCCGTTCCCGGTATATGAAAGGAAAAAAAAAAGGTATAAATTAGTTGTAAAAACTGGTATAAAAAGTTTTTAATAACTTAGGTATTAGGTATTAAATTAAATCATGAGTATGTGTTTAAAATGTTAACTGTATGTACTAGCTTTCATTAATTCATAAAACTTAAAACTCGTGTATTTGAAGTTTCTAAGTATTTACTATTTACTTTACTTAAAGTTATATTTTAAATAAGTTTTTAAATTATACTTAAAAATCATAAAATAGAACTTTTTGTTACCAAGTCAGCAAAATTGTATACCTTATATATTAAAATAAAGCATACTCGTACAAATTTAAGCTTGCTAATTGATCTATGACTTTTAAATAATGATGAATTATTGCTATAAATAAATAATTTTTTTTAACCCATCATTGTACATATTGAGCAAAGCAATGGATGCATTGCATATACAACAATGTGTGTGTATGTTTTTTCTGCCTGTCATCAACATTTGCAGTACTAAAAATGCTCCGTTTTTTGACATCAGCATTATTTCTGATAGAAAAGTGAATTTAGTTAGTGCAACAAACACTTTTTCATTTAGTAAAACGCTTGAAAATTTAATCCAAGGGTCTAAATAAGTTTCTTTAATAGCAGTTTAAAAATATTAAGGATATGCAAGCACAATTATTTTTATATGCATTTAAAATTCAAATTTTTACAAAATTCATCAAAATCCTTAAAAAAATTTTCCCATTATTATTCAGTGGGAAATTCATTAAAGTGTCTTTCATTCATCAAATGATGCTATTTATAACTGTGATATATTATATATATATATATTTTCTTTGAATTTTTAAATTTGATTATCTATGTAAATATTCTGGGAGGACACAATGTCTCCACTAAGAATTGTTTTTTTGTATACAATGAAAACTAGACACTGTATAGCATATCACTATATCTGTAGTCAGTACCCACTTGTCTACCTTTTATTACTTTTTAAATGAAGAAAAAATAGTATTTTGTCTACTTAATAATTGGGTAAAATTATTATACATACATTAGATGTATAATTTTGTTATTAATTACAGTCTTAGAAACTTATTCAAGTTAACTAAATTAAAAAGTTTTACTTGGTGGTAAAATTGTTGTAATTGTCAGGTCTTTAAGTTCATATAAGTTTGAATCTATGTATAACATATTTACTTTCATACATATTATAATCAATTAATATATTTTGATTAAGTATGGAACATTAATTTAATATTAATTAATTTGAATTGTTTTCAGGGAAAATGACAACTATAATCCAGATAGCTTTATATTACCACACAAGTATATTGGAAGCCACCAAGAAGTACTACATTTATTCATATAGTATAAATTATATTTTATCAATTTTATTATCATGATGTTTTTTTTTAGCATAGTGTAAAGTTATTAAAGAAGAGTCTATATACATTGGAAAATGTAGCTAATATCTCAATTAATAAATTGCGATCAGACTTAAATGTATTTAAACAATTCATACTTCAACAAAATTTAGAAATTAATATGTTTACTAATGATTTACAATCAAAATATGACATTCAAACTTCTCATATACAACAGCTTATTCAAGTAAGTTTAATTTTAAATTATAATGTTAAAGAATGTGTGTATTATAGTCGAATCTAGAGTTAATTTATGTTTTATTTTTACTAATAGTTATGTTCATTTATTTCAGTATGTTGAAGAAAGTAAACGCGAGTTGGATCGTATGAGAATAAGAATAAATGAGCTAGAAGCTCTTGTAGAAATGCATATAAAAAATGAAGAACATGAACGTCAGTTACGTTTAAGAATGGAGAGTGAAAGAGATGAATGGATGCAACAAGGATTAGAACATGCACGAAAAGAAATAACAAATCAGTTAACAATGTCACATAAAAAAGAACTAGAAATGATGCATGTGCGTTTTAAATTAGTCACTAATATGGAACGTAGTTCAAGTGAACAAAGCTTGGAAAAGAATAAGGTAATATTTATTAAATATATTGATCTAATTATTATTAAGATAGATGTTTTTTTTTTTTTTTTTTGGACTGAATAGAATGTTATTTTTTTAAATTATACTTTTCTTAGATCTTTTAAAATCTTAAATTTATTTTTTATACACTTTTATATTATTTTTCAAAACTATATACTTGTCAATTATTGTATGATTCATTGATTTTGAACAGAGATATGATGTTATTGAACTTGTTAATCATGAAGCGATGATGGCCCAGCTTAAAGAAGACTTGTTATTGGAGAAAGAGCAAGCTATACAGGAAGAAAGAAAGCAATGTGAACAAAAAATAGCTCAGGAACGACAACTGAAATGTGACGAAAAAAACGATGATCAAGTAATTGTCAGTAGTTTGAAACTAAATACTACTTATAATCTGTTATTTAAATTAAATAATATTTTATAGTATAAATGTACATTTTGGATTTTTAGTGGATTTAATTCCTAAGATTAACAATATTCATTCACTTTAGGTGTATAACCTATTTATAATAAATACAAATATATAAAATACAATTATTTAGCAAATGTACTCATAGTTTTTTATTCTATAGTTAAATATCTGTGAGCTAAGCGGTCCTTCTATCTTATTTTTTTTATTAATTAGTTGTATTAATAAACATAAACATTTGATGTTAATTAATTTAGTTTGACATTTTTTTGTTTTTAGTGTCTATGGGGCGAAAATAAGAAAAATACAGATGATAAAAACAAGTCTTTTAAATATTCAAAAGAAAAAAGTGTAAATGATCTAAGATTAAGTACTTATGTTTCAAAACCAAGATCTAATAGTTTTGCTCTACCAGAATGGTAATTTGAAAATATATTCACATAATTATAATTTATAATATACAATATATACTTCCATTTTGATTTTTTATCCTATTAAAATATTTGTTTTTACTGACATTTTAGAAAATTAATTGTGTAAAATTATTGATTTTTATACTAATTTACATTAAGTATTTGTGCTATTTTGAAATGAATAATTCCATATATCTACTTAGTTAAATTTTAAAATAATGCAAATTTAATGCAATCTAATAAGACCTACATTAGTTTCTATATCATGTAGTATTTTTTTGGTCAGTTTTTATAAACATAATTCAATACACTTATACTAATATCATATTTGAATGTGTTATAAATAGGGATATAGATTCTAGTTCAGCATCAAGCAGCGTTTTTGTGGATTTGGTAAATTTATATTTTATTTTTATTTTTATTTTTATTACAAATTCTTAACATTATTTGATTTATATTATATAGAGTAAAAGTTCAAGTTCTGAATCTGATGAAGGAAAATTTTCTGTCAGCTCGTAAGTATACTATATACATACAAATACATAAACAGTATTCATAAAATGCATTGTTTTTAATATTCTAATCAATATTTCATCATTTAGGTGCAATGTTGGAGACTATGTTTTGGTTGTATGGGACTCTATTCATAGAAACTATGTCGTATATCAAGAAAATAAAAGGAATCTGGTATTTTTACATCCCGACAGCATAGACAACTTATTGTTAAGGCTTGGTTCTGGTAAGTATTTTAATATTATGCTTAATATGTTATATTTATTTCTTTAGAACTAAATTAAAATAATAGATGATGACGATAATTAGTTATCACCAATTAATAGCATCCAGCAAAGATTATAATGAATAATTTATAATTCTACAATGATTATTGTCACATTATTTAACCTTGAATTGGCAAGTGTATAATGAGTTGCAATAAAATTATGAGTTTTCCCAAAAGTTCTGAATGTATCTAAAATTAAATCAAAAAATGGCACGAGCCTTTAAGTTCAATGTTCTGAGTTGTATCTTAGAGGAAACGTTGCCATGATCGCATATTTCATCTTATATAATACATTACTAAGATTTTCGTAAAAATAATCACAAATTAAAAGTTGTTCAAACTTAGTTTTATCGCATGTTTATTTCTAAGTTTTCATAACTTAACAATATTGTTACTAAATTATATTTCAATTTTTTGATAAAGAGAAAATACAAATAAAACATTTTAGAAATAAAAAATCACATTTATTTTGATATTATTAAAACTTAAATATCCATATAAATATAAATTAAAAATGAATGAAATAGACAGACTAGAACTAAGTGTTACTAGTTATGTAATGTCTTAAAACAGGGATACAAAAGTTGAAATATTGGGAATAATATATTTCTCAGAAGCAACATTGAATACACTGCCATCGAAATCTGATAAAAAGTAATATTGATCAAATATTCATCTAATTGGACCTGTTCTTCTTTTCTATTATTTGATTAAAAATTATTCTTCACGTTTTTCAAATCTTTATCTGACAATGGGAGTATGTTTTTTTGCTATATCAATGATAATGAGATAAAAGAGTTTTGTATATTGAACATCAATAAGGAGAGTGCTTAGTATCCATATTAACAACAAATTTTGGATCTTCGAACACCTTGATTTGGTTCATATTACTAAAAGTACTTTTATGTACTTACTTGACAATGTTTTTTTTTAGTAATTTAAGATACAATCAGTTTATTTATTAATATGTGCAATTTTGACAAAGTGTCCTATAGGATATCTTTTTAACAAAAATTACATAATTATGTATAATCATGATATTAATTATTAAATATTTCTCAAAGATTACCTTTATTTATATGTTGCCAGAATATTGTTATTAGTTCTTCAATGTTGAATAGGAACTTGGAAATAAAAAATCACCGCACTAAATAATACTAACCACAAATACAAAATAAAACATTATGTTGGTGTTATCAATTATTAAAATGCAATTCATGAATACATACACACATAGGCGTGTCCACGGGGGATGCAGGGTGTGCACCTGCACCCTCTGCAATTTCAAGTGGCACCATGAATTATTAAGAAAAATTATTCAAAAAAGGGGGCTAGGGCCCATTAGCCTCTTGGGTACGCACCAGGATGCACCCTCTGCGTCAAAGGTCTAGACACGCCTATGCATACACAGAATAACTAAAGGGACACGTCGTCCATTTGAGTTTGAGATGGGTTCTTAATGCTCTTATACATCGTAGATATGTAACACCTGTTGACTAACCAGTGCTGCCGATTTAAAGATAATTCCCACTATTCTATTATTCTAGTAAAACTGTTTTTAAAAACCATAGATGTTATAAAATATTAAAGCTAAAAGGTTTTATAAATAAACTGATGGATGGCGCTACAGATTCTTGGCTAAAATTGATTTATTTTTGGAGAACATTTATGGATCATAAACATCCTGTAGAATGTAATACATTATACCAGGGATGGCCAACCCAAATGATCTTGCGGGCCACTTTGTAAATACGTAACAATCCTGCGGGCCACATATAGGATTGCCAAAATATTAATATTATCACATATATTTAATTTATATAAAAGTATTTAATCAACTCGTTCCTAAGCTTTTTTTATTTTAAAAATGCAATTTGCTATAAGCTAGTGTCTACTCGTATATATTTTTATCAGATTAGATTATTAGTATTTATATAATTTTTTTTTTGTAAATACATATTTGATAAATGTCGCGTGCCGCAAAACTTTCCAAGGCGGGCCGCGGGTTGGCCATCCCTGCATTATACTGTAACCATAGTATCTAAATCCAGCGCTATAGTAGTGGCATATGAAGCTAAGTAAAAAAAAAGCGAAGCGGTCACGACCGTAGTACATTGAACAAGCTAGAGTTTGTCCATTGAATATGTGTAAATTTGTCAATTTTCTTCAGCTATAGTTACAGCGCTAATGAAATGGACAGATCAATTCGTTTGTGGTATCAGATTATACCTTTATTATTTAAAAAAAAATTGGTTGAATAACTCCGAATATATTAACAAAAAAGCTAAATATTTTTGAAGCAAAAAGATATAGTGAATTTTAGTTATATTTTATTAACCGTAACACAACGTACGACATTTAAATCATCAGCTGAGGGCTAAAATTATAGAGTAACATACTATTTAAACCTATTCAAACTGTGTTTTAAGATTAATACCAGACCCTGGACTTGATATACCGTACTGGTATCGACATAGTTTTGGGGAGGGGGTTAGTAGAGGAACTGTCCTGAAATGTTTCGACACCGCCACTCCGCCATCCTTAAGAAGTACGGATTAGGTTAGGTTAGAATTCAAATTTCTTGAAAGCCTCTAATTAGGTAATCGATATCAGCCCAGTATACCTTAGTCCGTGTGCCAAACTAGCCGTCATTGAAATTAATCGAAAGTCCATTGATTATGATGTACACCTATTGATGGCATAGGACCTAACAACCCTTAAAATTGTTATCATTATCATAATTGCTGTTCAACCAACTTTTCATTTTTCAATTTCACAATACAGTATTTTTAATTTTTCAAAGGGCTACAATGCAAAATCTCGCCTGTGTAGAATTCAACATCACAACATAACGCCTCATATATATAATTACTTTATGGCGAAGATGAATTGGATGAGTTATACATAAACAAAAAAATGTACTATAATATTCATGTGTAGTAAACTTACTTATATTACTTAATTATATAATAATTAATATCAGTGGCGTGGCGAACATCTTTCAAACCCTAAGAAAATTATTTATATAATGACTCCCTCCCCCCCCCCCCCATAAAGGTATAATTTTCTGTATACAAATTTTGAATTTTTGTTATAAGCCATCAATAATTTCGTATAAATAATATTATAATAATTAATTATACATTAAATAGTAATAATATAATTAAAAATACTTATCAACCCGGATGACTTTTGAAGCAGTCTTTTATGCAGTAAACATAAACTTTGCTGATATATAAAACTATTATTAGAAAATAGATTTTATAATGCATTAATTATTAATATTATGTCAATGGGAATAACACATGATACACAGCGGCCACGTTACAGCTTATCGCTTTTTATCGCTAAATGCCAATAGTCATCAAAAATCGATAGATACTGCTGCAATGAGAATGACTATAGTGAGTCGGCGAATGCCGCTACCACCATGGCACCATACTACCATAGTAGCTAGGTACTCCATAGCTAGCTCCCACTGCAGTGTGTACGGACCTGAATGCAGGTAAAGTTTCAGGGAACCAAGGGGTACCCCCCCCCCCCCCAGAACAATTTCTAGGGCTAAGGAATTGCATTAGGTAAACGTCGTCCACCACGCCACTGATTAATATCAATAATATTAATAAATTGTTAATTTATATGTTTAATGTAAAGTATTTACCTTAAATACGGGCTACTCTATCTTAAACCATGATTTTAAACTAGACCAATATAATAAATAATGATGCACCAAATGGCCCATGTTGCCGCGGGTTCCCCTAAAAAAAAAAAATGTATATATATAATGATATAGGTAATGATCATGATATTATAACCTTATACCAATGGCGTATTTAAGATTTTGTCAAGAGAGAATATACGTTAGCAAACATTTAATTTTCCCAAGAGGAGAGGGTAGTTCACAATATTATAAATAAGTAACAAATAAGAGACCAAGGTCCAAGTATCTATCCTCCATATTCCTCCGTAAATACACCACTGCCTTATACTATAGCTTTCTATGCATATTAGAAAATGCACTTTTATGTTATTGACTTCAGTCCGCACAACGAAAACCAGGTTATAGACACTGCGTTTATTGGTAAAATCGGGTGACAGTGACTTAAAACGCGGTCTCTAGGGAGGTTTGGCATTCGTTATCACTTAAATAAATCATTATGATTTAATCATATCATTATAATCACACAGAAAAATAAACTAATTTCAAATAACAATATTATAGTTAATTAGTTTTTAATTCACATTAAACTGAATACTTATTCTGTTATTCATATTACCAAGATTTAATATTAATGTATTTAAAATATAAAAAATACTCTAATTGTAATGTACCTACTCAAATGAAACATCATAATAAGTTATATTAGGCTTAGAATAAAATACTTGGTTTAAAGAACAATCACTTTAAAAATGTAGTACCTTACGATATATTTTCTTTATTCAGCATAGAATCAAAATCGTTAAATAAAAATTAAATATAATGTACTACGCAGAATAAAAATGTATACAATATGGGTTATATATGTTAAGGTGTATGACCGCAGTAGGCGAATAGTCACCGGTGTAGGTTGACATATACCAAAAACCGTAGTGAATGTTGACGAAATTGTCTTAAGAGGACGTTTCACCCGCATGTGTTGTCTCCGTCTTACAAGTGCGTAACATTGCAAAAACTGTTTCGCGCGGGAAAGAACCGAGAAAGTTATAGTTATAACTAAGAAACGAAATTTTCACCACATGAAAAGGAGAATTTTGTCTGTGCAATATCGTTTTTATTTTTTTGATATCACTTATATAAAAAAAATTCTTATTGTTTTATAATACATTAATTTTGTGTTTTTTAAGCATGAATAACTTTCTTTGTAGTTCTGATATCGAAAAAATAAAAACGATATTGCACAGACAAAATTCTCCTCTTTATGTGGTGAAAATTTCGTTTCTTAGTTATAACTGTAACTTTCTCGGTTCTTTCCCGCGCGAAACAGTTTGTGCAATGTTAAGCACTTGTAAGACGGAGACAACACATGCGGGTGAAACGTCCTCTTAATGCGTTCATACACCGGTGATCGTTGACATTTACAGTCAGTGTTAGTGTTAGGTAAATGTTGACCACACTTGAAGCACAATGTATGTAAAAGGTATTTTTGATTATTTTGTAAATTAAGATGTTATCTCCCAGCCACAATATGCATTGGAGACGTTTGGATGTTAGTAATGTTATCGCATGAGACAATCTGATTGTCAATCGTTTGCTAGATAATATAATATAAATATACTCTCGTCAGTATCGACGCGGATTCTAAACCGAGCTCAACAGTTTAGTGTAGTACAACGGGCCTTAGTGTAATATTTTATTAATATTATATTCGAATTAAAACTAATAATGGATACAAAAAAATTTAATTGTAAGAATGGGGGAATACTTTGTAACAGTAAATGCCACGATAGTTCACCATGATGTAATAAATAAAACTTAATAAAGCATATTATGCTACCTAAACTTAAGTATTAAAAAATTAATTTGTTCAACTATATTTATGAATTTATTAGCTATCTATTTGATTATATATGTTGTCGTTGTCACACATGTCAACATTCACTAAATAACTATTGCGCATACAAATACTGGTAAATGTCCGCATTGTGAGATATTTGAAATAATTGATAACATTTACCAAAATGATTAGTGAATGTCGACATACGCCAGTGACTGTCAAAATTTACTGCCATGCGGTCATACACCTTAACATTAGTATTAGAGCTTAAGAGGACTCCATACCCGCGTGTGTTGTCTCCGTCTTGCAAACGTATAACATAATATCAAAATCTGTTTAGCGCGGGACAACTTTTCTCCCTCAATATTTATAATACAATTTTCAAAATTTCATAACGCATAGGTAAGAACTTTATCTGTGTCATGGCGTCGTTATTTTTTTGATAGCACAAACCAATAATTTTAAGTAATTTAATGAAAAAATAAATGTATTTTCTTAAGCTTATAACTTTAATTATATTTTTTTTATCAAAAAAATAACGACGCTATGACACAGATAAAGTTCTTACCTATGCGTTGTGGAATTTTAGTAATTCTACTATAAATACAAAGGGAGTAAAGTTGTCACGCGATAAACAGATTTTGGTATGTTATACGTTTGTAAGACGGAGACAACACATGCGGGTGTTGTGTCCTCTTAATAATAAAAGTAGTCGTAAATATATTTTGTGGTCCTGAAAAGAACCGTTTAATGCAACCTGAGAAAATAGTCTTGCAAAAGATCCATTGGACATTGGTCATCGCGTTGTTTTCGTTTTTATAATTATGTTACTATGAGGGATACACGTTGTCAACACTCTATCAGATTACGAATACGGTACAATTTCCAATATTTCATACTGTAGGGATACAGCAACTTGATCAACTGATCAAATGTCTATTCTATTTCTATATTGTTCTGTGAGAAAACTAGCACTACTAGCAGGTGACCGACGCGACTCTAGCGACCATTTCCTATCAGTGGTTCTCATTCATGTAAATATTACTTATATAATATATTACGTAAAATTTATAAGTTTTTAGAAATAATTTTTATACCTAATATCCATGGAAATCTATCAACTAAAAACATGGCAGGAGGGGCTCAATAATATTCAACAGTATTCAATATTATTTTATTTTTGTTAATTTATGAACTTGTAGTTAGGTTAGGTTGGGTTAGCATTAGGTATTCATTATTTGAATAGACCACGTAAAAACCTGTTATAAAACATTTACTTTTAATGTGAATTTGTTTTGACAGTATTACCTAAAATATCATTAAGTATATCTAAATTTTGTTACGATCATTAAAATTTAATTAAAAATACATAAAATAATAAATTAAATGAACTATTATAAACCATCATTTTTAAATACTTCTAAACATTAACTGTATTGGTTATGGGACTAAAGCTGAAATATATTGGCATTTTATATCACATATTTTTAAAACACTAGAATTATGTATATAATATAAGGCTAATATTTAAATATACTCAAATTTATTTATAGATGAAACACCAAAAATACAGCACTTTTCTGCAGAAGTTATACAAAAAGAATACTGTCAAGCAGTAAAGGTAATTGAATTAATACCTATATTTACATAATATATAAATTTTATTCTTAGCAGTGTTAAAAGCTATTAATTTTTTGAAAACATTTTTGAGACAGAAGTTTTTTATTAATGGAAAGAATAATCAAATAATTACAATTCAATTTTTCTACAGGAGGACAATAGATATAAAGTTAAAAAAGGTATGAAATTTTATCGAGTAAAAATACAACTGCTCAAAGGGACAAATCGACGACGAGAAGTATCAACTTCAGATAGTTCATCTGTCTCAATAACCTACGTTCAATAATTGAAAACAAAGGTGTGATACATTTAAATAGTTTATTATCAATTTAATACTGAAACTAATTATTAAGTTTTAACTAAATATTTTGCTTTTCATAAAATAAAATGTATTGTTAGGTTATTTAAGTCAAAAATAAAAACTAAATTGTGTAGTATTGGTCCATTTAATACATAATTGATTAAATTGTTATATTTATATATAATTTTAAAATGTAGCTTTAAGTAACTTATTTTTACAGACATTTTGAAACTTTTTTAAAATATATATGAGAGTAAATAATATTTTTAAATAAAAAATAAAATAAAAATAATTTTCTTAAAATTGACTTGTAGTATTTATGGATTTAACAATTAAAATATTATATTTTAATTACTCAATGATTCTCATTTTGTTCGTATTTTAATTGTAGTTATTATTTTTATCATTTTTTGTTTTTTACTAAGCAATTTATATTTTAAATTGATTCTTAAAAACTTTATTTTTTAATAATTTGTTATTACTCATATTTATTATATAATTATAATTATTATAATATTATTTTTCACTGTATACCTTTTATATGCACTTAGAAAATTCTTATAGAATTGTTGGTATCAAAAATTCAAAAAGTCAAAGATTGTGCAATTGTTGTTATTTTGTAAATACTCGTATATTTAAATTTATTTCATACATATATTACTTTTCTAACATAAAAGGGTAAATATTATATATATATGTTTAGATATATATAATTGATATAATATAATATATATATTTATACTATATACAAATTTTAAAAATCAAGTTATATTATAATTTATAGTGACAATGTGTCTCATGATGATTTATTAATGTTAAGTGGTAGAGTAATACCTAAGTGATAACCATTTACCACATGATTTTAAAGTAGTAATTTTTCAAGGGCCAATGTTTATTTAGGTAGATATAATGTGCAGTTATATGTTTGTAATTTTATATTTTGTACTTACGACCTTAATATATTTAAATATTTTGAACTAACAATTAAAATATTATAAATTAAAACAACTATATAGATTTATATTCAAGTATTTTTTTATGTCCACCTATTTTATGTATAATTGTACCTGCCATTTTCCTTTATATAAATTGTATCTCATAGTTAGAATGTAACATATAAACTTGTAAATGTTATACTTATAAATTGTAATGGAAACTCAATTATATTGATTTCTATTCTATTGAGTTCAAGGGAATTAATTTTATTATGTTGATTTATGTTTAAGGTATTTCGGTTTTTATTTTGTATACTATTATTTTTCATGGCCAAGTGTTAAAATTGACAATCTTCAATCTTACACTAATTTTGTTTTCACCAAAGATAATATAGTCACACTGTAATATTTTGATTTAATTAATTGTTTTTGTGCAATAAATATTTTTGTGTTTCTAATTTGTACATGCTGCCTATGTATATAAAGCTTATATATATATATTATGATTAAAAGTCTATATTGTTAATTTTTATTGTTAAAAAAAATATAATATGTTTATGTAAAAATGTATATTTTATTTTATTGTATTATTGTCATTATAATTCATAATAAATTTGGCTGTGTGTATTTTTAGTAGGTTGTACTTTGTTGTTCCACTATATTACTTAAACAATATACCAACTAAGTTCATGAATAATATTCAAATATCTATTTTAAAGAAATTGCTGCTACTGGTATGATGGTATGAAAGACAAGTGACTGTTATTAACTTAAGCTATCCCCAAATATATCAATGCTTGGGGGAAATTAATTTTGGGATGTGTGATTAGATTTAAAAAAAAAAACAGTCTGAGAGATTTGAAAAATCTTACCAAATTTGAACAACGAAACTAATTCAAACACATTATATCCCTGATAATGCAATAAAGTCTTATAGTTATTACACTCTTCACTATTAACATCAATGTAAAAACTATGGTTACCATTCGTCTGCTATATACAATGTTGTGTGTCATAACTAGAGTTAGGATGTTGATGACTTAAAAAAAACACACAAAAATTTCCTAAAAACTTCAAAAAATGACCTTAAAAATTATCTAATAAACTAATTAAGTAAGTGAAAAAAATGTATTTATAAATAATAATTTTTATTAGAGATATGGGTGTAATAGTAATTTAAAATATGAATTATAAATATATTAAGCATTTAAATAATTTATAAATAAATTTCAATATTAAAAATAAACATTTGCCCAAAAATCTATAATTTGAGAAAAATGCCCCACATTCTACAAAAAGTACAAAAAATGTCCTAAAAGATGAAACAATGACTTTAAAATGTTGAAAAAATTTTTTTTTCTTTATTTGAAAATATACAATCTATACCTGTTGGTATAATAAGTAGGTATATGTGTTTAGAGTACAATTTTAAATTCAGTAATGAATTAACATGTATAGAGAAATCATCCATTAATGACACTCATAGCTTGCTTTTATTTATTTCTCTTTTTTTTTCGATTTATTATATAGTACCTAGGTTTAATTTGTGAGGGATAACAGATCACGGCACCATTTGCGTTCTAGGCGTCCGAAGGGGTTTCCGGGAATGGAGGGTGTAGCAAGATATTTATTAGTGGGTTTTGGTTTGATAATAGTCGATTTTGGAAACGTTGGTAATGTCTTTTCGCTTCTTCATGAACCGTTTTTAGTTTTAAGTCAGAATGTATAGAATCGTTCGAGACATAGTTGGAAGTATTTAAAAGTTTACGAAGTGCTATATTTTGGAATGTTTGTATTTTGTTGACGTTTGATTTTTTTGCAATTCCCCAGAGTTGTATGTCCAGACAGGTTTTATTAAAGATTTATAAATTAATAATTTAGTGTTAACGTGGCCACGTGGGTGTGTTTGTTATTTACAATATAAGTTTTTAGTGAGCGTAGTCGATGGGTTAGGTTAAGTCGTTTAGATTTAATATGTTGGGCTCAGGTAAGTCTGCGATCAAGAGTTAATCCGAGATATTTTACGGTTTGTGGACTAGGAATTTGAGTGACGTACTAGAATACAGGAGGACAAGGTGCTAGTTTGAGGGTAAATGTGGTATGAATAGATTTAGATTGATTTATTTTTAGCCTCCATTTGACATACCAGTCTTCCATAAGGGTAAGGTGATTTTGTAGATGTTGACCAGAAATTATAGGATCAGTATTTTTTTCTATTCTTGTAAAAGGCACTGCCAGTGCCTTTTTAGAGAATCTCGAAGACCAAATGACAATTGGTCGTGGAAAGAATTAGATAACTCCTTTAAGAATGAATTTCAACCCAAAGGACACGAAACGAATACTACAACGAGGAATACGAGTATTGAAATAACAGTCCTTATCCATCCATGTGTAATCTTTATAAAAGATAATAATAGATAAGATTATAAAATTAATAATAAAAATAACAATAATACATTCTTATCGATATGCGAAATAGAATCATTTGTAAATATTATTATTATTATTTTTGTTTTATTTATAATTCAGCTACTACTACTATTTAGCACTTGATAGCATTAATAAGTAAAATAATTTTTTTTCTTTAAAACACAACAATGTGTGTTGATTTGACAATTTCATTTTGAGAAAGCAAAAACTACACACGTGTGAAGCTGAAAAATCCGGCTTTGCCCGTGTACAGTTTTTTGTTACAGGCCGATTTTAGATATGTTGATCCTAAGTTGCCCATGTATTGTTTCTGGAAACTCTTTTAAAACTAATTAAGTTGTACAACGTCGTTGTAATGGTGTTATATAAAACAAAAAAAAATATTTATATTGACATATTTTATTCATCTCAATACCTTTTTATAAATTTATTTTTGGTACTGCCTTTTAGGGCTAAAATAACCAACCAGCTCTCACCCGATTCGTAACGGCCCCCAGCCGAGATCGAGGGGGAAGCCGGGACGCGACGCGAAGTCCGTTGTTCCGGGGCGAAATCTACTGGCAGAGCTAACTCTAGAACATGCGATTAAGAATGTGAAAAACATTCTTCTCTCAATCCCTGTCATGCTCAATGATTGTCCTTGAGACTAATTTAGTCTTAGCCAAGCAAATTTTGAGTGGGAATTGAATTCTTTTAAACTCAAAGGGAAAATCAGTTTGAATCAACGTTATTCTCGTGATTAAAACTATTTCCTCTTGCACAACCAGTGATAACTATAGCTTTTATTACATTTATGTGCAGAGCTTTAACTTGCAATCTAGTTCCATTTCACAATTTAAGTGTGTTAAGATTTCTTAGTAACATTATAGGTGCTTCAATTTTAAGGATAAGTTTATGTGATTGAAGACTAGAAGGATGCAGAGTATTAGGAAATTCTAAAGGGTAATGGACAACATAATCCGAATGGATCACTGAATCAAAAGATTTATATTCAACAGCTTTTTCGTTAAATGGCTTTATTAGAATTTCATTGGTTTCGGCTGCCTTATCGTTCTTTAGAGTTAAGATGGATCGCTCATACAACCATTTAATGGGTTTCTTCTTGATATTTTTTATATCAGAGATCAGAGTAAAATCTGGAAGTTAGTTCTGATAAAGAGCTAACAAATGTACTCAAATTTGAGGGAATAGTGATTTTACTTTCCAATGAAGGTAAATTTCCGTCTCCTATTTTAAATAACATCTCAGCAAAAATCCCAGCAGATGTGCACCTTTCAAATGGACCCTCATATTTTTATGAAGTGCAACTTTCAGGATGTGTGGCCACAAATACGAAGCTTTTAGACATGACTTTAATTTATCAGCCTTTACCCCATACCCCTCGATATAACGGGTAATGTTTGCTGAAAATCTACTGCTAGCAGCATAGTGACTCCATCCATCAAACTCTTTTATCCTCTTATATCTTTAAATGTTCTATTGAGAGCTTCAAAACCACCCTTGTGGGCCAAACTATTAACTTACAGTCTATTAGAACTTTTGCTATATTACTCTGTTTGGAAATATTGCTCATGGGTGTCTCTATACTCTCGTTAGGTTTAATGGTAATTTAAATACAGAATGAGCTGTTTCACCTCCTTCTAGCAATGTAGCAGAGATACATGAAGAAGCTACAGCCAAATCAATTCCATGATCTTTTCGTACTTTGGCCAATAAAATATTTATGACAAATGTTTGGGAACGCGTAAAATGTCCGAAAATATTTTGTCCGAACAGTATTATTGCCGAAAAATATTTTATTCGAAAAATATATTTTAAGAAGTCTTTTTTCAGAACCGTATTTTATTCGAAAATTATTTTAGCCAAAAATAAAAACAGAAAATATTTTTTATGAAACGTATTTTTTCCGAAAATATTTTATAAGAAAATATTCCCAAAGAAAACTATTTTATCCGAACAATATTTTAGTCGAAAAATATTTTACCCGAACTGTATTTTATTTGAAGAATATTTCATCAGAACAGTATTTTATCCGGAAATGTTATATGACTGGGTAAGGCGTCGAATAAATTAGTGGTCGTTGGTTCGAATCCCACATGGTGTAATAAATATTTTAATTTTTTTTTTCGTTTTTTCAATTCCTTCAAATTTTTTAATTATACATTAAAACAATAAGTACTAAATGTGGTTTCCTTAATTGCGTGCGTGATCAAAGAGGATGCCGAGTAGCCATGGCATACCCCGTGGAGTCATCTTAATCATAATTTTTATTTGTTAATGATTTAATTAAAATTTAAAAATTTTGGTTTTTGACAAAAATGATTTTTAGATTTTTTTTTTAAATATTGGCATACACTGCGAAAAAAATTTGCGTATGCCTATGAACTCCATTGAAGAAATTGATAATAGTTGTAAATAAAATATGTACCAATTTAGAGAAATAGTATAGATAAGTACTAATAAACGAAATCAGCCTTTTAACTTTGACGAATCAATTTTTTTACGTTAGAAATTTTTTATTTCGTTTTTAAGGCTGAAATTTGCATATAAAATTGCGTTTCTTATGCGATGGGAAAACAACCACTTAGGTGTTACCCATGATCTTTTTTTTACAGATAAATTTTTGATTACGAAAATGGCAGAGCTTTGACATGTAATATCGTTTTTACGTAAATTAGTACTTAAGTAGTTAAGTCTTATCATAGTCTGACTTTTAATACTTTAAGGAGCTATATCTCGCAAACCAATCAACAAAAAATAAAAATAAGTTAATACTTTTCGAAATAATTAGTGTATCCACTTAAATGGGGCATGTACCAGTTGCCCCCAAAAAGTACCTTTTTTATACCAATTCCCCTTAAACTACCTAGAGAAAAATGCACCAGTTGCCCTCAACTAAATGTACTAGTTGCCCTCACATGTTAATATATACACGATTACAATATATATCCCGTAAAATAGGGGAGGTGAATATACAAATAATAAATAAAATATAAAATTATTTATGAAAATAAAGTAAAATAGTATAAAATGATTGAATCAAATTCATATGATTGGAATTACATATGTGGCGACGTAAACAACGCACCACGAGTCGTCCAAGTTGTTTACAATATTGTCAGTGGTGAATAATGGGAAATCCCATGTTCTAGAATATACGATAATTATCTCGTGAGGGTAATTTCGAAAAAGTTCTAGAACAATCGACGCATATATATACCGACGGGTCAGACGCTCAGTCAGTCAGTCCGAGAGTACCCTCCGCAGCACACCGTGAGTACACTACGCGACACACCGTGAATTACACACCGCCACATTCTCCGCGAGATATTCCGCGTTTTCTCCGTCATTGTAGCATATATTGATATTTGTTTTTCACATTTATGTTCACACATATTTATGTAAGATAGTGTTTATTTTTAATTAAATTAAATTGTGAGTGATTTTTATTGCCTAAAACCCACAAATTGGTGACCTCGACGTGATGGCGGAGACAGACGCAGTGGTTGCTCGAGTGGCAGTCAAGATACCGGACTTCATTTCGTCAGATCTCGAACTTTGGTTTGCTATGGTAGAAGGAAGTTTCGCCAGCGCGGGAGTCACAGTTGACAGTACGAAATTCGGGTATGTAGTTGGAGCATTACCGCCAAAATATGCAGTTGAAGTCAAGGACATAATTATGACGCCGCCCTCGGACAGTAAGTACGCTAAAATTAAACAGGAATTAATAAGACGTCTTAGTGCCTCCCAAGAGGAAAAAACACGCCAACTTTTGGAACGCGTTGAGATTGGAGACCGTAAACCGTCACAATTTTTACGCCACCTCTAAAGCCTAGCTGACTCTTCCGTTCCGGAAACATTATTGAAGACACTCTGGATGGGTCGCTTACCGAAAAGTATACAAGTAGCGTTAGCAATAGTTAAATACATCAAGCTTGAAGATCTCGCTGTCCATGCAGACAACATCGCTGATGCATCGGGTCCTTTTCTACCTCAAATAGCAGAGACTTCAAGAAGTTATACTTTTGAAGGCATGTTGAATCTTAAGATCTCTCAACTTAGCTTAAGTATTAATCAAGAAATCGCGACCTTGAGAAGTGAAGTCGCGGTGATAAATACTCGTCCCTCGCGTAATCCGAACTCAAAACAAAATACTTACCGTTCGAGATCTCGATCTCGAAGCCGTACTTTTCATGGCGTTATGGATCACAATCGCGAAAATGCAAGGAACCTTGCACATATAACTAAAACACTATAACACTAAAACCCACACATATAATATTGTATTAAATATAATATACTATACAAATAAGATGGATAAAATCTTTGTTAAATAATAATAGCCTACTTGGTTCAAAGCTGTGGATGACATTTCCAAACGCCCATTAAAACTAATACGTGAAGAAGTTCAATCAAATGTCGTGGATATAACATTAAACGATGTATAAAGTCCATTCGCAGAAGCATTTATCGTGCGAGAAGAAAAACACTTCTACCACTACCAAAATCTATTTCTGAAGTTCACTCAGCATTAACATTGTTACATTTAAATAGATTCATTAGTTTTAAGTCATTAGTACTTCTAAATTATACTCAAATTATGTATCTGAATGCGAGATGTAAAATAGATATTTTATAAATGAATAAGCGGGGTTGGGATTTTATAGCACTTAAAACTGCATAAATATGCGCTATAATATGACCTTAACTATTGCTAAAAATGCGTTAAAATATGCAATAAAAACAACAAAATATGAAAAAAAAAAAAAAGGAAAATGTATTAATTAATCACTTACAAATTTTAAATTATTATAGATAGTTACTTAAGTTAATTATGCTAAAAATATGCAAACAACAAAATATGAAAAAAAAAGGAAATTTATTAATTAATCAATAATAACTTAAAAATTAGAAATGATTAGGTATATGTAGTTTAGTCACTCTGGTCAGAATTTTGAAGGGCTGTAAAAAAAATTACCCAATTAATTATTTTCAAAAATTTTAAATAAAAAGTAAGCGATTTAAAATGTTTACCTTGAGTGTTAAATTGAATTAAGAAATGCTTGGCCAGATTATCGAATTTGAATTAACGGTGGTTGTCTCCCAACAAAGTCTTGTACGTCGAAAATGAACGTTCGACATCCACTGATACAATTGGTGCGTATTTGAAATAGGTATACAATATCACTATTCACTACTTGTAAGTTCATCAATATTTGTATTTTCTTCACCATCCCAAGATATTTGAAATATTTTTTAATTTAGAAAAACCACTATTTTTTTCTAAAACGTTTTTTAATTTGAGATATATAGGTTTACCATGTTATTACTAATAAGTTACTATATATTAGATTTATTTTATTTCTTCAATAAAATAACACATAAAAAAATTAGAGAGTTTATGAGGACAATGTTTTATATGAATTACCTATAGGCTATAGGTAGGTTGGTAGTTAGAAACTAGAAGTACTAACATTAATGTGTGTAAAATCATTGTTTATAAAATATTACATAATATTTGTTATTACTAGAAGCTAGTGCTAGGGTTTTAATGACCCTAGAAACTTAAAAATAAAAATAAATATATAAAAACATAATAATATACTTATAAAACCTTATATAACCTAAATAGTTAATATTGATATTTCAAAAAAAAAAAAATAAATAACCAATTATTACCTATTTAAATGTAACTTTAGATACCTATATGTATCTTTTATTTAAAATTATAAACGGCGTGTAAACATGTAGGTTAAAATTTAGATTATTTCTGTTCCTATTCAGTTAATTGTTCATTATTATATTACAGGGGTGGCCACTAATCTTAATTTTGGGATCCACAAATTTTTGAAGCTAATTCGAAGCGAGCCGCATGTTTAGATGTTTATAAAATGGTTAACAAAATAAAAGCATATTTTTTATTTTGTAACAATTGATGGCGACATTTATCTTTTACACTACATTGTAGGTATATTATTGTACAGATAACACATCAAAAAATTATATTTTACTTTTGAAAACTGCTGTTTACATTACACTTATTAATATTACTCTAAACTTGGTGTCAAGAGCCACACGAGGCTGACTCGAGAGCAGCATGTGGCTTGTGTGCCTTGTGGTCACCCCTGTTATATTACATATTATAACAGTATTAATAAGTTGTAAGTTGTAAAGAATTTGAGGGAAACTTACTTGTTGGTATTATATAATATTATGTATTTAATACTGTGCATTAATTTTTTTAAACTACTGTATTTGTAATTTTGAGAATTTGATATTAAATTTTCAATTACATATAAAATTATTCTATTACCTACTTCATTATATTTTTGATGTTTAAATGACAAAATAGTTCTATGCAATTATTTTGAAGGTACTGAACATTAATAATCAAAGTATTTTAGCCTTAAGATATATTTTAGACACATACTTACTGTTGAGAAATAGTAATATTTAACTCAAATAGGTATAATATAAATTAGTATTAAAGTAAAAAACAAAAAACTTTGTAATTATACATCAATAAAAAGTTGTGAACAATTAAATTATAATTGATCAACAATAGTACTTTTGGGTTTTTTGAAATATAAGTATATTGTATAGTAGGTAGTTCTTTGTAATTTGGTTGGCTGCATTAAAAACATTATTAGTTTTGATTTGTCCATAATAAGACTGATAGGTATTAAAAAAAATAAATATACATTAATATAATTAAATCATTTAATAACTAAATATTCAACATGCTATATTTAGTAAATTGGACATAAAACGTTTTGATTATAGAATAGTACTTATAAAAAATTATAGTATGCTTGATACCTAATGCTGTTAATTAGAGCCAAACATGTAATAGGTACACTATAAGTTTGGAACAAATTATGTATACCGCTCATAACTTAGTAGATATAATTGAAATGGTTTGATTGATCTTGTGGTTTTTTTCTATGAAAGCATAGGTTTAAGACATAATTTTGGAAAACAAATACAGAAGCACTTAAAGTTAGGTTTATGCTACTAGTTAGAACCTAATTATTACCATTTTCTGATTCAATTTATCACCCATTATTGATGTTATGAAATCTCTTATAATGAGTTAAAAAACATTATCATTGTCCACTAAGAAATACATTTTTGGATTAATTATTAAAATTAGCATTTAATTTCTTCGATAGATTAATATATTTATTTAAATTCATGTTTCTGTGTCCTCTATATAAGCTCAACAACTACCAAACCATTGGTGAAACTACAAATAGATAAAGGTGTATTGTGAAGGACCTATTCAATGACTTAATTTAGAAAATGATGAATATTACAATTAAACAAAAAACCCCATAAAATATTATAGGTATTTAGTTTTTAGATCTTCGTACGTAAACCATATCATAATTTGGTATGGAAGTTCATAATGAATTATAATAATAATCTACTTAACTTAAAATATTATGGTTACTATAGATCTCACCTTGGTATAATTTGATTACCTACGTGAAAGTAGCTACTAGCCAATAGGTTGGAATATACATTTATTCGTGTATAAAATATCCGAAAAATTAAAAGCAGTAGGTATAACTTTTGCAGAAAAATTTGTTTTAAATACCAGAATTTTTGAATAAAAGAAGAATTAATCATCAAAGTAAACAATTTCACGATGAGCTTTGTTAGGACCAACGTCTTTCGAATGGAAAACACTATTTTGATACTCAAGTTTTATTCCCGTATATTGTTGTAAGTACGATTTGGTGGCCTGAATGAAATAAAAGATTTATTCTTTAAGATAAAATTAGTATTGGTGCGAAGAAAGTAGGTAGCTGCTAAATTAGATGATTATAATTCGGCAGAATTAATTAATCAAATCGAATCTTTTAAAACATTATTTGCTTTTGAACTCTAATCATTTTCCAATGTTTTTGATATGCCTATATGAAACAATCGTTCGTACTTCGTTGAAAAGCATATTAACTCTTATTTTAAACCTATAAAAGTTAGAATAGAGTGGTTTGTACAGTTGCAGCACATGAATTTAAATTATGCTCAAGAAAATCAAATATTTTGTTTTTATTACTTCAATGATTGTTATTGATTACAAATTATCTTACTTAAATTATTATTATTAAATATTTTAAAAAGTATTTAAAGATACTCTCAAATACTTATTTTTTTAAATGTGTTTTACCAATTTTATTTGGATGTCGACCGACCGTATACATTCAATTAAATGATTAGCTTATGTCTCTATACATATTACGACTTACAATATATATGCACCGATATATAATGGCGATGAACATCTATAAATAAAAATGTACAATTTGTATTATTTTATTTAAATTTGGCGTCCCTGTACATAAAGTAAAACGAAAAAAGTATTTAAAAATTGTATTTGATTTTAAATACAAATACTTTCAAAAACGTATTCAAATACTGTGCCCAAGTACTTTTCTCAATAGGTACTAGGTACTAATACTTTTACTCAAGTACATTACAAGACTGCAAATTATATTAGGTACTACTACTTTATTATAATATTTCATAATTAACAGAAATTTGGCATATAAATCTTATAATCAAATACTATTATGTTTGATGTAAATAAATTCAACAAGACTTTGATTTAATTGCGTCTTTTAAGTATTTGTCGAATCTGTCTCCAGTTTAGTGTGTTACTGTATAATTGTTTAAAATATAGTATAATTGATAGTACATAATATATAGTATAATATATTCCTTTTGTACTTAGGTTTGGTTTATTACTTTTCCAAACATATATTTTTTAATTTAATCTTTTATGCACCTATTTGTGCTGTGCTTTAAAGCACGTTGTTTAGTATAATACTATAAAAACTCTGTTCAGATAACTATCATATGGTCATGTTTTGGTATACAGGGATGCCCGAAACAGAACCATTTTTGTCTGTACGTCGTACGAGTTGCGTTCTGAGTTCTCTCGTGGATAAAGTATAGGAGATCTTCAGAATACCTAAATAATAATATTAGCAGCCATATTATTAGTAGTATTACAGAAATACAGAATGTGTTTCTATAATGCGCAGGCTTGCTACATCTAACTTGAAACTGGTACTGCCATTATACAAATAATTCCCATTAGTCTACCTTAATAGTAACACTGGAATACTGGATTGAAAAAGATATTTTTCGGATAAAATACGGTTCGGACAAAATATTTTTCGGATAAAATACAGTTCGGACGAAATATTTTTCGGATAAAATACAGTTCGTACGAAATATTTTTCTACTAAAAAATGTTTTGAATAAAATATTTTCGGCTAATATATTTTCGGGTCACTTATTTTCGTGTATAATATTTTCGGATAAAATACGGTTTGGATGAAATATTTTTCCACTAAAATAATTTTCGGATTAAATACGTTTCCATTAAAATATTTTTCGGGTACTATAATTTTCGTAAATGTATTTTCGGATAAAATACGGTTCGACAGAAATATTTTCGGATATAGTATAGCCCCTCAAATGTTTTACCAGTACCAGTGTTAATCCAGAAATACGAACGCACAATGTTTTTCATACTCGACATGCCAATATGACAAGAATGCAGTTAGAATTGACTTACGAAATTTGGTTGGTATGATTACTCTATAGCCCCAAAATAAACAATCTTGTTCAGCTGTAATTTCGATATTGCGTGTATTATACGAGTTTAATTCGGAATTTATTGAAAAGTCATTACTCCATGAACCTGTTTTTGTAGCGTGTAATACTCTAGAGGTAATTGGATCTCTTTTCGTTTCAATTTTAATTTTGTGCCAATCTAACGGAAATGGTGACTGTTCGTGAATAAAATTAATGTGGGCGTCATCATATTCATTAATATTATTGCTACATTGGTTTGTTTTAATGCGTGATAAAAATCAGCAGTATTTCCTTCTGATTTAATATACTTAATTTCAAAATCAAATGAAGAAAGAACGTATGCCCAACGTTGTAAGCGATTTGCTGCATAAATTGGTATTCCTTTTTTTTCTCCAAATATGTGGATTAACGGTTTGTGATCAGTAACTAATGTAAATTTTCTACCGTATAAATAATCGTAAAATTTTTGTATGCCAAAAATTATGTCTAGACCTTCTTTTTTGATTTGTAGAAATTTGCATTCACTGTCTGATAATACTCGTGATGCATATGAAATCGGTCTTTCTGAGTGGTCAGGATAAGTGTGCGATGTGATTGCACCTAGTACATATATGACGAAGAATCAACCGTGAGTTTTATGGGAAGTTTTTGGTCATAATGTGCTAACACGGAACTTGGGATAAGATTTTTTTTATGTTATTATATGCTTGATCACATTCTGATGACCATAGCCATTTTTTTCTTGTCTCAGTAATGAGTATAATGGTTTAAAGAATGTCCGCTGCTCTTGGAACAAATTTAATGTAATATGTTACTAAACTTAAAAATGATTTTAACATAGTTTTATTTTCTGGAACCAGGGCAGATTGTATTGCATTTATATGCATAGTTAAAGTGTGCAATCCATGTTCATCAATTGTATGGCCTAAATATTCAATTGAATTTTTGAGAAAACTACATTTGTTTTGTTTAACCCTTAAACTAATTTCGGATAAAACGTTAAGTATTTTTTTTAATCTATTATTATGTTCTTTTACCGTTTTTCCCGCAACTATTATGTCATCTTGAAATATACCAATCCCTTCTAAACCTGTGGTTGATATTTCCATGGCTTTTTGGAATTCTCCAGCTGAGCTTTTTATTCCGAACGGATTTCGAGTATAACTAATAAACAGGCCTTTGTGAGTATTTATTGTAGTGTATTTGCGATCACTATCTTTAATTATCATTTGTTGATATACATCATTGAGATCTATTTTAGAAAAATATTTTGAGCCACTTATATTGGCAAAAAGATGTTCTATTTTTGGTAAAGGATACTCAGTTCCTTCCAATACGGGGTTGATTGTAATTTTGAAATCTTCGCAAATTCTAACTGTACCGTCGGGCTTAAGAATTGGAACAATTGGAGTGGCCCATTCACTGTAATTCACGGGAGTTAAAATATTATTATCTATTAAACGATCAATTTCCTACTCTACCTTAGATTTTAGTGCTAAAGGAATTGACCTTGGCTTGAAAAACTTGGGTATTGCCCCCCTTTTAATGTTTAGCGATATTTGGTATTTATTAAAGGTACCAATTTCATTTTTGAACAAATGCTCGACATATTTTAATATGTTCTCTATATTTTCGTCTACATTTACAGTGTTATAAATGGGAGAATAGTTTATTATTTTTAAATAATTTCTACCAATTAATGGCGGTCCTCTGTTTTTTATTTCGTAAATACACATTTTAAAAGACTTTTTCAAATATTTAGCATTCACTATTATTTTTCCTAATGGGTTTATGTCATTTCCGACGTAATCGCGTAGTGAAATATCGTGTGGTAATGAAGTTAAATTATTAAAACTTGTATCATATAATTGTTTTGACATTACACTATGTACAGCCCCCGTATCTAGTTCAATTTTTATATATTTGTTTTCAATTAATAAATTGATAATGAACGGTTTTACTTTATTTTGAAAGTTATTTTCAATCATATTGAAAAAAGTGTCAGATAAATTGTACGCGATTGCGTCATCATGAATATTTTCATTCGAGCTATTACCTGCATTTTTGGATAGGAATTTATGGTGTGAGTGGTTATCATATTTTGGTTTATTATTCTTACTTTTACACATAGGTGCCAAATGACCTTTGATATTGCAAATATTACAACTGTAGTCCTTGTATTGGCATTCTTTTTGTGTGTGGTTTGATCGACCGCATGTCCACATTTTGATTTTTCCGTGATTGACTGCTTGGCTGATTTTGCTTGCTGACTTTGTTTTTGATATTTGAAGTCAGCTTCTTCCTTTATCCATCCGGCTTTATTGTTGATTGTAGATTTTTTTGCAGCAGAAATTTCCATAAGGTGCGAATACGTGATGCTTATTTTTGAAGCATCTAGTAATCGATCTTGAATTGGTCCCGCGTTCATACGTTCATACGTTCACAGCAAAAATTTCACGGATTGCAATTTGTAATTCCGTTGAAAAATTACATTTTTATGCCAGATTCTTTACTCTTGCTCCCTATTCAGCTACAGTTTCGTCTGGTTTCTGCTTTGCATTGTAAAATGCGTGTCTTGATGCGAAGTATGATTTCACTGGCTTGTAATAATTGTTTAACCAACCTAATAGTGTGTCATAAGTCTGAACGTCTAGTTTGGCTGGAACGCATAAACTGAATAATATTTTGTGAACTTCCTCACTAATTGAAGATAGTAGTATGGCTCTCTTCTGGACTTCGTTACTTATTCCGTTTGCAACAAAATTGTTTAAGTCTTGATTCAAATATCGTTATGTCGTTTCCAGATTCAAATGTTCCCGGTGAACCTATTATATTATGGAATTGAGTTATATTTTTGCTATCCTCACCCATTTTATAAATATTTTAATTTAATACGAGATGAGCTTAAAAATTGTCTTCGTCGCCAATTTGTTGGATCGTTGCATTAATATGAATGCAGCAATTAAACGTAAATCAGTATAACTACAGTATATACTCCGTAGGTATGAATGATTATGACGTGTTTATTGTAGAAACAACATACGTAAACTAAATGTCGTGCGAGACACATACGTCGCGTATGGTAGGACAATCCCCCACCATATATATATATATATATATATATATATAAACATTATTTAATACGTAACAGAGTGTTTAAGAGAGAGAAATTATGATCAACAGCAACTATTACTGTCCGTTCAAAATGAAAATCAATTGTAAACCATGAACAAATAATTGTATATGATTCAGTGATGTCGTCTGTTAACAATAATGAAGGCAAAATATTATTTTTAGATGCTCCTGGGGGCACGGGTAAAACTTTTTTGATAAATTTACATCTTGCAAAAGTAAGATATGGTGGAAAAAAAACTGAGCCGTCGCGGGACGCCTGGCAGATGTGAAACATCAAAAATTTTCTTTTTGTAATAATGTTGAAAATAGATGGCGAATAAAATAAATACTATGAAATAACTTTTAATTAATGTCATAAGACTAATTTGTTTCTTATTTGCATATGAAGTACTTAAAAGATTCACAAAGACATAATGCAACAACTCTAATCAATATTATTTGTTGCTTCGTCAGTTATTTCTGTGACGGTAGCTGTTGATGCTTCTATTCTAATGGTACAATTGCTGGTATCAATACAATAATTGGACGATGCTAACTGTAATATGCAACAAAAGTAGGTGAAATAACGTTATCAAGGTACCTTGTGAATACTCCATCTATCGCAGTCCCATATCTAGTTGATGCTTCTCTTGGATCGTTATTAATATGTAAACTAAATTTTTCTTGTAGGAATGTAATTAAGGGTAATGAATTGTCTCTAGTGAAGTTTACACTAAAATCTCCTGCTAAAATGAATGGTAATTTATCCAAATTCTCTATCAAAAGAATCGATCTTTCATGACTATATGGAAGTAATCGCAGATGTTAAAAATGCAATGATATCGTCAATTTTTTGATTGGGTGAAATGTATACAATGACCGCGAGAATTCTCTTCCGTCGTCCATAACAATTTTAGAAGCACACAGGTCACCCACATGTGCTTGACTTACGTTAATTTCTATAGCATTTTGTACCATAAGATCTATATTAGTGGTCGAAACGTAAGAAATATTTGAGCTCATATTCCAGTGGCTCTAAAATTTTTTCGTTTAAAGTGAGCAATACAATTAAAATTGGCAATTCGACTGATTTATCATCAGGAAGCCATGTTTCAGATAACAACAAGAAGTTACTCTTCTGAGAAATAGAATCGTTTAAATCTAAAGCATGCTTGTTGAGACTTGGCAGTTCAGAGTATAAATGGTTCTGTAATATTAAAATCTGAACAGCTTGTTTTAGGTTGGAAGAGTACATTTGTTGTTGACTTTTCTTTCTTTCTGCTTCACATTGTTTTAGTTCTTCTCGATGCTATTCCCTGTATCGAGAAGAACTAAAACATATATATATATATTTATATATATTTATAATATATTTAAAATATTGATATAGAATTTATTACTAAACAAAAGTATTTTTTCAACACGCACACGCATATTAAAATAAAATAAAAATAACATTTGGCTCGAATAAGTAAATTGTGCATTGGGATATACATCAAAAGCACATGACGGAGACATTTCACTCCGACGTGCATTTTGGTTATCTTTGCATTTAATTATTTTCTCTGGAGGTGGTGCGCTGTCTCGTTCCAATATTTTCATTATATTTTCAGTGTCACCGTCACTCATATTTTAGTAGATTTAATATTCAAAAAAACAATATATTTATACGTATAATAATATAGGTGTAAATATTATCAGGGTTACCAGGCGAGACTTTAATTAGGTATTGCGCGCGTAGACAGAAAATCACCGAGCTTCAACGAATTGAGCCGTCGATGCACGAGAAGGGCGTCGCCACGCAAGAGTCGGTCTCACTACCTTACCGCGCCATCAAAAATAATTTGTTTTCAAGTAAAACACAGGTTATGTGTACTATAGTAAACAACATTGTATACACTATGGAGTATATACTATAGGTATCCGAGCTCAGTGTAGCGAGAGAGATGGCTTAACGCTGGATTGAGTGGGAGAGAATCGCAAAGTCGATTGAGCGACGCGTCGCCACACCGAACACATTACTCAGTAGTAGTGACTACTGCATATAGACTGTATATCTAATATACCATCATATAGCGTTGTGCCACGCCAGAAATCGGTTTTACGTGCGGCTATAGATGTTTCACATCAAATAGCTCTTGCGGTAGCGCCATCTGGCATTGCAGCTAGGCTATTAGTTGGGGGTCGAAAAGCTCATTCTACATTTAAACTTCCTTTGAAATATGATAGTGACGATACTACGAATGTCTGTAACGTTTCAAAACAAAGTGGTACTGGTAAATTGATGCAGGACTGTAGTCTGATTATTTGGGACGAAGCCTCAATGTCCAAAAAAACTTCAGTTGAAGCTTTAGATAAAACGATGCGAGACTTGCGTCATAATAGTAGTCCTATGGGTGGCTGCACAGTGTTGTTCTCTGGAGACTTCCGTCAGATCTTGCCAGTGGTTACAAGAGGGGCAACAGCTGATGAAGTCAACGCGTCTTTGAATAGATCCTACTTATGGCCTTATATAAAAACATTAGAACTTAAAACTAATATGAAAGTGCTATGTACAGATCAAGATAATATAAGTTTTGTCAAAGATTTACTTTTAATAGGCAAAGGAGAATTTCAACCAACGAATGATAAAATACGAATAAATATTAAAAGTTTCTGTAATTCGCAGTAGCCACTATAACAAAATTGATTCAAAACGTGTACCCGAACATTCAAAATATATTTTCTTTATCATTTAAATAGTTTCAAGAAAGGGCTATTTTGTCACCAACAAATGGCCAGTCGACAAATTAAATGATTTGATTCTATCTAGGTTTGACGCTCAATCACAAATGTATACTATTCAGTTGATACAGTTTTAGAAAAAGAGGTTGCAGTCCATTTCCCAACTGAATTTCTTAACTCTTTAACGCCTTCTGGAGTCCCACCACATACACTGATTTTGAAAATAGGGGCACCTATTATTTTAATGAGAAATTTGAGCCCACCTACACTTTGCAACGATACAAGACTACAAATCAAAAAATTGAGAAGTTCATTACTCGAGTGCATAATATAAACAGGCTGTGGTAATGGAAAAACTGCTTTGATACCAAGAATACCAATTATACCCTCAGATTTACGGATTTACTTTTTAAGTTTAAACGTATTCAATTTCCCGTTAAATTGACCTAAGCGTTCAATGTTTTTCTTACGGTCGACTATACGTCGCCCTGTCACGTGTGACATTCAAATTTAATTTGTATATTTTTGCCCCCCATCCAGAAAAAGTTGATAACGTTGTTTACAAAGAAATTTTTGAAGTATTTGAATAGTTATAAAAATACTTGCATAATTCATATCTTTTGTTTCACCCATAGTTATACCTACCAAATGTATATACACAATTTACATACATATACATTTACCACTACATACAAACAATATTTTTTAAACATTATATGAAGAATCTGCGGTGGTGACGCTAAATTTATATGGCTACATTACCACGAAGACATGACTAAAAGTGGTCTAGAATAATAATATATATTATATATATATTTAGCACAAAGGGACAAGGATAAGGTTTAATGAAATATAAGTAAATCTACATTTTTGGAAATACACAATATACCTATACAATTTAATTAAATATGTTTTCCAATTCTAGATGACAAAAGCTATGATTATTTATAAATATGATTGTATCTATATTTCGGTAAATTTAGTAATCATACAAAAGGTAATAATAGATGTAGCCTTGTCAATACATTTTTAATTTAGTCGGATTAGTCTTTTTCTCACGCCTTTCTGTGGGTAGTTCTGTATTCACTATCTTCAAATCGGATTCCATTCCTCCTCTTCCTGCTTTAATAGGCCGATTTTTCGTTATTACAATTAAATCTTCCAACATTTTCCATCTAACTATTTTTAAATATTTTTCATAATTAAAATTTTGTGAACTAGGGTACTCTCTTGTTATATTTAAATCGATTAAGTATTCGATTTTTATAATATTTGTTTCAGCAACTATTGCGTTAGTCCCCTGCTAGTATATCATTTCTTTGATATTATCGTCAACTATCTCCGTTAAATCTTCTCACC
The DNA here is from genome assembly GCF_037042655.1 of Diuraphis noxia. Classification (NCBI taxonomy): domain Eukaryota; kingdom Metazoa; phylum Arthropoda; class Insecta; order Hemiptera; family Aphididae; genus Diuraphis; species Diuraphis noxia. Next base: position 30,236,717 of record NW_028301711.1, read on the forward strand.
AATCAAGGTTCGTCACTCCAGCCCCCCAAGTTCTAAATTGTTGTACTATAAAACTTCACAAGATTAAGCAAATATTTTTAAACGAAATATAACCATGATAACTTTTTTATAACTTACAAGGAAGTTCAGAATTCCAAATTTAATTTTAGGTGCTGGTGTAACGTCACACCCGAGAACTCGGTATCCTTAAAAATGATAGGATTGATTTGACATTTTCAAAGGTATGTTACCATTTTGTAACCAAAAGTCAAGATTCCTGACTTAACTTAATCCCCGTAAAAACCAATTCAAGTGGATTCAAATTATCATACATCTGAATTTTAAGTAACCATTGTTGTAATAAGTTTTAATAGTTAGAGTATTTTCTATTAAATTGAAGAAGTCATCGAAGAGTTTAAAACCTTAACTCATGCTTTACGTTGTTTTGAACTTTATTTCTATAAAATATGCATGTATTAAGATTATTGGTTATACAATTTAGTATGGAAGAATCAGAAATAAGAAATTAGCAATTTGTGATTAGGTACCAATCTATAAATTGTTTCTCCTTTACAAAGCTTAAAATGCGAGAAAATATTATGATTGAATATACTTTTAGTCCTGTATTTTAAATGACTGTATATTAAAAATCTTTTATAGAGATTAAGATAGGGTAAATCCACGGGAAGTTTTGATGATGACTAAACGGTTATAAACGAAGAATTAACCAAAAATGGTGAATCGAATAGAGATGGTATTTTTAACAGGCAACGAAGTACACGAGCTAGTTAATAAATATTATTGGTTAAGTGATTTGAATGGATTATATTATTTTTTTCAAGTCTCAAGGCCTCACCGTTATTTTATTTTAGTTTAGATTCATAGTAAATAATAACCAACATATAAACTGTTGTTGCATACAAATAGGAAATTCACAAAATAAATTATGTTAAAAAAAATAAATATTTTAAGTAACACCACGCTAAAAATTTCCTATATTTTGTATAGGAAAACATTTTGAAAGAAAAATAGTAGACTTAAAAAAACAAATGTTTATTGTTTAACTTCACTGATAATAATAATAATAATAATAATAAGTAAGTCTATGGTATCAACCACGGCTTATGATTTTTCTATCTGAAACAGTGATATCAACAACCAAATTATGGTATTAAATATGAAAAAAGTATCCAAATTTAAAGCAAAAATAGATTTTTTCATTCTTTATTATTTTTCTGGCGGTGGGGTGGGGGGTGACATGTCTAAGGGAAGACATTAACCCTCAATTGCATTCACCTGCTGAAATAAATCAAGACCTGAGTCACGAACAGGAAGTGTTAGGAAACACTTTTAACATCATTTTTGGATGGATTCTACTTGGTCTAATCAAAGACAGTTGGTAGTATCAATAATTATCACTTCAATTGATTCCTTCTTAGAAAGGTTTTAATTGAAGTACCTGATTTGTAATGGAAACATTGAAACAGTCATTGTAATGGATACTTATCATAATTCCTCTCATTGATTAATTGTCCCACTTCTATTATGCGTTCTGTCTATTTCTTTCCTTCTTTCCCATTTCATGGCTCCTGTCAACTGTTTGATCGTCTTGAATGTAAGTTAGTGCTTGTTTACTCCTTGTATGACGCATAAAATCCATGTTTGAATATGAATTTATGGGTCATAATATCCGTAGTCCATGTCTCCTAGAATTTATTTTTTACCCCACCATTCAGACCATTCAGTACCTAAATCTGATGGGCAGAAAATTTAGCTTCAAGTAGTGTTGTTACGTTAAATCGACTTCCATCCAACATATCTCTTAATTCAGTTTTATGTGTAGGCATTGAGCTCCATTATATATAATGAATATTCTGTTTCAACACTGGATTTACTTTTTGTTTTCACAGCAGATATTTGCAAAATATATGGGAATATTCTTCTAGCTCCGAACTCCTGAGTATTCATGTCGGGATTGCTCTAGGAAAAAGCTATTATTAATTAAGTTTCATGAGATAGCAGTGGCGTCATTTGGGGGGGAGGGGGCAAGGGGGGCATTTGCCCCACCCCTCCTGTCATTAGCGGGCTACTATCGGGCCGGTCGACTTGGCCGGCCCAGGCCGGGTATATGGTGCTAGTTTTGGGCCACAAGCCCGCAAAAATGATTCATAACATTCATGTCATTGCTAAATAGAATTTAACCATGATTCGTGGCTCCTACTAACACGTAAATAATTATAAGGTATCTGACATCTGTATTCTGTATGTGCAGTGGTGGACTGGACGAGTGGGATATCGGGTTTCCCGCCTTCCCTTTAGGCCGCTACTCGTATAAAATATTTACTTATTCATATTATTGTGAAATAATAAATTAAAATGTTATCGTCGTTATCGAATAACGGAATAACTAATAAGTAATAAGTAATAAGTATATAATATTATTAAACATAAAAATCCAAATTTCTGATTAATTTAAAATGCGGGAGGCGGGACCCACGGCTATAGAGTATAGATGATAATATTATCGTATGTATTTTATTATTATCAATAGCTGTGGCGGGACCTAACCTTGTGTTCGGCCGGTCCGGGCTTGTTGATAACTCATTGTTACAAGTTTAAAAATAGAATTGAAAATAATTATTACACGGGCCTTATGTTATCAAACTATCAAAGTTGGTATTTAACAGAATAATAAGAACCTGTCACTGCCTAGCATTTAAGCAACTTTTAAAAAACTTTTATTAATAATAAATATACAATAAAGTATTGTATGTTTTATTTTATTTTTTGTTAATACCATTAACTCATATTTGGTGCAAATAAGACATAAATTGGGGTAAAATTCCCCTTAGAATATGTCATCATATAGTAGCTAATAGCATTGAGCATATATTAATTACTCAATACTAAATACTAATAGGTAATATAGGGTATCCCTAGACATATTATATTTTATATACCTATGTATTAATTAGTCATTGTTATCTTTCAAAAAAAATGTGTTATTTATGCCTAAAGTAACCACAGTTATCACAGATAACTAACTAGTATGTATATAATTGTGTAAGATGTAAGAAGACTGTTTGTACTGAGATAAAAATGTAATTGTTAGCGAGTGGTTTTTTTTTAAATTATGGCCTATGGGCCGGTCAAAATTTTTGCCCCCCCCCCTTTCAAAACCTGAAATGACGCCACTGTGATATAGGTACCATTAAACTTTTGCAATATGTCAAGTAATTCTGATGAAGATGATATACAGCGGACGCAGCTTAAAACACTCATTTATGGACCAGCACAAAGGGAGTCTTATAACCGAATGAATCTTATAAGAGAAGTGAAAAAAAATACTTGTGAATTTTATTTTATTACAAATCTAGCTTTTATTTAAGCTGATTCACGCATATTACACATTACTTATTAGTAAATAAATGAAATTATAATTAAACATTCAACACATATTATAAATACATTTAAAAATACATAAATACATTTTTATAGCACAAAGTCTGTTAATTATAAAATCAATGGTATAACATTCACTTAAAATGGTTTTAATTTAATTATTATATTTATATTGATGTTATAGGATAATATAAATTAATACATTACTTTTTACATGCATAAAAAAGTGTTTATTTAGTAAAAGTATTGATTGAATTTGAATTTTGTTTTATGATATTCACCTGAAACATTTTTCAAATATTTTTTTAATGTATTTATTTGATTAGGTAAAATAATAAAACAAACTTAAATATAATTATTTGCGGGTACCTTATTCACCTAGCTAGAATCTTAACTGTTGCATTGGACAGAAAAAAAAATATTTTTCAAACATAAATTTACGAAATTTAATTAAAAATACCAGAAATAAACTAAAAATGGAAAATATGATATAAATATGCAAAAACATAACCTGAAAAAAAATTCCAAATAAAAATTTCATAAATTGATTCATATTATTAAAATAATTAAAATTATGTACTTACAAAATTACGTTTCACAATCACTAAAAAAAAATTCACAACTCTAGTTATAACCTTTCCTGTTTCATTAATAAGCAACTTCTTTTGGATTAATTTTTTATTAGCATTTAAGTCCATAAATTCTACAATATTGCTGCCGTTGTTTCTGGTGTTACCTTACATTGGTTTGAGAGAAAACTATATATATATTATATATATTATATATAGTACGGGCTATAGGATATTTTATGATTTTCATTGAGTTTTGAAATGACTAGTGCATTTCTCTTTTTATTTATTCGTACTTGACTCTATTCTATCTCTGTTTTAATTTTCTAAAATCAAGAAACACTTTATAATATATAATATAATTATTACTAAGACTCGGGAACTAGAGCCCTAAACACCAAAAACACAGAAAATAGGAGTTATTATTTATATTTTATATAGTAGGTAGCACTTAAATTGTTCTGTGGAAATGGCGCCTTTTTCCCACCTGCATGCTTCGCCTTTATGGATTCTAACGTCAATCATCCACGGAAAAATCTAAATAAAATTACGGTATTTAAAGCGCATGCTTATCAATCAGTCGGGTATCGAATATTTACACCACGGACTAGGTAAGATATATCTTAGTCCGTGATTTACACTGATGATTCCGTCATAGATAATATAATTTTTCAAATTATTAAATTACTTGACATTTTTAAAAATTGAAATTGAAGTGTTACCGGTTCCGTACAATCTATCATTTGTCTCCGAGATATAGTTCTTATTTGTATTGTTTGTCGATTGTATTCAAAAAATTTATAATATTACTTTAGATCATATTATCATAATACGTATGAGTAGGTACCACGGATTATATATAGATTAATACTTAATAGATTTATTCAAATTAGTTGTCATCATAGATAAATAAATCTTATAAATTGTAATGTTTAATCAATTACCGAGTACTTATTAGTCCTGACACCCAAGTGTCAATTATATCTTCTTTAAGAAAGTGATCACCACAAGTCCACAAATTCTAGACCTTTTATTTAAAGTCTTACCAATTACTCTTTCCCATTTTTCATGTGAGGCTATTGGAACACTAAACCTAGATTTAGAATTTCCTACACAATTTTCTACACAATTTTCAATGCAACATTTATCTAACCGAAGCGGCATGTTGATTGAAAATAATATATATTGAAATAAAAAAATATTGGTCAGTTGCCTATTGAATAATATTATCTTTGATTAATTAGGTTATATTGTTAACACAGATTCAATTTAAATATGATCTCTAACCTTTGTGATTATTAATATATTAATCCATGATGATTATTATTATATTATGCTAATAGAGCTTACACAATATAGACTTTTTTCATAATATAATATATTACTATATTAGGTACTATATTTCATATAGTTAGTGATACAATCACGAATTCACGAATTAAAAATACGCGGGAATTAGTTTGTAAATACTAGATACGTGAAACGTGATACGATCGCACATTCACACTAATCCATAGAGTATATGGATATATATATATATATATATACTCTATACACTAATCTTACCGCAACGTGTGAAGGTCAGTGCTTCACTTATCACAGTTTCGTTGCGTATCCAGTATATTAATCCGTGGTAGGTACTTCCGCCAGAATTTAAAATTATATGTTATTGTTTTGTTGATCGTGGTTATCATTATCACTTTATCAGAACATTTTGGATAGTATTTCATAATATTAAAATATTGGGCAATTATCTTTTATCATTTTTTTTATTGCTGCTCAGATATGCAATCTACATATTATAATATGATTTTGTATATTCGAGCAGCACCAAATTTAAATGTTAATGACTTTAAAACAATTTCATATACTTACCAGCTTGAATAATGAAATCAATGACTGATGGCTCTAACATGAAACAGTACGAGTGGTCACCTTTAGCTACTTTTAAATTAAAGTGACTGTCAGTTTGGGTCATGATAATGTCTTCACACTTCTACGCGTAGTAAGAGAGCAGAGTAGACAGAGCAAGAATTAATTTCAATTTTCAATTAATTAAGTTCAACAGACTCACGAGATGAAATAGCAAATCAATCTGACAATGGAAAATTTAAAATAGATTGTTAGTTATCAAAAATGAAATAATTGATATCATCATAATCATTTGCTGAATTATGTTTCAGATGCTCCTTAAATTGACTGCACTGAGCAAGATTATGTGTGTTATCATTTGCACGCATTACGTGCAACTAACCGCACTGGTGCAGTCATATGGAAAACACTATAAAACATAAATTATTTGTGTTCATTGGCATCTGGCACACTGCCGGCTATAAGCGGCGGATTTCCTCTTGTGCTAGCACTCCGGTGGATCGCGACTGCACTATAGCCTTTTTAGTTTTTTCCTCGGTCAAAACGGGTGGTGTAAGCAAATCGGGCCGAGCTCTCTCTGTTCACCGTGAATCCCGACCGCCTCATTCCGCGGTTGCCATAGCAGCCGTCACCGCGCCGTCGCGGCTCGAGCACTACATCTTCCACAGGTCTTTAAAGGTCTTTTGATTCACCATAGTACGTCATTGTTCGGTGGATGATTCGTGTCGACTGGCTGACGAAGTGATCGACGCCCCGACGGTTGTAGGTACTTACTAAGCGCCACACATCGTCTGCTGTTTTGTTCGGACTTTACTTTGTAATACGTGTGAACGTATTTTGTCGACATGGAACGAGCACCGTCCGGTGGACAAGGTCTCAAGGTAAAGATTATGTTGTTTTACTGTTTTAGTAATCAGCTTGGTAAAATATGTACGTCGCCATCTAAACAATTATTGCCGCTAAATGCAGTGGCACCATTTCAGTTTTGGGCTGCTAAATGCTAAGATGGGTTCCGTAGTTTCTTTAACCAGGCCACAAAAATGACAGTACTTAATGTAGTACCTAAATAGCAGTGGTGTCATAATATACTGATTTATATGTGGGAAACGATACAAAATGAAACATTTCTAAAAGTCTACCATAATTAGAACATTTGACTTCTTCCCAATTTCAATCATGGCAGTTGTCAAACTGCTAATTTTTTTTTACTCGTATAATAATGCCCAAAAGAAATGTATAATTTTAAAATCACCTACTAATTCTCAATACTTTATCTGTAAAATCTTTGATATTTATTTTATTAAATAACCAATAGAATTAAGCCTATATGATAAATGGCACAACTAAAATAAAGCCACGGTAAACACTTTGATATGTCAAATTACTCATTTGGATTATTGATCATAAATTATTATGTTTTGTTTACCAGTATATAAGTATTATTATTAAAGGCTTTTTATTATTATTGCACTTCTTAGATACTTTTACTATTTCCCCTTCTATTTCCCAACATTTAAAATCTAAATTATACAGTTTTTCAGATATTTTGATATTATTTGGCTGCTAATTTGTTAGTTTTTGGTCAAATTATATTTTGTACTGACAATGCATTGAAATTTATTATTATTTGTAAATATAATAATTCTATGAATACTATATTTCTTATTATTTTTGATACTTTTAACAGAGGAGAAGACCAAATCGTATTATTGACTTGGATATAAAACGCTCCATTGGAGCTATATCTTCCATGGAATATAAACGTCGTACAATTATTAATGAGATCAATAATGTCGCCTATGCACTTCATAAAACTTCTTTGCCTGCAATTTACATTAATCCAATTCGTACAGGCGCTCAAAATTATGTACAAGATGATATTCTAGCGATGGAAGTTGATCCAATAGAAAGTAAATGGTATGTATACTTTATGTGTAAGATCAATATCTTAGGTTGTAAATTATAGGAAATTTAAAAAGTTATTATTGCTTCTATTCTTTGGTCAAAATGAGATCGGTACATGTTGACGACCAGTTATTGTGAGCAGTGCGCTAACCACCTCATGCCGTGCTGTGGAACATAGCTACACCCATGTGCAAGTAGGTGGTACCTGTACCAATCTCATTTTGAACAGACTATAATATCAATGTATATTGAGAGTATATTTTCGTTGTGATACATATTTGTTAAAGTCAAGTTAGGTATTATTAAATTTAATTTTATAGGTAACATTTTTAGAAAGTTTTACAGATTAATTTTTTTTTTATGTTTTTACTAAAAAAAGAAAAACATTGTTTAAATTAAAATAATAACTATTCAAAGTGTTACCTTAAAATGGATTGTACCTACTTTGATAATAAAATAAACTGCAGAAGGCATATAATAATAATTGTAGTATTAAACTTAACTTTTTTTCTTTTAACAATGTTAAGCAATAACTTAATGTTATGAGCTTATATTAAAAAATTGTAATTTAAATTTCTTCTGATGTAAATTTGAATACAAGTGAAATCTAAAAAAGTTAAAATGTTGTTATATTTTTAAAAATACAGAAAATCAATGATATTTATCAATTAGGTATTTGAAATTAAATTATATAATATAGTATTGTATATGCATTATATTTTAAATATTTAAACAATTAATTATAACTGTTCAAATGTTCAATACATATTATTATATTGACTGTTCAATGTTAAGATTTAAATATAAGATACAAATTAATATAGTTTAACATGTTTGAATAACATTATACATACTTTTTAGTCAATGCTTTTAACACATGCAGCTTTGATTCTTTATTATATCAACCAACATAAACACTTTTATCAAGTCTAAAATAAATAAATAAATTCAATACATTCATCATATTAAGATTATAGATATTATTCAATAAAATATCTTCCTGGGCGTAAAAGTGCAGAATCTATGAGATCTGGTTGATTTGTAGCACCCAATACAAATATTTGTTGGTTTTCTGATGTCATTCCATCCATTTCGGTTACTAATTGTGATACAACTCTATAAATTTATATAATATGCAAACAAATTTGCATTATTGAATAAAAATAATTATAGAATAACCTATACCTATCTCCTACACCTCCAGAATCTCCATTTTGACCTCGTTTTGGCGTTAACGAATCAAGTTCATCAAAAAACAAAATACACGGTACAGCAATTTTTTATTTTTTATTTTTAGTTTACTTGCCGTATCAAGATACAACAGTGTAGCTATTTATAATGTTTCTCCAAATGTTAAAATCTTTGATCAAATGAAGCGAATGACTATACCACATGACCCAATTGATAATAATGGATCACCTAATTCAGCACATTGGCTTTGGGATGGTACAGTATTTAGTGTTTGTACTATGGATTCTGTCCATTTTTGGGATTCAACTACTTGTAAAATAATTGAAACTGTGAAGATGCGTACAAAAGTTTTGAACCATGTGATGGCTGCAAAAAAGTATAGCGTTAACAAATATGTTGCAGGTACTACATAATTTAAGTTATAGAATAATTAACTCTAAAAATAAATGAAAAATAAAATATCATTTTTCTAGTGACAGGAATTGAAGGACATGTATTCATGATTGATATGCTACATGGTATTGTTGTAATGACTATGAAAAATATTGAGAAAAAACCAATAAGAGCTATACATTGGCATCCAACAAATGAATTACAATATGTTACTGGCAATTGCAATGGAAACATTTACCTATGGGATATTCGTTTTCAAAGAGACTTTGTTTTCAAATTCAAAAATGAAGATTCTTTTTCTGTATCAACTAGCCATACTTATCCAGTTATTGGGTTACGGTTTTATAATGACGGAAATAGTGTTATATCTGTCGATAACAATGGAGGCATCAAAACTTGGTAATAATTATTATTTAATAAAACAATAACTATTAAAATAATATTTGAATTTTTATATTGTATCACTATCCAATTTATAATGAAACAAATCCCTAGATATTTACAAAATTATTATCAGTATTTATTATGTTATATTACCCTTCAAATATTAAATATCTGGAAGTTCTTAATATGATAACTTTCAGTACCATAGCAAAAGTAGGTTAAGGGCTCAAGCCCCCTGAAATAACAAACTTATTATAACTGGTAGTTATAATAAGTGTATAGTTTTATACCTGTAACAACAAAGTATTGAAGCACCCTCTGAAAAAAAATTATGGCTACCAAACTAGAGACCTTATTTTTTCTTAAGAAAATAAATTTTTATAAGTTTGAAAATCAAAATCAAAAAGAACACATATTTCTAAACCTATAATAAAATAACTTTCTAATAATTGAAATTATACCTTTTTAAATATTAAAAGATTAAATTAATTAGGAGCAGCTAAGCAACTAACAGGAAATTTATTTATTACAGGGAAGTTAGTACTGGTCATCTTCGTCCTAACCACTATGAATCTGTACCATTGTGTGACCTTAACAAGAATCATATTTTTAAAGATTATCAGTTTGCTGTTACTGAAAATTTGAAAGAAGACATTGTATTTTTGCCATCAAAAAGAGGAATGAGAATATTTGATATTGAAAGTGGTGAACATTTACCTTTTTCTAATGATATACCTCTACCTATGAACTGTGCTACTTACGATAGCAAACGATTTTGTGTTTATGGGGGCTCTAATGACTTAATAAAATTATGGACACCTGAAAAAAAAATGACTGACTGAACTGTATGTTTATGATGGCTAATTATATTAATCTATCCTTGTATCAATTTTTTCTTACAATTTTCTAATTTCTTTATGCTTATATAATATCAATTCATACTATTGTTATTATATTGATACTTAATAATTTATTTTCCTGTAAAATCAAAGTGACATTTTAAAATTTTACCTAGTTTCTAAATCTGGGGGTAAATAATAATGGTTGACTTGACCATAAAAATATTTTTTCTAGACCCAGTGACGGTACAATTATTAACCTTTAAAGTTCTTCATATAAACTATGAAATTATTTTTTTGATTTAAACAACATCTAAAAACCACCTTCTAGTTACATAGAACTATGTTACAAAAATTATAAAAAGTACGATTATTTTTTTAGATAACATTGGATTTCTAATAAATTCTTAAGAGTATGTTTTTTTACAAATTGAAGAAAAAATTATTTTCATTAAATTTGAATCGGCCTTCATTAAGTCTATTTAAATTTTTAAACCATAATTGTAGAGTGAAAATTTCTAAATTATACCTACTATAGTATTAAGAAATATAAATTTATATATTTGATATATCTTATAAAATGTAAGTCTAACAGTGTAAACTTGTTTTGAGTGAAAATTTTTTAAACAGCTTAGTGTATGTAAATACTAAATAGATACTATGGGTTGGTTGCCAAATATTTCATTGTAATATGGCTGAGAAATTTAGTGTCATGTGAGAAAATGATCACAATGTAAACTGTAATTTGTTTTAAAAAACTATTATTTCCTTATTTTTTTTTTTTTTTTGTTTGAAGGTTTAATTTAAGTTACCTAATTTCTTCCATTTATAAAACATATTTATATATATATTTGTTCTGTATGTGCCATTTTATTTTAATTATAAATCAACAGAATTAGTAAATACTAACCTTAATTTACACTTCCACACTCGTGTAGCTTAAATACTCAATTTAAATATGTAAATGCATACTATCTATTATATATTATTGTTATATAATAAATAGCCGGCATCGGGCCCCCAAATATACTTTTTATTTTATTGGATCTTATTATTCTATTTATTATGAATGTACTAGCTCATTGATTTGAAGATCTCTAAATTTATTTGAATTATTTGTAACTATTATTTTAATTTAATGAATTAACTAATGTTTATTAGTCCTCATCATATTTCATGTTTTATTGTTTAATATATTATGAATACAATTTTTTTATAATTATAATAATAAACTATTTAAGTATTGTCAAAAAATATTGAGTGATTTAGATGATAATTAATTTCAATGGTTTTTGTAATATTTATCAATATATTATAACTATTATTCAATCATAAGTTATGCCTTTTGCATCACATATCTAAATATAACTGTTTATAAACTAAGTATTTTTTTTATTGTTGGATTATAATTCATTAATTGTACCTAGTAGTTGGTGATTAATGAATGGTAAAAAATATTTGTCAACTGGTTTACTCTTGTAAGCTTAACTTTCATTTAAAACAATTTGGTGTTATATGAATACAAATTCAAAAGAAAATAGTTTTATTTTAAGCATAATGTTATCAGTATATTTTTGTACCAGTTTTAAGGGGTAATTGAATCATGTACGATAAGTTACTTGTTATTCATTAAAAAAAACACTGAACTTTGTCATGATGACTATTTATCACAGTAATTAGTATTGTTATTATTTATTTATTTATTCCAATTCCACGCATAAAATATCCTTTAACAATTAGTATAGACCACTGAAAATATAAAAGACTATATTCAATAAACCTAACTACCATAACATTAATAAAAAAATATATTATAATAATAGTGAACAGTAAAAATAGCTGTAATTTTGAAATTGTATAAAAATCAATTTATAATTAACAGATTTGAGATAAGTATTAAATTTAATTTAAGAGGACGCCACACCCGCATGTGCTGTCTCCGTCTTACAAACTTATACCATGGCAAAATTTGTTTAGCGCGGGACAACTTTACTCCCTTTGTATTTATAGTAGAATTACCAAAATTCCACAACACATAGGTAAGAACTTTATCTGTGTCATAGCATCGTTATTTTTTTGATAACATAAATATAATTAAAGTTATAAGCTTAAGAAAATACATTTATTTTTTATTTTTTTATTAAATTACTTAAAATTATTGTTTGTGCTATCAAAAAAATAACGACGCTTTGACACAGATAAAGTTCTTACCTATGCATTGTGAAATTTTGAAAATTCTATTATAAATATTGAGGGAGAAAAGTTGTCCCGCGCTAAACAGATTTTGCTGTTATACGTTTGTAAGACAGAGACAACACATGAAAGGATTTTATGACCAATCCAGCAACATTTCAACTACTCAAGGCATAGGGCGCCAAACACTATATGATTTATACTAATTAGTAAAACATATTATAACCCCAACATATATTTACCAAAAAAGTTTATTTATTTAATATTTATGAACACCTTTAAAATGTGTTGTAAAAGATCACAAATCTTTACACTAAAAAATGTTTAAATGGTTAAAATACATTAAATTTTAAATCATAAAAATAAGATCAGTCTTATTTATTTCATCTTTTTAGATATTTAGTTATGTAAAACTTTCACTCATTGCTTTCATGAAATCTTCTTCGGTTACCATTAAATTGTCATCAGTTGTACTTTGTTTGTCTGAAATAAATAAAAATATTTATTAAAATGTCAAAATGTACTAATTCAACAGTTTAGCATTTATATTAAAACATAAAAAAAAGTTTACCATTAATATGTGTAAATTGTTTTTGGATAACTCTTCTTGCGCAGTTTAGCCATGCATTGTGACACATACCATACAATTCAGCCCCTGTTACTTGATCTGGTAAATGATCTATTAAATCTTCTAGATGAAAATTTGAATACAAGTGAAATCTAAAAAAGTTAAAATGTTGTTATAGTTTTAAAAATACTGAAAATCAATGATATTTATCAATTATTTTAAATTAAATTATATAATATAGTATTGTATATGCATTATATTTTAAATATTTAAACAATTAATTATAACCGTTCAATACATATTATTATATTGACTGTTCAATGTAAAGATTTTAATATATAATACAAATTAATATTGTTTAAGAGAACGCTACACCCGCATATGTTGTCTCCGTCTTACAGGTGCGTAACATAGCAAATTTTATGCTCAGCAGATCACGTTTAGCTCCATTAGTTTAAAATTTAGAGTAATTGACCTCTTACAAAAATTAAAGGCAACATTATTATCGAGGGCATCCGGTAGGCTTTTTATTATATTTTAATTTTAAAGTGAGTTATGTGTATTTTAAGATATACAAACAATTTACAATTTTAAAATACACATAACTCACTTTAAAATTAAAATATAATAAAAGGCCTACATTATGCCCTCGATAATAATGTTACCTTTAATTTTTGTAGAGGTCAATTTACTCTAAATTTTATACTAACGGAGCTATACGTGATCTGCTGAGCATACAATTTACTATGTTATGTGTTTGTAAGACGAAGACAACGTATGCGGGTGTAACGTCCTATGTTTGAATAACATTATACATACTTTTTAGTCAATGCTTTTAAGACATGCAGCTTTGATTCTTTATCATTACATCCACCAACATAAACACTTTTATCAAGTCTAAAATAAATAAATAAATTCAATACTTATGTCATATTAAGATTATAGATATTATTCAATAAAATACCTTCCTGGGCGTAAAAGTGCAGAATCTATGAGATCTGGTCGATTTGTAGCACCCAATACAAATATTTGTTGGTTTTCTGATGTCATTCCATCCATTTCGGTTAGTAATTGTGATACAACTCTATAAATTTATATAATATGCAAACAAATTTGCATTATTGAATAAAAATAATTATAGAATAATCTATACCTATCTCCTACACCTCCAGAATCTCCATTTTGACCTCGTTTTGGCGCTAACGAATCAAGTTCATCAAAAAACAAAATACACGGTACAGCTGAACGAGCCTTGTTAAACACTAAAATATATTTTTCATATTAGTTAGTAGTTAAGACATTATAATTCTACATAAAATATATTCATTAATTTATTTTTTTTTCTATAATATTTCCTTACAATCTTATATATTACATATCTTTATAATTTTAAACAAAATATTATACTAGTGTATAATTAAATATTTACCTTCTCGTACATTAGCTTCACTTTGTCCAATATACATATTGAGTAATTCAGGGCCTTTAATTGATAAAAAATTGTATTTACATTCAGTTGCCACAGCTTTTGCTAATAATGTTTTTCCAGTTCCAGGTGGACCATATAATAATATTCCTAGGTACAAAATTATAACCATTATAACATAAAATTATCTTTAAAAATGGTTTAATCTATTATATATATTATAGACTATTATAACTTTAACATTTAAATACATATAATATATTGTGCTGCAAAAAAAAGTTTATTAATTTATTCATAGAAATGAGCTGATCTTACAGGCAGAGGAGGCAGAATGTATATATTATATAATAAATGATTATTATTATTATTTTGATTATTACTCTATTAGTTGTTGAAGCATTTTTATTTAATGTATCATTAATTTAACTACAAATTAATATAATTAAAACTTCGATTTGTGTTTTTATTATATAAATATTATGTATAAACAAAGAAAATTAATACATTCTTTACAATTTACAAAAAGTAAAATCTTAACTCTTTACTTTTCCAGGGTTCAGAGTACCGTTTTGTCTTAGGAGTTAATATTTTAAATTGTTCTATTACACCGTCAATGTTATAATTATAGCCCAATGTCTGCTCAATTGACAATGGTGAGTAGTCCATATAGTTGATCCTGATGCATTGTACTTTGTTTTTAGAATGCCCTTTCATAAGAACAAGTCACAGGAATAGTAACAAATATTTTTAGCATTTTAAATTTATTACTGAATAGCTAGTTTCTTTTCCACTGCCAAATCATGTTAATCATTTTATCCATGGTTCACGATTTTTGGGTACATTATCAGTATATTGAAAAAGTCTTATAGATGCACCTTTCAATTTTCAGCTTCCAAACCGAAAACTGTATAAAATGGTGATATCAGCATTTAATTCTAGTAAGTCTACAATGTTGTTGTATTATTAGCGCGATTTTGGCTCGATTACCGTTAAAAAAACGTGATTTCTGCGAGTATCGTGGATATTATCTATGGGGTATTCACTGTTTACACCATGATTCATGAGTCATGGCTAAATAATTAGGTATGATTAATAAATTGATTACAAAAAAAAAGGAAAAACAGTTTTTGTCTGGTTTGTGCATATCCTTAATCTATACACAAAACCTTTACTCATAGTTCTCCACATTTCATTGATCGGCAAATTCACTCTAATATTTAAAGTAATAGAGCTAAAAATGATCTGTTGAGTATACAATTTGCCGTGTTACATATTTATAAGATGAAGATAATACATTTTCATAATTATGGTTTTGACCCTGCGATTGTGGTAGGTGTACATATTTGCACCAAATACTGTTGATCTCACCCAGTTTCATATATGCTTATAGCATATAAAATAGTAATTTCCATTAAAAAAGTATTTCCAAAAAAGTAAATTTAATACAGTACAGCCAAATAAGGAGTCATATTTTGATGCAGCAGTAAAATTACAAGAGTAAATGTTTCAATACAATGCAATAATCATTGATAAATTTATTACCTGATCTCCTCATATTAAATGTTGAAGGTTTCAATGCAGACATAATTTCTTCTTTCACATTTATTAAACCACCAACATCGTCCCACTTTACAACTTGTACTGATGGCGCACCAATTGATTTTGTGAACATCAAATTTATTTTTTCTATAAATATAATTCAAATAATCACTTTATATTTTAGCATAATAAATCACTATATAGTTTAATATAATACAATAATATAAATTTTTAAATTATAATTTACAAACCTATTGAAAGCATTATATCTGATTCTTCCAGTATGACATCTGTAGATTTAATATTATGTATAGACATATGATTCCTTAAAAAAATATACATGTAGTAGTTAAAGACTTATATATTTATATTTGAAGCATAAATAGCTTAATTTATAAATTTACTTTACAGATAATAGCAGCATGGTCATATAATTTATATAATTGAACCCAGAAGTATGATCTATAATTTTTTTAATCATTATATCATCTAATGCTACAGAATCTCTTTTCAATATCCATTTCAATAATTGTTCTCGATTTCTTTTGCTTAAATTTCCGACTTGTTGACTTTGCAAGAAAAGTCTTAAAAAAACAGGACTTAGTTCCTCTTTGGAGTTTGCAGTAGCAATAATTATTATAGGATTATTGGTTTTGAAATTTATTTGTCTGATAAATATATCCAAAATTTCTTGTTCTAGATCTTTAGTAGAAGATAAACATAAAGCCTGAAATTGTGTGGTTTATATTTGACAATATTAATTCATTATTTTAAAAATGAAAATTTTTAAAAAATCATCATATTTACTTCAATATTTTCTAAGTGTAATAGGCATGGTGTTATTTTTCTAACATCATCAAAAAAGCATTCTATTTTTTTTTTAAATTGAGCAATATTATTTGTAGGCCAGTTATAACAGCATTGAGATATGTACTGTATTCCAAGATATTTTGATACTGATTGAATTAATAATTCTTTGCCACATCCATTTACTCCATAAACTAAAAAAATTGGTTTTAAACATTGAAAATCTGAAAAAAAAAATAATAGTTAAATGTTTTGAAATACAATAGAACCCCAGTTATCTGACCGGAAATTGACATATCCGAATGTTAGTACGCATTGATTGTTGTCCTCGTACACATAATCATGTATATATTATAATACAGTGGTTGCCGCTTATAGTGATCACATCTATCTGATCACCACAAACAAGTGATTTTTATAACCAGTGAATACTGTAAGCAGCGACTACCGTAATTCTATGAGAATTTAGTAATAAATCAATGCATATTATATATCAATATACTTCTATAAATATTGTAAGCATAAATAAAAAATAAAAAATTCAAACATTCACATTCCAGAATTTTATGAGATGCCAATAAGTTTAGATAATAAAGGTTTTACAGTTCTCTCATTTATTAAGGTAATAAGCTATTGTTTTCTTAAATATTATCACTACTTAGTTAGATGTATTGAATAATAAAAAATATAGAATTTATCACCTGTATAACTTTGTTGAATAAATGGTTTTATCATTGACACAATTGATTCTCCTTCATCAATCATCCCACCAGGAAATATGTTCAAAATATAATCATTGAAATTGTTTATGCACACATTTTTTAAATTATTTACAGCAAATTCTTTTTCCATAGGGAAATATGTGTTGGTTGAATATTGAACTTCATTTAATTTAGTATGTAAATTAGATATGTAAAATTTATTTTTACAGTTGTATAAATTTACTTGCACACTTTTTTCTTCAACTTCAATAATTTTAATGTAGTAAATTGTACTACTAGTAGGTTCCACTAAATATTCTGTTTCGGGGTAAGTTTTTTTTAAATCCAATTTTAATATATCTCCTATTGATACATATTTTGGTAAGGAAAAATAATAGTAAAGTATTTTATCCAATAGTTTTTGTGTATCTGGGTTAAATACCAAAGGTTTCATCACAGATATTGATACTTTTGGTGTTATTTTTGGCTCAAAGTCTTTAAACGGTTTAATAATTCTCAACGTACAAACTTTATATGTATGATTGCAATTACATAGATTAAATAAATTTGTTGAAGTTAGAAAACACTCAGATTCTTTATATGAGTTTAACACTATTATTCTGTTATAGTGTGATAAAGGTAGACTGTGAGAACCAGTAGTTTTAACATTGACTAGCACCCATTGCATGTTGTTCAATTTTAGTTTGCTTAACGTTTCTTGGCTAACAAATAAACAATTGTGAATTTCTAAATTATGTTTCAGAATAGTGATATTGTCATAATTATGTGTAACTAGCTTTTCCAATATATTGTCGGGAACGCATTTGAATTGTATTTCAGTTCCAAAAAGGATGTTTACTCTAAGATCATGAAGCATTGTTGACTGTATGACTAGAGATTTGGTTCTGCTAAAACACGACTTCAGTAGATAATTTATCAATGAAATGTACCTAAGAAGATATTTCCTTTGAATCGCCATATTTTTACAGTTGCAATTGTACAGATTATCTGAAGAATAAAACTGACGAAAAAAAATGTATGTGACTCGCGCCCGCTCGTTTATTAAATAATAAAACAATTATACGACCATCCACGCCGGACTAAAGATAACTAAACGATTAACGAATGGAAAAATTAATTGATTCTTACACAGTAAAGAGTCATACACCTATACATAATAGTATACGCCATGGCCATACGGAGACGAACTAAGAAGAAATAAGCATACCAACTATCAAGATTATAATATTTTGGTTTAGCAAATTACATGGTTGGCGGGTGTTGGGGGACGGCCACCTAAAGATTCCTCGTACAACTTAACTCGTACTGGGCACTGGATATTTTCAGTGCTACCGGTGGTTTTATTTGGCGTCAAATGTTGTAATGTTGTATCATAATCCATGTTTTATACAGATGACGTTGTAAACACTAGGTTGCTATTGCGATTCTGTGTACGACCACATTATTCTGTGGTACGACTGTACGAGTGTACGACTACAACTGACTGATAAGTTTACAAATGAAAAAAATTTACTGATAACAGTGATTACTGATATTTGTATTATTAATTTGATATTATTGTCATTTTTAATCTCGTGATACGTCTGGATAACATTTACGTACAACGTCCACAACTTGCACAACCAACAACCACCTATGTTCATTAAAATTTTCAATTATATTTTTATGATCTTACCCCACCCAGAAGCTATTTGGATACGTCCTGACGAACGCAGCCGATTTGCCGTGGAAACGGTTGGTTGTACATTAAACAAAATTTGTTATCAGACAATTATTATTGAGTGAGCCTGTAAGCGTTACTACTCGTTATTGAATAGTGTTTAAGGGTATTCGGCTTTTTGTTATAATTATATACATTACTATTATATTTGTTTTTAAATGCAATTATAACTTTTTACTTAAATGAAATGTGTTCGAAATACAGTTCCTGTTTTGCGTGCCTCGACTGATCGAAATCTGCTCATCGAGACGTCCGATCATCAGCCAATTAGCTCAAATCAGTGACAATCATTTGTAGAATTCCGTGTTACGAGTATAATCGAACATTAGATGTGCTTCCGTGATTTTATCTCTTAGACTATATTATTATGTTACCAACGAAGCTCAGGGCGTTAAACGATTGTTCCACAGATGAGAGTAGCAACAATGATAATGTGCCGATTAAAATTACCAAAGAAGCGTTGGTAGGTGATTTTTAATTACTTGTTTATAAAAAATACAGAACACTTGAATATTCTAACTATTGATTGTTTTATTATTGCATAATATGTGAGAAACAAAAAAAACTTGCAGTTATTCTAATTAAAACAAGATTAATATTGAAATTATTAATACTAGCTATAGAATTACATAACTCATCACCATTTTTTCTAAAGAGTTGTTTTTCAATTATATTTGATCATTTATTTACATCGTTAAATAAAATATTTAATTTCAGGAAACAAAAGCAGAACTACAATATAGCCAAGCATTACAATGTTTAGCAAGAGATCAATTAGATGAAGCAGAGAAACAACTATCAAATTTGTTAGAAAAAGAAATTATTAATTCTGTATGTTTAAAAAAAATGTTTTCTTTGAGTTTTCAATAATTTCAACTATTTTTATTTATTTATTTTTTTAGCTGAATACTACATTGAATCAAAAGGATAAATCTCAATCTTTGTTAGCTCATTTAAAATATTGTTGCCTTACAAATTTAGGAAATATTTTATTAAAAAAATCTAACTACCGTGAAGCCTTAATCCACTATCAAGAGGTGATTTAATTGAATAATTTATTTTAAGTGTAATAATATTGATTGGCTAAATGTATTATCTATTATTTAGGCTTTAAAAATGGACAATACTGACTTGAATCTTTGGTACCGAATAGGGCTTACTCATAACAAATTGTATCAAACTGATCAAGCAATATCAGCATTTTTAGAGGTAACTATTAAATAATAAATACTCTTTATTGCTATCATATTAATAATATGGTCATATATAAGCTATGTCCAAAATATAATCAATAAGGCAAAATTGTGTACATTTTACCAAACACTGGATTGTAAACATTACCATAAAAACAATATAATTACATACAAATCCTGTGCGATGTTCCTGGTTTTTTTTTATATTCAATATTATAAATTAACTTAACATTTTCCTTTATTGACCTTATATACTGTGAATTATTATATTGTTTCAACAATCTAACGATTTCTGATATTATATATATTGAAAATTCTCTAATACTCATTATATTATTTGTTATCATTATAGTAAAATCATAAACCTATTATACTGTTCATGTAAGATGTTAAGATGAGTGCAAAGTAATAAGTATAGAATTGTAAGATACAATATATCTAAATACTTTATTTATATTTATTTTATTTTATATTGTTGTCTTCTGGTTAATGATTAATGGTATTTCACCATTAAATCAAATTTAAAACAAGTCGTATTATGTTAACGATATCATTGTTCAATTTTTTTTATTATTTTAATATACTTTGTTATTTTTTATTTTGGCCAAACTACTTATACAAGCTTTTCAACTTGGAGGTATAATTAACTGTTACGTATATAATATGCTACTACTAAATAAATTACATATAGTTAAAGAAAACTGGCAACATTGCACATAAATCTTAAATAAAAAATGTATGTAATTTTATACATCAAAATATGTATGACTCCGTTTGCTTGATTAAAACTGTACTCAATTGTATTCACAATTTTAGATAGGCCTATCTTAAACACATGTTTTAGTGTTGTACCAAATGTAAATATATTGATATTTTATAAATAATTATATGTGTGTGTCTGTATATATAATTAAAATTATATTCTTTAAAGTATGTCCAATGGAAGTATCTTTGTTCTATCCACAGACATTTGTTAAGTTAATTAGTTGTTATAAAAGTTGTCTATTATCTTAAAAAAATGTTTGATCAAAAAAAGTAAGCCGTCTTGTAATTCACACTAATGGTTGAACAAAGAAACTAAAAACTCTTCTAGAATTATGCATATAAAAATCAATATATTTTATGTGATGACTTATTCATTTTATATTATTGTATTGTAATACAGTTTGAATAATTTGTATTTAAGTACAGCATATTTTACTGTAAGTCTTTCATACAACAATAACAATTAAGTAATAAAGTATTATTTTTCAGGGCATTAAATGTAATCCTAATCATTGGCCTACTTTGGATAAATTGATTACATTATTATATGCAAGCAACGAATATGTTTGTTGTTTATATTATATAAGCATATCACTTAACTTAGATTCTGGATATTTAAAAGGACATTTTATCAAAGAAATTATTTTCAAAAAGTTTCCATCATTAATATCCTATTTTAAAAGTTATTGCTCAGACGGGTAAGTAAAATAAAGTTTAAAATATTTAAATTTAACAAAAATCATGTTTTTGTATAAACTTTCAGTGGTTTAGATATTACATGTGCTGAAATAATAGATATTAATATACAGCAAAAGATATTAAATGAAATTGAAGATATTAAGAAAAATGATCCTACTTTATGCTTAGGAACATCATCTAAAAATGTGGATTGCAAACCAATATTGTATGCTAAGCCTTTAATGTTTAAAAGTTGGGATCATCTTGGAAAATGGTTACTTTCAATTTATGATCATATGTTTGAAAGTTATGAACATTCGGTAACTATAACTTATTTAATTTAAATATTTAAATCTAGGAAGAAAATGTGTTTCAAGAACTATTTGTTGCATACATCTTGTAGTTTTCATTTTGCTTTAACAATTTGACTTTATTGATCTTTTTAAAAATGTTTACTTAAAATGAATGAATGAATGAATTAATTAATTAATACAGCATTATAGAAAAAAAAATAAAAGTAATTTGCTATGCAATAAATCAAATATACCGAAATACTGTTAAAATAAAAAATTTTTTTAAACATAATATATTGTAAACAGGTAGTCATATTTTAAAATTGTTCATATAATTTTTTTTATTAATCTAATCCTTAAAAATTTAATCTAACTATAAGAACATAAAAGTACTATAATTTAATGATTTTATATTGTGGTATTTATTTACAATGATGTGCTTGTATGGTTTTTGGCCCTTAAAATTTTCTAATCAATAACTTTGATAGAGGTTTCAGACTTTTGGTAGCAAATCAAATTTAATTAACACTGGCACTTCAAAATTGAAAATTGTTATTACTGTTTAAAATAATTAGGTAAAATCAAAAACAATACAAATATGTATTTAAATTATAATATTATTATTTTATGGCCTTGGTTACCAAGATCATCTTAGATTTATTTTAGTTTTGTTTTCAAAAAATGTTGATGATCAATTTTTCTATCAAAAACTAAAATAGAATCTTAAAAATGAGTTCTTTAAAATATTAAAGATACATAAAAGGTATAATTTTTTATAAGCATTTAAATTTCAAAGTTTTACAAAATTCATTAAAATCACAAACATTTTCTAATAATTGTTTGAAAACTTAATAAAAGGTTCCTCATAAGTATTTCATACTGTAATCAATAAATCACTGACTATTTAGGATAGTGAAGAGGTTATGCAAATGCAATATTATATTGCAAAAACTGATTCAACCGCCTTATTTTCATTAACAATAACATTTATATGATATAATAAATTTTCTAGGTTGATATGCCGTATTTTCCCAAAATTGTTTTTTTTTTATTGAATGATATAAAGTTATTGAATTCAAATTTAACGCATCTATTTCTTTGACTCATACAACTCCTACAATACCTTTGAGTAATAACCAAATATAGGTACTACCTTTTTTGATGTATTTATTGAGATATTGTCTCATAAAATGAATTGTTTTGTTATACAAGATAATGGTTTTATAATATAAAATAAATATTTTTTTATTATGAAAAACCTAATTACTGTACTCTTCATTTTGTTGTATCTGTTATTTTTTTTTGTATTATTAAATATTGATATACATTTTTAACTTTAATTTTTCAGCTTCTTTATGAACCTATACAATTTAATAATGAATTGATAACTCTGAACACAACAGAAAGTCATATTATGGTAGATGAAAAATGTATTGAAAACGATTTTGAAAAGCTTTCATTTAAACTTGATGGTATATATTATGAAACCAAATTTGTATCATTAATATATAATAATTGATAAATATTATTATATTATTTTGATGTTCGTATTAATAGTTCCTGCAACAAAACGAAGAAAAAGTTCACCATCACTTGCAGATCAACTAAAACTAAGTCGGCGATCAGCTCGAAATAAAGCAAATTCCAAAGTAAACGAGTCATCGCTGGTTAAATCAATATGGAATACTATGCCCCAACATTTATTGTACAGTTTATTTCTAAACTAAATGAATTATAAATGATAATATGGTTATATTTAAATTATGATATTGATTTAAGGCTTAGCAAAGATGGCAGTAGTAAATGCAATCCAATTAAATGGTCAGACGATTCTATGGATACAATGGATTTATATAGGTTATTTGAATTCTCAGATATATTGAGTGATGGTCTTATTGAAAATTTACTGAAAAATAATATTTCTGAAGAAGAACGCCTCAAGTATGTAATAATAAAAATATTGTATGTAATTTTCAATTATTTTATGTTTGCATTATTATTAGACAAATACATGATGAAAATTATTTTGGGTCCGATCATGAAGCCAATGATTTATCTAATTTTATAGATCTCAATAACAAAAAATCAATTTCTGATTTATTAGAAATTTTTTTAGTTATTATTGCAAACAAGTGGACAATTACTTGGCCTACCAACCTTGTTCAAGTATATATAGATGTTTTCAGAAGAGTGTGGTAAGCAATCTAAATCTATTTAATCATTTTGCAATACTTACATTTGATGTTTGTTAATTAGGATTCATACAGAAAAACAACATATAACATATACTTCTGAATCAAATTTTGATTCCTTAGACGATGAACAAATTAAACAAGTGAAAGATGAAATTACATCTATTCTTACTTATGGAGAATTATTATGTGATCTTTATTTTCAATTAAAAACTACCCATAAACCATTAGAAGGAAGGTATTAATGCACTTAAATTCTAACTTAAATTTATATTAATAATTATTAATCTTATGTAAATTAATTTTATAGTATTATTGGAGGTGACTTTTGTTCTCTGTGGATCGGTAGTATAAATGACGCACTTTCAATATTAGATTTAAAAGATAGTCATATGATGATTAATGTCCGTTTTCTATGGTTAAGAGCATTGTTTAACTTGCAAGATAAAGAAACCAGACTCACATGTGATGTGCTAGATTTGGTAATCTAAATTTTTATTTTACATTGTTCAATTTATTTTTAAATATATTGTTTTAAAATAATTATATGTAATAATATATATAATATAACGAAATTGAATGCAAATTACATTTTTTTCTTAATGCCCGAAAACATTGCTTTCCAAGCACAAAATTTGTTTCATACATCAAGGAATTAAAAATTAATTTTAATTTTGCATTTTTTTCCATTTTAAAACTTTACTACATTTTTTTGACATTTTTAGTGCATTTTATGTCTTTAAGTCATTTTTATATAGGAATGGATAAAATTCAATACAAACATTCATTCTAAAAAATAAAAATAAATATTTATCATGTTTTTACTGATTATATTAAACCCAGATAAAATTATTTTTACACATATAGACACACGTATAGGTATGCTGCATACAAGCTACAACATATAGTAGTTTTTATTGTATTTAAATATTTTTTATCAGATAAATTTTCATAATAAATTGTTTTTTATAAGTTTTAAGTTCAAAATTGTGTTTTTATTGAATTTAAGTACAATCTTAAAGGTTTTAGGGCATTTTTTTAAGGCAGTCGTATTTTTTTTAGAAAATCTGTCTTACTTTATTAAAGCATTAAATTCGATTCCCTAATAATATTAATAATAATCATGAATCATGATAGTCATTTTCATTTAAAGTTAAATTATTGTAGAAAGACATATTCAGACGTTTAAAAAAGCTACATTTAATCACTTCTCTCTATGATTTGTCTATTTTAAGTTAGCGTACACTAATGTATATTGATTTTAAATTTTTAACTAAAAACAATAGTGGATCTAGAATTTTAATACCTTTTTCTCAAAGTTTGAAATACATTTTTAAAAAAAAACTTTTGGGTTGTAATGCCACAATAAGCCAAAATAAGTCAATAAGAAATTTTTAATTTTAGTAAACCTTTAAGAGGATGTTAGATAGTCAGCATACTTGTTTGTTTTTAGCTCTGTAGCCCATGTGCAAATTAGACAAAAAAAAAACATTTATGCAGAATTAAATTTTTATGTTTTTGAGAAATTTTATAGTAAAATGACCTATTGCAAAAATTATATAAGATTATTTTTATTTTTTTGAAGGTATGACATATTGGTTTTATACTTTATTGTTATTTGACTTTCAAAAAGAAAAAAGTTTAAATTGTTTTTAGACAATATTTAGACTAATCGGATTCTCATACCCTCTAAACTATTATTCTTTATTATTTTTGTTTTCACTCTAAGATTACTTAAAAATAATTTTTTTTAAATGATTCTGCATAAATAAGCAATGTTTGTGTTAAATGTGGACCAGAGAGAGAAAACAACAGTGTGCTTGAAGAACTAATTTAATCATTGATAATGCTGTTTTATCAATTAGTTTGCCAACCAAGTTTGATCTTATAATTTAAATGTTATTGAACTTAATATAATCATTGTCGAAGAAACGAAAATGAAATGTGACTGGCGATCCTAATTGTAAAATTGTCATGTGAGCTCTCAAAATCTCTAAAACAAAACACATGTCATGCTGCAAGCTCTTACCAATTTTGTTTAAGAACCATTACCTGCTTACAAGTTACAGATAACCTAGGTCATACTTCAGTTTCTGTGTCCTTGACTATAATTATGTAAACTACTCAAGTATATTTGATCTATAGTATTATTATTAAACACATGATCCTATTTCATTTACTTTTACGCATAATTTAAGTTACAATAAGGTAATTTTCAGGGGCGGTGGCAAAATGAGACTAAATTCCAAAACATATTTTTAAATATAGATACTAGGTTGGTATTTCTTAAATGTAATAAGTTGTAGCAAATTTCCATGGTATTAAATATATAATAAATGTACAAGTATATATTCCAAATGTACTCTTACATATAATTTTTATTTTTATATACATTTTTATTTTTTTTGGGGTGTACATGACCTCTTTGCTGCCCTCTCTCCACTCCAAATGGGTGCCCATGCACTTGACATTGTTTTTAAGGAAAATTGTTGTTAACAAAAATTCAATTTTATAAATTGATTCTAGTTTAAAATATTAACTCATTAACATAATTGTTTTAGTTATTGGATTTCATCTGCAATCAGGATGATTATGAAATTGTCTTACCAAATTTAGAATATTTTTACCGAATAAACCCAAGGATAGCAGAGAAACTTATTATCACATTAAAAAGGTTTGTTTTCAATATACTTTTGTTTATATATGTAATTTTAAAACATATGTTTATTTTCAGAAATAATTCATTAAGTACTGTAAAAAATCTGTACAAGTCAAAAGATTATCTAAGTGTTGTGAATATTTTAAAAGAAACCTTAAAACCCCAATTAACATTCATGGAGATCCCAAGTTATCAAACTATGACACGAATGAATCAATACATATTTATGTTAAATTCATTTTTAGAGTTAAAAAATTACTATGTAAGGATATGTAATTTCATTTTAATATTTTATTTTATAATTTTCATTTTTAAAGGAATTGTTTAAATGGTGTGAGCCCTGCTTGTATGAAGCTATTTTACAACATCGTAAAAGTCTTATAGAAGATAGTGATTCAAACCAAAAATCGAATCAGTCTGAATTTATTAATAATATATTTTACGCTATGTTAGAAGCCATTAAAATAGAGGGCTTAGGTGTTTGTAAGTAACAAAATTAAATCCAATAAAAGATTCCATTATTAACTTGTTGTTTTATTAGTTGATAACTTATCACAAGGATCTAAATCAAAACTTATACAATCAGTCATAAATCTTTTATCATATTTAATTGAAACTCCTGATGGAAATCCAGAAATTGATGCTGTATCTCCATGGTTGTTAATTTATAATTTGTTAAAATAGTAAGTTTTTTATCCTTAATTATTTTATGCATCAGTTAATATATTGTTTTATATTTCTATTTTAATTCCGATTTTTTTTGAATGGATAATTTTTATTTTTGTAATTGATTCTTTATTTACCAGTATTTTTATTATTTTTATTTAATTGCTTAAATTTTAAATTATGATCTTTGGTTTTAATAACTTTAGCATTAATTTCTGGTTATCACATGTGTATTACATTTTACTAATATAATTGTAATCTGTATGTGCATGACTAATTTATTTATAATTTTTTGTATTTCCAGTGAGGAATCTAAAACTGATAATTCATTTTCTTCTCAAACTAATAACATCCCACAGTCTTTATCATTACTTCTCCTGGGTCATGAATATTTGGGAAAGTAAGTATTTAATTATGTATTTAAAATAAAATTCTATTTTAATTTACTTATTATGTATTAAATCTATAATAGGAGGTCATGGTGTTGTTTTGAAGATGGTATTCTTCTATTCCTAACATTATCAGAAATAGAGCCTTTTATTCATATGGATTTGTATAACATATCTTTAGTGCATCAAGTTGATCAAATATTTTATTGTTTGTATACACATTTAATCAAACGTAATAGACCACGTCATGTTCAAGTATTTAAAAATAATTACAATTTTTTCTTATAAGTTATTTTTTTTCATGATAAAAATGATAATTTTTATTTATGTAGGATCACCATTCTATGGGATTAGCATTAACATGGCCGCGAGCTAGACAATTGATGCATTTTTATCAACCACAAGAATTACCTAGCTATGATGGTATATCAAAAACATTTACTATAAATTCTGATACAGAAGTCATGATTAAAAAAATCATAGCTCTCATACCTGAAGAAATAAAACCAAGTAATTTTAATTAAGATGAGTTTAAAAAATAAATTTTTATAAATAAATCATTATTAATTTATGTTTATATTTCAGACCGATTAATGGATAATTTGATGATGTACATTAAAGGTGAAACAGACCAGTTGCCTGTAAATGATAATCCCTTACCTAACGATGTAAAAGATATTTTTTATTTGATGGCTGATTTTAATTTTAAAAACAAAACTTGGGTAAACTCTTAATTAAAATTTTTAAGAATCAGTACAATTATTATTAATATTATAATATTATATTTCAGAGTAAAGCTATTCGATATTATTTACTTGATCTTTGTAATAATTTGGATCGTTTTGATTCTTGGGCTGCTATGGCTTTAGCTAGGGGAAGTCAAATAGAGACAAAATTAAATTCAGTAAGTCAGCATTTACTGTTACTTGTTTTATGATCCAAATATCTTTGAATTTATTTAACAATCACTTTAATTATATTAATAAATAATAATGTATTAATTAGTAAAAATAATGATCATGTATAAATTACTATATATTACTGTATATATATGACATATATTCAATATATTTTTTTAGTGTGAGTCAATAAAAAATGAAGCTGACATAATTAGAAGAGCTCATATGACTGGTCGGTGCTATAAACACTCTCTTAAAATTAGTCCTGAAAATACAACTCTTCTCATTGAATATGGAACATTTACTTATAGCATTCATTCCTTTTGTTCACGTTTATTGAAACAGGTTTTTTTTTTAAATTATTAATAATTTTAAGTACTTTTAACTAATAACTGATTACTTAAATTTATGGTTATGTATAGAAGTTGAAGTAAGACTCGCTAATTTATTCAACATAGACTATTCAATACTTTAGTATCAAAGTGTTGTGTTTAGTTTACTAAAAGCATTATTACTTGATAGTTATTAATTACCAACCTTCAACTTGTAAAGTATAAAGATGGTTCAAGTTTTTTTTATTTTAACACTAAGGCAATTAAAACTATTTTTAAATTGAAAAATGCATTAATTGTAGACTAAACAATTATTCACAAAATAAAAAACAAAAGAAAAGCATATTAAATACACTATAAATAAATGCAATATAATGTAATTAAGTATTTACTTGTCATAAAAAAATAAAAACATTATGTTGTATCAAAATATTGATTAAAACTACGGGATATGTAATTGGTAGATTTGAGATCTTTTAACTGAACATTTATTTTGCACAGCCTGAACTATACGATTCATGAGTATATAAATATAAAATGCATATATTGATTATTCCTAGATTAAAAAGTTTATGTTTTATTTATTATAAAATTTATAAGTATCATATTACAAATCATTCATATTATTGTTATATATGTTTATGGGTAAGACCTGTTGCAAATTAGAAGATTAGATGTTTATAAAAATTTTTATACATACTGCAGATCATCAAAGGTATTTTTAGCTTGAAAATATCAGCAAAAATATTGTTCAAGTGTAATCCTGAAAAATATTTTATCTATGGAAAACTTATATTATTATTTTACTTGAATTTAATATATTTTAATGTTTAATTGTATACTTTATTAAACTTTTAGTCATTGACACCAGAGTTCTAATAATAAAATTAGACTAGTATTTATATTGTTTTGTTAAAATAATAATGAAAATAACACTAATCTTAAGAAGATGCTGCACGCTTATGTGTAGTCTCCATTTTACAAACATACAACATGGTAAAACTGTTCAGCGGGTGAAAAATTCTAGAAGGCTTGCAATTTCACTTATAACTAAAAATGAAATTTTCACACTATTAAGATGAGAAATATTGATAACATTTACTGTGTTACATCATTGTTATTTTTTGATATTATTATTATTAAAAAAGTTCTTATTGTTTAAAAATGTATTATTTCAAACTTGAATAACTTTTTTTCGAATTTGTTATATCAAACAAATAAAAATGATGTTGCACAGTAAATATTTTCTCATCTCTAAAATTTAACAACTTTATTTCTTAGTTATGACTAAGGAACAGATTTATATGTGATGCATATTTTTTTTAAAACAGTATATTTATAATTCGATAAGAAATGTTCATGATTTAAATCATTTCTATTAAAATGATGCTACTTTTATTTTACATATTTTTACTTATTTCACTAATTTTTAAATATTTTTAATCGTATTTTATTATTTCATCTTTCATATATTCTTAATCATATTGCTGTGAACAAAAACAGCCATTTATTGGTATATTGTCAATATTTAGTAGTTATCGTTGGTTTTATAATCATTATCTGATAATCTCATTATATCATATAAAATATATCTTAATATAGTATTCATTTAGGTATGTACGATTAACAATTGATGACAGGCGATAGCAATAGGTTTTTTATAGTTAGTGTTTAGCTGTAATCGTAATCGTACTTACCTAATCGTACTTACCTACACAAATTAAAATTCCCAAGAAGACCAATAGGTCGAATATATTGCCAATATTATCACTTTCTAATAATATGCGCTTCAAATATACTCCAATTACATCAGTTGATGTAGAACGATCATTAAGATGTTTTAAAAATATTTTGAGACCTAATAAGTGACATTTAACTATCAATAATTTTAAAAAATTTTTAAGAATTCAATGTCACAAATCATTTTGATAATTTAATAATTATGATTGTATTTTATTTTTTAATTAAATTTTTTTCCTGCATATTTGGATAGTTTTAACACATATTTTATAAATTATACTTCCATATTTATGTACATATTTCTGTATTTTTATTACATATAAATCCGTTCTCTAGTTATGACTAAAGCCTTCTTTGTTGCTCAAAAAAGTTTTTGCTATGTTGTAGTTTGTAAGGCCGAGATAACACATGCGGATGTGGCGTCATCTTGATTGGAAAAAGCTGTAAGAAATTCTATTTTAAACTAAAATGTATGGTAAATTGTAAGCAAAAATTTTCCCTATAATTCAAATTTGAGTAAAATATATATATATGAAAGCAAATAATTAATGTAATAACTATTGTATACATTTTTTATTCAACTAGTAAAAAGAAGTAGTAAGAATAGTAAATAATCATAAATTATTATTATTTCATTCAATTGAACTTCTAAAATTATAGTAGTTATTTATAAATCAGAATTTCATATTATACTTATTTATATTTTGAGAATAATTAAATGTTATTAAAGATTATGTTTTGGAAAAACAAAAATTAGTTTTAATTTTAAGTTTAACAAATTAAGTTTATTGTTATAATTATTTTACATATTTATTTAGGAAACCTCAAATATGAGCTTACAAATGTTTGGAGAACTTGAAGAAGAAAAAGAAAAAATGATCAAAATCGCTAGAAAATGTTTTGAAACTGCTAATAATGTAAATTATTTTAAAAAAGACATTTTATTTATTACTTTCTTAACATAAATAAGTTTTTAAATATTGTTAGGTTTGGGAATACACTGATTGCGATTCCCAGGATGAACGCTGGATGCATCATTATGTACTTGGGAAAATAAGTGAGAAAAATGATGACAACTCAACAGTATTTATGGATCATTACTTAAAAGCTGTTCAGTATTTAAATTCCTATGGAGCTGAGTTTCCAGAACATATTATTTATACTTGTCCTCAATACTATTCAATTGAAGTCCTTGAGGTAAATAATTATATTTTCATCATATAAGTATCAGATACTTAGTTGAATAGCATTTATAAAATTTATATTAATGATATACATTTTTTTGAGAGGATGCCACACCTGCATGCATTATCAAACATCTTACAAACGTATAAAATAGCAAAAACTATACTTGCGCGGGACAACTGTTCTCCCTAAATATTTATAGTAGAATTATCAAAATTCCACAACGCATTTAAGTAAGATTTTTATCTGTGTTATAGTGACGTTATTTTTTTTGATGACCCAAACCAATAATTTTTAATAATTAAAAGAAAAAAAATTGTTCTTAAGCTAATAACTATAATTTTATTTATATTATCAAAAAATAATGACACTATGACACAGTTAGAGTTCTTACCTTTCTGTTGTTGAATTCTGATAATTATTCAATAAATACTGAGGGAGAACAGTTTTTGCTATGATCTACGTTTGTAAGACGTTTGATAATGCATGCGAGTGTTGCATCTTCTTAAAAGGACACGCAAATATATTTTCCTCTATTATTTTTAAAATTAGAATGATTTTCCTTATTTAGCAATTTAAAAGTAAAATAATTATCCAAGACAGTACTTCTCAATCTTCATTAACAAAATACCCTAATTTAGATCCATAAAAATTGTAACATACATAAAATAACAATCATCTTTTATTTGATTGTATGTGCATTAAGATTTGAGGATGAAACTATATTCACAATTGTTTTTTTTAATCTTGTATTTTTTTTTCTTAGCCCCATAATAATTTCATAAATGCTTGTTTTTAACTCTTACAACATAAATAAACAATTTTTTGACTACATATCCTGGTAATATAAGATATTTGAGAACCATTAATCTAGAGCATCTCTGAGATATTGATATTTTAAATACAAAGCAAGTTGAGGATTTTAATAATTTTTTTTTTTGAGTAGTTCTACTTGAGCTAAAATTATGAGAAAAAAATTCAGCATTTTAACTACAAATTATTTTTTAAAACTTGCATTAAAATTTAAATATTTATACAAATCTCTAAAATGTCATGAATAATCTTGCCTCTAGACTCTAGTGGAATAGACTGATCTATTAGACTAGGAATGGCAAATCTTTGTTATGTTGTATGTTGATAAGGCAATAACACATAATGTAGGAGTTGTATCCTCTAAATTTGTAATAAAAATGTTTGGAAATAAATAAGTATTAGTTCCAATGGTGTGTGTAGCGTGGTGTGGCTTGTGTGTACAGTGTACATTTCAAAATTATTAATTACCAATTATTAGTCTTTTTATTTTTTTTATTTCTTCCACATTGATTATAATAAAGTACCTATTGTATTATATTGTTTTATTATAGCAACAACTAATGTATTAAAATAATTGTTTGAGTTATGGTTTTGTTTAGTATATCAAAAGAATAATAACAAGTGAATATGCCGTAACATTTGTTGCGTTGCTGTAGTGAAGTTATAAAAATGTCTTATCAATAAATTTGTAAATTGGACATAGAATTCTAGTTTGTTGATTGTGTTCTTGTGTTTGTGTACCATATTACATCATATTCATTAAATATTATTTTAGTATTTTTTTAGCTATTATAACTGATCATGATAAAGTTACTGTGCAATTGAAAAAATATTTTTTTAAGCATTTTAACTCTGCATATTATTTATTCACAGTAAAATTTTAATTTATTATTAAATTGAATTAAAAACATAATATTTAAAAATATTATTATAAAGAGTTTTTGTTCTAAAATGTTCAACCCTTACTCTGTGTTAAACCCCATGCTATGGATTTGCTATTAAATAACTAAAAATATATATTCATACCCATTAATTGAATAAATAACATAAAATGTTTGAATCATTGGATCTTTAATGTATTTGTTCTATTATTAATAACATTATCAAATTTATTTTTATTTCAGATTTATTACAGAATCCATGCTGGCGCTTTAAAATTATTAGAAAAACATGATAACCAATCATTAAATGAAGAATTATATACTAAAATTAAAAAATCATTAGATGAAATATCTAATATGTCCCCTATTGCTGATAAAAATAAGTAAGATTTATATAACAATATTAGTTAAAATATTATGAACATTAACCAATTTATCTATTAAATATTTATAGAAAACCCAGTAATATATCCACCTTTGATGTAGGGAATTGTAAGGATATAATAAAAAAGGTATGTTATATATTATAAATAAATAGCAAAACTAGGTTATTTTTCTTACCAACATCTTTTTAGTTATTCATCTTATATAAATTGTCTAATTATTTATGTTCTTTAAAGACGGTTTTTAAGTAAATAAATTAAATGCTCATCAATTAGAGTCTTCAGTTGTTATAATATGATAACTAATGATATATTTATTCACAAATATTTTAATTTATTGTTTGTTATATTATTATTTTTTCTAGGATATAAATGTGACAGTAAAACAAACTTTAAACAATATCATCAATCATGTGATGACATCTGAAAAGGAAGCTGATAATTCTAAAGTTACTTATCAAAGAGAATTTATTACCAACAATTCTAATGTAAGTAATAAATGATAAAATATTAAATTATACATTTATTTTAAAATTTATTTTCAAGGACAATCCAAGTATTCCTGTAAAAAAAATGAAATTGGATTCATCTATTCAAAATACAATTGACTGTATGTTTTATATAATCTATATTTATTAATTTTGCAAAAATAATGATCACTTTATAATTGTATTTCCATAGTTCGGTGGACATTAATTCAAAGGTGCCTAGGAGCTTTAGAAGATTGTATCAAAAGATTTCCTCAACATTACAAATCATATTATCGATTGGCCCATTTCTATTTCCGTTCACCATCTCATAAAGATTTTAATAAATTCAAAGATTTAATGTTTGGTGAACGAGGGTTGTTTGTTGGACAAAGGCCTAATAACTTTTTTCACGTAATTTAATGATTTTTCTATACATTTTTCTTTACAATTTTACTTATGTAGTTTTAATATAGGGTGTTTGGAGAATACCAGTGAGTGAAATAGACCGCCCTGGTTCTTTTGCATACCACATGAGTCGCTGTATACATCTATTATTAGATTTTCTTAAAGAAACTGGTGACCACAAAATGCTGCTTGATCTAGCTATACAGTTGAAGTACACACCTGACCTTGACAAGTAAGTAATGAAATATTAATATTAATACAATTATTTTTATTTAAAAATGAGTAAAAATATATCTATTTTTAAATATGTAATTAGAATATTGTAAGTTATAATAAATTATGGTTTTTAGGAAATATTTACGTGATAACGAACGAGAAGGCATTTCCAAAGAAGCACTGTTCCTTAGTGTTCAAATATTAAGACGAATGAAATCAGAATATGCTAAAATTAATAATCGCTCTAAAAATGAACTTCTACTTATTCAAATTTACAAAAGTTATAAGCGTGTATTCAAATGTTGGCAACAGAAAGATAACACTTTATCAATGCTATTGTTGAATGTCTATCAAAACATTGTCGGAACAAAAGTAAGATAGTTTTATTCTCAAAAATCAAAAATTACTTTAACTGACGCCAAATAATAAACACTATATCATGACACTCAAATTCATAAAATTACAATAACATAAATATAAAAATAATAATATAACAATATCAATAACATATATTTACAAGGTCGTCATTTTTGAAAAAAAACTGTTGGCCGCAATGGAAAGCTTTAGTGTAAGAGTAGGTGTGCACTTAAGTTCGCGTTGATCCCATTCTCTTTAGTAGTTCGTAGATAATGCTGTATTAATGGTAGAAAGCCCAGATATAAGCAATGAGAGACTTGAAAAGTAGAAAATAGCTATTAAAAAGAAGAACTAAAGATGAGTAGTAAAACAGAGACAAATATGTATGATTTAGGAGAAAGTAGTAGAGAAATCTATGAGGTTAGGCATATAGATGTGATAATAATTTAAAGTTCTTAGGAGAGGTAGTAAGAAATAATGGTAGTATTGACTATTGAGCATAAGGCCAGGTCAGAAAATAGTATTATATATGTTGATGAATGAAATGGGAAGAACTGAAGAAAAGTGGTATGTTGAATGATAAGAGATAAAAAGGCAAACTTGTAAAACGGTTTTGAAGACAGTTATATTTTATGTTTTATCATTCAGAATGTTGGACATCAAACATTATAACGTAACAGAGAGTGAATCTAATGAAAATTACATATGGTAAAATGGATGTATGGAGTGACGAGAGGTCAGAATAAGAAATTAATTCAATAGTGTTAGTGTTGGTGTAGCTACATGTGGCTCATAAAGTTGGAAAAGAAAGGTTTTTTAGAACTGTACTTTATTAAACATTTAGATACAGTATTTTTTATTAATAATTAGAACTCATTTATACTAGTTAAAATTAATGTTTTTTTTCTTCTTAATATCATTCATAGGACGATATATCTAATGATATAATAATAAAGTATTGTCAAAAACTTCAAACAATGGAAAAAGAAATTGAGTACAAAAGCAGTATTGCTAATAATGAAAATGTAAGTATGTGAATATAAATACAGAAACTATATATAATATTAATGTTTTATATTTTAGTTGGATTAAATGTATATGTATAGCTTTTCATACTTAGAATTCATATATTTATTGATTTATTGAATCTGAGTATATTATGTCCAGCTTATCATTAAAAATCATTTTGTAATTGTTTCTTAAAAAATTCCCAATTTGCCAGAAACTTCATGGAGCAGTGATAACAAAATGTGTTAGACATATAATATATTAAAATAAATAAGCTATAATATAACCAGATGATGATCTTATCATACATATATAAAAACAATATTTATAACTTTAAATAATTAATATTAATATGGAGAAAAATACTAACTCAATTCAGTTTAAAAGTAGTTAAATATATAGTTTTTAATTATTATATGGTCACGCATGTTTAATGTGATTGCGTTCTCAACATTTTGTTAAAAATGCATTTATTTTTTTTTATTACCAGCTAGCTGTAGTAGCTAATGCAATTACTCATCTATGGAAACTAAATTATTAAATCAAGGAATTTTTTTTTCGTTTATTTTTAATTTAAACCATTGTATACAAAATTA
This sequence comes from Diuraphis noxia, assembly GCF_037042655.1. Lineage (NCBI taxonomy): Eukaryota > Metazoa > Arthropoda > Insecta > Hemiptera > Aphididae > Diuraphis > Diuraphis noxia. Next base: position 30,274,346 of record NW_028301711.1, read on the forward strand.
TTAATTAGTTGTAGTTCCACTTATGGATATGTTTAAACATAATTTTAAATAAAAAGTGGTAAACATTTGTAAGCTGAGAAATCTTCATTCATCAGGTCTCCTCAGCCGGATATCAATTAGTTATAATCCCAACCAAGGTTATTTCTAACATAACTATTTTCACTTACATCAAGGTACATCAACAGCAGTTTTATAAAAATAATTATAAGGGTTTTCCAGTTTTCCTAAAAGTATATTGCTTACAATTTATAATATAATTTATTATTGTGTTTGGTTTATTTTATTTTAATATGACCTAGTCATTAACTCATAATGCACAATATATAGCCTACTTAATAACTCAATCTGTAACTAAATTATAAGTAATTAATTATACTAGAAATAGTGATGAAATAATAAAATAATAACAATAATAGATAAACTTTAAAACATAATAAAAGTTATCAAGGTAAATTCCTGAAGTTGAATTTTATTTATGAGGTGGAGCCTTTTTTTTTCTGGTGAAAATCACTACATGAGGGCCGAACGAGGCCTAGTTTCACAAGTGCTTCCCTATATTACGTCTACCATAGCTGAATCTCTCCTAATCATAGTTACAAATCTCTTCTCAGATCACTATTATCAGTTAGGTACCTACAATTTTTATTACTTAATGTGAGCCCAGAAAAATTATCCTGAATGACATTTTTAATATTAGAAACGTATACTAAGGCTGCATTTTTATAATTATTTAAATAATTATGAATTGGTTTTTGTTCATTTATTCTTATAATATTTTTAATTTCAAAATAATATTGTTTTTAGGATCTTACATCACCGATTGCCAATTCTGAATCTACTTGTATGTTGAATTCTTCGCAAGCTTTGTCAACTCAGTTGTCACTTGAAAACCAAAAACGACTTTATTCCTCACAAGTTTCACATCCGCTACCAATGAATACACAGTTATCCAATCAAATTATGTCTATGTTTGCTCCCTATACACAATCTCCGTTGTTCCCTATGACACAAGAAACAAGTTATAACTACACATTGCAGCAAAAGTTGCAAGCAACAAAACAGAAACTAAAAAGAAACAGTAATAAGCCAAAAGCAGAATCAAAACGGTCAATTATTTCTAAAATTGACAAATCAGATATTCAACGACTGCCAAATGGTAAACAAAAAAAAATTTCTATTCTTATAACCAATAATGAATCAAAAATTTTGCAAAATTCTAACTTAACCATCAATAAACCCACAAATAAACCAAAAACTAATCATTTGGAACTATGTAATTCTTTGAATATTTCACAAAATACCCTGAACGAAATAAAATCTCCACATGATTTGGATTCAAATGTAGAAATCAACAAACATCCTAATAGCATAAGCCAGTCACAAAAACATAAGTCCAACAATTCATCATCAATCAAACATTCAATGACTGCAACACTTTTAGCTATAGACAAGTCAAAACTGACTATAATGCCGAAAACAACAAACTCATGTAATCCAAAATCTGTATACATAGATCTGGATTCTGCTGCCGAACAGGCTCGTTTAAAATCTACAATCCTCCATAGTAAAAGCCCGGAAATAAAAAAAACTACTACTGTCTCGTTGAATCCTGCCATGTTGCTATCCTCTTGCCCAGGTTTAAGTATAACGCCAGTCGTAAACGCAAATGATAACCGCAAGGCAAATGAAACATCATTGGCATCAAATCATGTTCAAAACATCCCAACAATCACAAAAAATTTTAATCTTGAGCAGTTTAAACACCTTGGTAATAGTTTGACAATTACAAAATCAGAAAAAAATAGCAATAAAAAAACCAAACCTGAATTGATCCTAATTGATTAGTTGCCTACAATGTTGGAATTACGACATCGACATGTTTTTATAACTTGTATAGAAACTAATGTATGTGTAAAAATTGTATAGAATTTATTTTGTATTATAATAGTAAATTTAAAATATTTTTATGTCATATATATCTTAATGTAATACTTGTAATGACTTTATTTATTTATTTTCGTTGATTGATTTATTTCATTATACCATGATTCATTTTTAAACTACATTGAAAACCAATAAATCAAATATTTTTTTACAAATCTTTGTTCTGAAAAAACCTACTTTTGTCTACTTCTATTACGAACAAATGTGTGTAAAACGACGTTTTACTTGCATTTGCTTTCTCGTCTTACAAACATACAACACAACAAATTTACATTCGTACTTAACTTAATTTTTTAAATAATTGATGAAAATTTAATTTTAACAGCTTGTAAAAAAAAGCTATAAGTAATTTGCATACGTGGTATAGTTTTTGTCAAGTTTATTGAAAAAAAAAAATATATATTTTATTTGAATATTATAAAAGAACAGCCAGTTATAATAAACCAGAGCTAATTCTTAATTTACCTTTTGATTGCAATACATTTTTCATTAATGCAGTAATTAAGTAAATTAAAGAAAATTAGAAAAATTAATGTTCTTTAACAAATAAAATATGAAAAAATAATAAGTTTAAACATCAACCATATTTAATGATGAACTGTTGAACAAATTGTTAAACTAAAAAGCACTTAAAAATAAATAATACATAACTTAAGTTCAATATAGGTACATGGTAATAACTTACAAAAATACAAAAATAAAAGTAATAATACAAAATTTTGCCAATAGGTAAAACTCATAAATATTCATGTAATGCAATGCCTAGGTGATTTAATTTTGGAAATAAGCATATAGATGTTCTGTTCCAAATCTTGTAGATTTTATCAATTCCACATAGTTATTTTCTCATAGAACTCAATAACCATCTGAGGATGTACTGTACTTATAATGGATGAATCAATAAAATAACTTTGTTCCATGTTCTCTGTTTTCCATTTTATTAGATACTTGAGTTTACCATTTGTTGTCTTTTCCACTCCTAGTATTGTACATACCCCATTATCATTACTTCTATGACTCATTTTTTTTTTACCAAAAGAAATTGTCCTGTAAAATTTTTCAAATGTTTCATTAGGATTTAATTTAAAACATAGATAACAAATAAAATATAAATACTAAAGTATGTGTCAGATTTTGTATCTGACGCTCAATGTTGATGTGTTAACATTAGTCTGATGACTTGCACCTGTTAATAAAATGTAGGTTGACTTATGGGAGAAGTAAATAACAAGTAGGTATTTTAATTTATGAAATGTACATAATAATAATATTATGTATCTTATGATAAATAACAATGATTAATAATAGTATTAGAATATAATTATGTGAAATTTATATTACACACACCATGTCACCATGACTACATATACTTGGGCTACTGCATTGAACGATTGCGCGTGCAACTTCCGGTACACCATTTTATGACATTGAATTTACCAAAATACCAATTCACTCTAGACCAGCGGTCCCCACTAAAATTAAATTGTACATTCTAAAATCTAAAATTCCAAGTCCAAGAAAAACGTGTCATTCCATTCATGAACTTTTCCTATAGTACCCTTTTTTGAACAAAATATTCTGTCTCATTTTATTATTATTATTCACTAAATTCAGTGAACCACAGTTGTTCATTTTTATATTGATCATTATTATCATAAAAAATGTAAAACAAAGTGTTATTATTTAACATTGTTTTGTGATCTCTTTTATAAACCATAATATATTGTAATTATTGTAAAAATATTTTATAAAGATTATACAAATTAAAATCAGCATGACAAAAAAAAAAAAATGTAAGAGGCTCGCAAGGTATTTTTAAAAATTTTTATTTGCCCCTTCTAAAATCTTAATGAGGACTGCTGCTCTAGACCCATTATTTTTACATGTATTCTTTTTTTGGGTAGGAGAACGCGTAAAGATGTTTACACATCAATAAACAATAATGTTATATATATAGTATTGTGTATTTGTGTTTCTCTTAGAACACAAATGTTAACATATTATAATTTAACTTAAAATTAATATATAAATAATGCCTATTCTTCTTATGAAGTGTAATACTTAAAAAAATACTATGTATTTTATTACTATTTATTTAGATGTTAAATATATATTATGTAGGTATAATAACTTTTTTTAACAGAAACCTAAAATTTAATTAGCGCTTAGAATTTACAATGGTAAAACGTAAAATCGCCATGGATAAAACTACTGAAAGAACTAAGGCACTATTTGTGGCAATGCATAAAAAACATTTATACTTAAGTTTTATTTTATCTACATTAATAATGTTATGCTTTTCGGCTTACAGGTACGACAACATCCATTAATCTGTTGAATTTAACGCGTATCATAGTATTATATCATATGTATAGGAGTAAATAGGGTATTGATTTGGGAGGGGGGGTAAGCCTCACCGGATTTATTCTCATATTAATGTAATTTTTGTAAAGAAAAAAGTAACAGCACTGAAGCCTAAATTGAATAGCAATAACTATAATCGCTTATTAATAATTAGTATGTGTTTTTTATTAATATATTTAGTGTTAATGTATGAAATTCCGTAATTCTATAGAATAACTAGTTATTTTATAGAATTACGGGTACTTTCAGTCATAGGCGTGCGCACGAGGGGGGCAGGGTGGGCAGCTGCCCCTCCTGCGGGCTAAATTTTATCTCCCAAATATAGTTTAAAAAAAAAACATTATAATTTAATTTTATATTACAATGAATACATTTTAAGCATTTATGGTGCACGATAATTTTGTGTTGTCAAAAGTCCAACTTTGTTAAAACCACAAGCGATACCGCGTTGATAATGTGTGTTAATAGATACGCGGTAATCACGGTCATGTTTATACCGTGGTGGTCAAGGTTTATAGATAATATTATCTATAAACCTTGCCGAAATCACGCCAATATATTCTATTATCAATTTTAATGTTCATTTGTTTTTAATTACGATAACGTGACTTTTTGATAGTATTAATCCAAGACCGTTGTATTAATATTTGATGTTTGATGAATTGGTGTTTGTCAAATTGTGAAACATGGACATTAGAAAATTCGATTAGAAAATAAAATACTGCCATTTCTAATATTGATTGAACTACCTAACTAATAACCAAAATAATATTCAATTATATATTATATAGTATATAACATACTATATAATTTATTATAGTATAATATTCACTACTGTATAATATAATAATATATAATAATGTGTAATATATTATACATTCTGCCCCCCCTGCCAGCAAGGTCTGCGCACGCCTATGCTTTCAGTTAATGTATTGAATGAATCCATAAATATATACTTCAACTAGTTACCTATTCTACATACCAACTAGATATTTTATAAACTAACAATAAGGGTTTAGTTAATGTATTTAAAACTATTATTGAATAATATAAAAGTTATAATTAAATTACAAATTAAATGTTATAGTATTAAGTCAAACAAGCCTCACAATATTATATAAAATATTAATATTAATTTATTTCACATCAATTTATTAGAATAATTATTAAAATCTTAATCAATTTACAAATTAAAAAATCAAATGTTAGTATATGTCAAACACACCTTACATTATTCTATAAAATATTAATATTAATTTTTTTTTCACGTCAATGTATTTGTATAATTTTTTTTTTTTAATTTACAATTTATTTATTAGTACAGGAACTTTTTGGGAACTTTTTGGGTGGCATTTAGAAATACAAAGTAAATTATTTTTTTAACGTATGCACCGTTTTGTGGTGCACTTTTGTTGGCATGTACATTTAAAAACCCTTGTGCATTACCAATTGATTGGGATTCGGATGCTTTTCGAAGGCAAATATCTGCTATATCTGGAACGTCATTAAGCGTTATAAACTTTTCTGTGCATAAATTAAATTGCGGTACACTGTCACACGAATAACTCTAGTCTATGCCAAATGGTGTGGTTCAGTGGTTCAATACTATCTTATCTTATTATTTTTATTAATAAAACAACAACGGTAACAAATTTAGTAGGTATGTTATCTAATCCAGTCCCGGACCCCGGTCATCTACCTAATGATATAAATTTCATACATTAACGAAAACCCAATCGGTATTTTATATATTAACTAGGTAGTAAAACTGTGTAATTACTGTAATTTATATATTAACGAACATATTTAGGAATTTTATAGAATAACTAGTTATTTAATAAAATAACGTATTACATACATTACCGCTAACATATTCATGAATATTACAAGGAGTATAAACAGCTACTTTAACGATCACGAGGGGCAATGATAAGAAATAATTCGCCTGTTTTTAGAATATATTAGTAGCTACTATATAGCTGGGCACTGGCAAGAGGGTATTTACCAGGGGTACAATGTTATACAAAAGGCGTAACTTCATTGAGTGGCATTCTCAATCCAAATATTATAATTTACAAAAATAAAAAGATTTTCGTTTATTTTTAGTGTGACTATATGAGGGGGCGCAAATTTGGTTTTCTGACAGGGGTGATACTGGTTCTTGCTACGCCCCTGTAATCACGCATCAATAGGTTTTATGCGTGTGTGTGTGTGTAAGTTACAATGACGAAAGGCGTTTCACAAAGGTACGTTTACATCAGAGCCTAACATGAACGAATGCAATCGAATGCTATCAAACATCGAATGAGGTCAAACGTATATCCGAACGCTTTAATCCGAATCCGACCACCCGTGAAATGAATGCTACCGAACGTGTTCGTTTTCGTTCGACTAAAATCAAACCACTGGACGAACGTTGTCTGAATGTTCGTTCGGTAACATTCGAATTCATTCGTTCGTGTTCGGGCTTTTAAGTAAACGCACATGAGGACGCTAGATTTCAATTTGCAGTCTCCGTCTTACAAGTGCATACCAAAATTACACTCAGTAAATAACGTTTAGCTCCGTTAGTTTAAATTAGTGTGAATCGACCTATTATGAAACTTGATGTAAATACATTATTTGTGTTTGTATGTGGGTTTTTATGATAGTCCAATTTTGTAGCAAGTTATGCGTAGGTATATAAAAAAGCGTAAATTAAAAATGCTCATAACTCATTTAAAAACAAGTTATCGTAAAAAATCTACATACAAACACTGATAATGTTCTTACCATTAAGTTTCATAATAAGTCAATTTACTCTAATTTTTAAACTAATGGAGTAAAAAGTAAAACGTGATCTGCTAAGCGTAAATTATCCATGTTACGCACTTGTAAGACGGAGACAGCAAATATGTGTGTATTGTGTTTTGTGTAACAACCTTCGCCGTGTCCTCTCCACAAGCGTGTGTAGACAGACTTTGCCCGCTGGAAGGGCCCACATTAAAAATATTTCAACCAATTACCAAAGATTCTTGTACTAATGACTACTAGAATATTTCAATATTAAATCGTAAATTTTATAAGTACCTATTTATTCAAATCAATATGCAAGTATAAAAATAATCTAGTATAGTATGGATCTCAGATATCTATGCATTTATTTTTAAAAAATCGGAGACCGCAGGAGGGGGATGACATACCCATATCATATTTTATTGTTATTTGATTTTGTATTCCACTTTCAAAATAAGCAAAAAAAATGTTGTACATTTAAATGATATTTAAATTGTTTTGAGACAATATTTAGACAAATCGATAATATGTCATTCCCTCAAAAATATTATTCTCAATCTTTTTTGTCATGAGTGATTTTACTTTAAGATAACTTAAAAATATTGAAAAAATGTTTTTACGTTAATGCGTTTTATCTATGTAGCATGTGGAAAAAAACAAATAGTGCGCTAGCATAATTGATAATAGGTCAATTCACTCTAATAATTCTAATAATATCAAAACTAACAGCACACTATTGAAACTGATGAACGAAAATATTTGCCATATCTTTGTGATTGAGACAACACATGCGGGAGTCCCGATAATAACAGATTATTAGCAGTAATCAGCTATTAACATTTTAAATGCAAGATTATTTTTTTCAAACACAAATAATGATACCACTATGGTAAATTAAAAAAATATTATAATAATGCAATGTTGATGGAATGTATTAAGAGGACGCCACACCCGCATGTGTTGTCTCCGTCATACAAGTGCGTAGCATAGCAAATTTTACGCTCAGCAGATCACGTTTATCTCCGTTAATTTAAAATTTAGAGTGAATTGACCTATTATAAAAGTTAAAGGCAAGATTATTACCGAGGGCATCTCATAGGCTTTTTATTATATTTTAATTTTAAACCGAGTTATGAGTATTTTTAGATATAAAAATAATTTTAAATTTTAAAATACTCATTATTTGCTTTAAAATTAAAATATAATAAAAAGCCTATGAGAAGCCCTCGGTAATAATCTTGCCTTTAATTTTTATAATAGGTCAATTCACTCTAAATTTTAAATTGAAGAAGATAAACGAGATTTGCTGAGCGTAAAATTTGGTATGCTACACACTTGTACGACGAAGAAAACACATGCGGGTGTGGCGTCATCTAAGTGTGGAGCGTCGATTAACCCGCAAGACAATATTATCTCCACTACGAAACTTTTGTATGCATTTATTTATAGATTTCAGTTTTATTGTTCATTTAGTTCGTTTTATCATTTATTATGAAATTAAAATTATTTTATTATCTACTATACGGTTCATTTTAAATAGTTGTCTTTAATATAATGTAGAATGTAGATAATGTAATCTAAAATTTAGTTGGTTCGTAAACGCAATAAAGGTTCCTATTATAATATATGTAATTAACTATATTTCGTACTTTTGATAATTGTAGATACCGACGTAGATATATATTTATTTAATCATTTTATCTTCATACGTTATACAAACACCACATGTCCACATACATTTTATTTAATAATTTAAAACATTTAAAATCTTGCTGTAGGTATATATTTAATCATTGTTTGATTATTCGCACCCCCCTCGATCCCAAAAAAATGAGAAGCAATTGATCGATATGACCACATCCGAGAATATATAGTACTCGGCATTCGGGCATTATAATATTATATTATAACTTAAGTCTTAAGTGCCTACCTCACTACCTGACCAAGTGTATCAAGGTCAAAGCTTACAGTTGCTTAAAATACTTTAAATGTTCTAATATAAAAAAAACATTGATAAAGTCGTACTATTGTAATTTAAAAGTTATCATTTTCTATGCTCATTATGATATCAAAAATATTTAGATTACATTTAAGCTACTCGTATTCATGTGAATTTGAAAAAAAATTTTTATAGATGATAGAAATTATCATGCTAGACCAAAAAGCTTGTAATTAAAACAAGAACCTAAATCAAAATACATTTTTATTTTATAATTGTTCGATTTTCAAACTTTTGATAAACATCGTAAAAACTAAAAATCATACACTTTTAAATTGATCTTAAGTTGAAAATTGAAATATTTATAGTTAATTAAAATTTGGATACAGTAGAACCTCATTAATCCAGACAATCCAGTCACATGTTTAACAATATGAAAACGCTTGGTTCGACTCGCAGACTAAAATAAACACGAAATCGTTCAAGTGCAAATTCATTATTATAATATTGGATATTTAACGAACAAACGATCTTTGTTATTTAGTCGAGTTTTAACAAGTAATGTTTGTTATGCCGTAAGACTTATCATTAATTTCGATATTGTAATTTATTATTTACAATAATAAAACAAATACGCAATTTAATTTTCAAAAATATTTCGATTAATATTAAGCAATTGACCACTTATAAGATGACGTCATAACCACATGACGTGTTATATATTCTATATGTTTCCAATGTAATAGTGTTGGTACTGTTGATAGCTTAAATATTAGGGTGGATTAATTTATCATATAAATCAAAGGCAGGTCAATTAACTGTTTTCTTTTGTTGGATTTATTTTTATTACTATATTTTATTTTTAAATGAGTTATGAGAAGTTTTAAATATTATTTTACGAGCTACCACGAGAGAATAAACACTACACAGGTGAACTAGGTAATAGGTACCTACTGCAAATTATTCACTTGATATAATTAATTTGATACGGTTTAAGAATTAACTATTAAGGTTCAGACTTGGGGGAGGGCTAGAGAACCCTATCCTTCGATTCAGTAAACATACTGGCATACTGCATACCTACAGAATCAAAACAAACACTTTATTTTTATGAATAAACCAAATCTTACAAAATGGTTTAGTATATAATAATTTTTGATTCAGTATTTAATAAATATTCTGTGATCACATAATAGTAAATAAAATCTTTAATAACACTATAATACTATATAGTAATTCAATAAACTGTCATTTTACTTTGCCTAAAAATTATGATATTTGAAAAATTATTTCCAACACTTCAAAGTAATAAAATAAAATGTTCCCATGATGTATTTGCTAATATTTATAAATCTTACCTTAAGTTGTCCATGTCAAATTCAAAAATTAAATTTTACAACAATAACACAATACTGTTCAAGTACCAACTGTATTAATTATATCAAAGTATAAAAAATAAAACATTTAGTAGCTTAATATTTTATAGATAATAATATTGTAATTATTGATTTAAAAAACCTTTTTATTAATTTTTCCTTTTAAACTATTATAATAATATGTTTAAATAAACCACTATATAAATTAAAGAATAATATACTATTAGATTTGGTAAGTATTAACAGCGGTACTAGTCAAAAAATTAGTTTTCAACTAAATAGTAAATAAGCAGTAAGCCACTAGACAATATTCAACAACACCTAGAAAAAAAAACGATCAGCGCTCTGGGTGTTTTTAAAACATACTATTACAGTGTAATCGTTTTACTAATAAATTAAGGTGTATACACGCTTTTTATTATACTTGTTTATATTCTGAGAAGGGAGGATTGAACAGTAAGTTCTTCCAAAATATAATATTCCTGATAATATCTTGGAAGAACATTGTTGCCAACATAATATGTTAATGTTCATACGGCGCGATTCAGTTATCCCAATCATGATAAGAACTATATAAAAACACAGTACCAACCTTGAAAATAAAAATCCCGGAGTATTCTATTTTCTATACCTTCAATTAGCAAGGCTGGGCATTAACGAGTTAAAAAGTTAATTTAACTTTAACTTTTTAACATAACTAATTACTTTTATATTTTATTTAACTTAACTAATAACTTACTATATGCAGTTTTTTTTAGGCTGTTAATATTTTTAATTGTGTTGCCAACATGTTTTTAAAATGTTTTATATTATTATAAAAATTAATTTAAACATATTAATTGTTCGTCAAATAAATTGTAATTAAATGTTAATAATAGTGTAAAAATTGAATAGTTATTTATAGGATGGAGGCTATGGTGATGGAGGTGGACCGATTTGGTGTCTTAGGTAATTTGCATTGGCTTGACCCATGCTTCTGAGACATTTTAATATGTCATTGTCTTCGTTAAGCTGCTCAATTGATCGTCTTATTAGCGCTGTGTTTACAGCTGCACGTTCGCCTCTAGAAGTTTGATCCCGAATCTAAACAAGAAATATAATCGATAAGATTGATTATAATGTTATTTAGTTTTAATCTAATGGTTGTCTTTAAGGCTTACTGTAAGATTTCTTCTTGCTTGAAGCATCTCCACATAATACTGGTTTTCCAAAATTTTCAGTTTCTCTATATAGTGTACACATTGAATTTTTCTATGAAATTAAAAATAAATTTATTTTTTTATAGATTATTACGTATAAAATCCCAGATGTTTGGATGCATAATGCATCCCAAAAAACTTGAGAAGTTGGTTGTGGAAAGATTCCAAATAATTATTTGTTCTTATTTCGCTGGCAAATACAGTAATTAATTCAGGTCCAACTTGAACCAACCAAAAATTTTGTACGTAACTGTTAATTATTATATTTAAACATTTTTTTAATTTCATATAGGTACGATAAGTTTCATGTTAAAATTAAGCGTTCAATAAATATAGCATATTATAGTATAATATAGTATACTATATATTATATACCCAATTAAAAATGTTTCCATGCGTTGGTAGATTTCAATATTTTGATGTGCATATTCTAAAATTGCCCTAAAACCATCATCTATACAAACATTTGGACACTTTCATCTCTTCTGTTAGCTGGTAAATGAAGCAATGCTAAAACCTAAATCACAAACATTATATATTTTATATTCAATTTATTTAATTTATATAGGTATAAATATTTCATTACCATGCGCAATATTTGGGCAGCTATACCCACATAGCAAATGAACGTCCATAGTATGTACTTAAATTGTCCTACTAGGATAGTCAGGATTATCCTCAGGACTGCCAAAGGATATCCATAGAATGTCCAGATGTGCTTTTTTTATCCTTTGGACGTCTAGCAAAGATGAACTGAGAATATACTTCCAAGATACCAAATGAATGTCCTTAGTAGGTACTTAAATGGTCCTAGTAGGACGGACAGAACTATCCTCAGGACTGCCAGAGGATATCCTTAGAATGTCCAGATGTGTTTTTTTTTATCCTTTGGACATCTAGCAAGGATGAACTGAGAATATACTTCCCAGATAGTAAATGAACGTCAATAGTATGTACCTAATTGTCCTACTAGGATAGTCAGGATCATCCTCAGGACTGTCAGAGGATATCCTTAGAATTTCCAGATGTTCTTTCTTTTTTTTTGATGACTTGGAAGGATGAACTGAGAATATATTTAACACAAAATTAAGAACTTTTTAGTATAAGTACCTTTGTATTTTATAGAAAAAGTACACATAACAACATTAGTATTATGTAACTGAAGAAAAAAAAAATTTAATTAAAAATGTTACTATAAGACTATGACAGTATTAATAATACAATAAAATAACATATATTTGATTATTATAAAAATACACAAGTCTTATAATTATCACATAATCAAAGTATATATTTCCAAAGGATAATAAATATTTAAATAATGGTAATATGAATTCATAAATTAAAAAAAAATAATTATAGTTCTTTATAAAGTCAGATAAATATGTTTAAAAAATAAAAATAATCTTTTTAGATATTATGGTAACTGATGAAAAAAAGTATTTAAATACAAATTTTACTATGACAGTAATAGTTATACAATAAAATAACATATAATTGATTAGTAGGGTTCGGATTTGAAGGCAAATGCCTTTCTTTTATTTATCATAATAGAAAAATAATTTTTATACAAAAATGTGTTTCATTTAATTTCTTAGACGATGGATGCATTTTTTTTGCCATTTTTTGCCTTTTTACTTATAAATGCCTTTTTGCCTTTTTTTTACCTTTTGTACTTATAAATACCTATTTTGTGTTTAATTTTTTCAGTTGATTTTATAATTTTATACACAACTTGCGTATTATCGCTACAAATGGGTTTTATTATTGGCAATATTTATCGATATCGTCTTATCGAGTATTTGGTATGGCCATAAAATTACCCGTTCACCTATTTAAAGATATGTTCGTAATGCGTAGATTTAAGATTGTTCGTCAGTCCGCCCGCATGTGTCGATCGCAATAATTGTCGTTCAATAATTTTTCCACACGTTTATTTTTTTTTATTTTGTAGTTTATTTATGAATTGCCTTTTTATATAAATTAAATGCCTTTTTTTACATTTTAAATGCTTTTTTTATTGATTATATTGCCTTCAAATCCGAACCCTGTTGATAAGTATAAAAATACACAAGTCTTACAATTATCACATATAGGTAGTCGAAGTATATATTGCCAAAGGATAATAAATATTTAAATTATGGTAATATGAATGCATAAATTAAAAAAAAAAAAATTATAGTTCAGAATAAACAATCAGATAAACATTTTTAAAACAAATTTAATAATAGATCACATTTATATAGTTTATAATTCACAACCGCATATCAACTTTTAATTTTGTTCCTAAAAAAAATATTAATAATATTAATTGAAATTTCAACAATAATTAATGATCATATAAACTTTTATAATTATTTAACTTACATTTTCTATTACATGGAGATTTTGTTTTGAAAATATTTCATTTGCATGATGTAACCAACTTTGTATTGGTTCTTGTAATTTTTTTTATTGTAACTTTAGGACTGCTTTTCAATACAACTTCTAAAAATAAAATGTTTTGGGACAAAAAACATATTAAATTACAAAAGTATTTAATATAAGCTTTTATTATATGTTTTGTGTGAGCCAACTTTCTAAAATTGCATATAATTTTAACGAAGCAAACACTAATTTAGAAGTTTTTCCAAAAAGTGTCATTTTTGTTGCCAGTTCATTGGTTAATAGAAATCTCATAAGACTAAAAATGCTTTGTTTGTGATCACTTGATATAAGTTTTGACATTTTTTTAGTCTATGAAATCAATACATTTAATTATAGTTATTGATAGGTAGTTAAATATAAATAAAAGCAATTTATTAATACCAAATAATTGTTTGCATTGTCAGTGGTCAGCTTTTCTTCAATTTCAAATAAACTAGTTTCATTCCCAATAGGGAATTGTAAAATTAATTTATCAAGTTTTAAATCATTTTCTGGATGGTTGTCAAAAATAAGTTGTTTTAGAAGTTGGTTATTAGCATTTACAGATTTCTTTATAATTGAAATGTCACTTTTAAGTTGAGCAATAGATTTAATTAACCATATTTGAGTTTCGTGACTGTTAAATGGTCCTAAAATAAAATATAATTGTTTTTATACCTGATTATTAAAATGTATTTAGGAATATTTACCATCATTGTTGAAATTATTTTTGCAAATCGTTAACTTCTGCTACTGGCATTAAATCTGATGTGTCATCATTATTTTCAGAACCTTATAAAATTATGATAATATAAATCACAAGTTAAATAAAAATTATCAATTGAAATTAAAATAATTAAAATACCTGCTGGTTCAATTTCAAAGGGTAATTGATTAATATTGAGATCAATATCTTCAAATAAATTTGGAGACAACAAAGACAACTGTGAAACATTGAGTTCCAAGTTTTGACATCCTAAAAACATCACAAGAATGATTTAACTTATAACCATTAAACACAACTTGGATAAATTATAAATATACTACTTGAATCACTTGAGGTACTGGGTAAAGGTGAAATTGAAGCATAATTAATTTGACATTTTTTAATTTTTTGGCATGGTGT
Organism: Diuraphis noxia; assembly: GCF_037042655.1. Taxonomy (NCBI): domain Eukaryota; kingdom Metazoa; phylum Arthropoda; class Insecta; order Hemiptera; family Aphididae; genus Diuraphis; species Diuraphis noxia. The sequence goes on from NW_028301711.1 coordinate 30,289,475, forward strand.
AACGACTGTCACTGACTCTATAATAGTTAAATATTGAAATTAAATAACTGTAACATCATTAATAACTACTCAAAATTGTATGTTACCCGAATTAAATAAACATTTTTGAGATGAAACAACAGGAGAACATAATTGCTTTTCATAAATAGGTTTCTGGATGGATTTATATTTTTTTTTTACCTTTGAATAGTTTTGACATTTCTGTAGTATCATATTTATAAAACATTTTTTTTTTTAACTACCTGAATTAAACAAACGCTTTTTCTCACTATTATGTTTCTGAGTAGATGTATACATTTCTTCTTTTGCTAAATAAAATTATTTTAGTTTATTAAAAATCAAATTATTATTTTAATTTTATGATTCATGTATATAATTACCAGGTGGATTTGGAAATGGAGGAATATTATTACCAAGATTATTACTTATTGGATCAGAATTTTCATCAAATTCATCACTATCACTAAATGATTTTGCAGCATAAACTTTGCGCATTTTCAATGCAGTACTAGAGTAACTTTCAAAATCCGACCTATACTCTGCTTTACTTAATATTTCTTTAGCTTTAACAAAATCGTCGAGAAACGAATCGTCCAATTAATATATCAAATGCATGTCAGACCTGTTTTTTTAAATATCTTTTTAATATTATAAACGTCCCAAGTAGTTGTAGGTGTATTTGGAATTTCCATTGATATACAACAGCGTGGTCATACAATTTGAAGCTTTTGTAATTTGGAAAGAAACTTGATTTTTCATTAATTAACCAATTACTTGGAATAATTTCAAATTTGTAATCCATCGTCAAATTCAACAACTAAAAATCTAAAAATTTACATATTAATAATTTGTATATCATATATAAGTTTTATTTAAAATTTGTACCATTATATTATTATTAAATATTAAAATGTAGGTGCCTTGATTATTGTTAAGGTAACCATAATTATGTAGGTACCTATAATTAATATTTAGAAAAATTTACGTATCTGGTATATCATCACTATCAGAATGTAAAAGAGGAAAAACTACAAACTTATTTATATTCCAAGGAAGTCTATAACGAAAACATTTTTTTTGCACCTGACAAATGGACCAAGTACTTATTGATGACAATTTACCTACTACATAATTACCAAGTAATGATGATGGACAAGGAGTTTTATAAAGATCATCTTGCTCCAAAAAATGTTTTCCTTTTAAGCCAAATCATTTAGAATTTATATCAAACAGAAATTCCTTAATTAAAATAATTTCACCAGTTTTTAATATACAACAGTTATTTTTTGAGTTATTCGATATTAATGTAAATCCATTGAAATTTAAATAATTATTTTTGTTATTACAAGGTATAGCACTATTCATCTTTTTTATATTCCCAAACAATCCAATATTTTGTCGTTCTACATATCGCCAACTAATTTGTTGTAACGGTTTATCACTTTTACGAATCATTTATTTCAATTGCTGCGTAAAATTTTCGAATTTGAAAGCACTAAATTGGCCAAGTGTTCCATGATATTTAACATCATCTGCCAAGTGTAAGAGTCCATGAATATTATGAATATTGAATACCATATAAAACTTCAAAAGAAATAACAAAGTGTCTTAAGAACTCTTCAGCATAGTTTATACATTTTAAATGTAATTCATAGGATGATAAAATAGATATAGCTACATGTAATGATAAAAAATGATTATAAACATCTTTAGAAACAATATCTTTAAGAACAACAGGGCCACTGTAAAGGAGAAATTGTCTAAATTCTGTGGTTTTCCATTGTTTATAAACCATAAATGATCGAGGCTTTCTTTGAAATTCTAGAGGCAAAAATTTACTTACATGTTTCAAAAGCCTATCAGTCATCAGAAATAAGACATAATTTTCTAACCAGAAGTCTAACACTCAAACGATCAGTTGTCCATAGTTTAAATAGTTTTTTTACTACACCTAAGCATACGAGATGCATATAATCTAATGGAACTTGTGCTACTAGATCAAAATTTGTAATGTCAATTATAGGGCATTCACCTAAATGATATTCTTCATCAGAATAATTTCGAAAGTCATTATCATTTCGAAGTTTAGCAACTATTGGAGGAAAACATACTCCTTTATTATGATATTCTCCTTCAATACAACATTTAGTGCAGCTATAATACCCACTATGCCCTTTGACATTTAAAATAAATGAGTTTGCTGGTGTGTCAGCGGTTAAAATTCTAATTTTAAGCATTATTTTTTTATTTTCAAACTAAAAACCATTTTGAATCAAAGATTTTGCTTCAGTATTAAAATCAGCCATAAAACTTATTGCACATTTTGGCTTAGTACTTTCAGTACTATGAAAAGCACCAATTAAAAATATAAAATTAATTTTGACCTAAAATTGACCATAAATTATTTGATGATGATTTAGACTGTGGTAGACCATCAACACCAATAATTATTTCAATTTCATTATTATTTGGTAAAAAATTATTTTATTTTTTTTGTAAATATTGATTTAAACCATTTTCTAAGCCAAAATGACGACAAATTCCAGAATACCTATTGTATTTACATAATAGATCATATGAAGATGTTAAGTTTGTAATGTTTGTTAACAGATTGTTTTTTTACTGCAAATTAATACTATATTAAATAATAAAGAATTTATTCAATATAATATATTATGTATAACAATCAACTTCCTATTATAAATTTTTAAAATAAAAGGAGTAAACAGGTATGTATTTTATACTAATATGTATATAGGAGATAAGATATCATTCGATAAGTATTTCAGGACTTCAGGTCACTTAAATGTTAATATGTAAAAAACACGACACATTTACTAAAAAAAAAAAAAATATTAAATTGTAATGAAATTATTATTTTACATGAATTTTAAAAAGTAATTGGGTTAGAAATATAAATCAGGTTATGGTAATATGGTGTATAATAATTAATAATTTTTATGCCTTATGGCCTATGGGTTCGTTAGTATTTTTAAGCAAACATGAGCTTTAATAAATAAATAGGTTGCAGCTCGTGATCTAGCAGTCACGTTTCACGCGCTAGTGAGTAAGAAATACATGGACGACAATTAAACAATTTACGCAACGACTTTAAACAACATGACGGTCTGTGCAATAATAATGTACCTCTCCAGCGATCACTACGCGGCCAGTACGCGCGGACCACGTACATTTCCCCAACCCCACCCATTTCGATTCCTGCCACAATCCCCAGAATTCCTGCTCAAATACCGCCCCCGCAATTACTGAAAAATTCCGGGTGGGGCGGGATTATGATGGGCAATGATTATATTGTTTTTATTGCATTAAATCGTGCCATTAATTCTATAAACAATAAAATGTTGTGTCCTGATAATTTACAATGTCAAATATATCAATTTAATGAGGTAAACGTTCCATTTTCTTCATACAAATTTATTCATTTAATATACAAAGATTTTTTATATGAAATAATAAATTATATTAATTATAAAATTATAAATACGACGTGTATATATTATAATTTAATTGATGAAGTCTTAAAAAACCTAAAAAGAGTATAATTATATGATAAAAAAGAGGTTATCTTATCTTTTATTTATAAACCTAATGGTTTTAATCAATGATATCTGTTATATTATTTTGGTAAATTTAAAGTTATAATGTACACAACTCTGCCTATTATGGGGGCAACAATTTTTTACAAAAACCAAAAAACCATACCTGATAAATTGTTTGTAATTTAAAAAGTATTAAATAAAGTTTTATTCATTCATATAATATGTTGTAGATAATATTATATGCATATTATAAGTTAAAGTTAAAAGTTAAAAAAAAACATTCTGTTAATCAAATATTTTTGTTTTTAGTTAAAATAATTGTATAGAAAAAGTTGACAACTGACTTGAGGAAACTTGAGGTTTTACAAATCAGTTACCAATTTGTAATTATTCGTAAACACGAATATATCATTTTTAACTCAAGTATAACCACCTAATTAATAATTTACGTTTAATAATAAAAAATATTAATTATAAAATTATAAATATGTATAAACATGGAGCACTAAATATTGGCGTTGGAAAAAATTAAAAAAGTTAATTTCCGACTAGGGGTGGGGCTGGGGAAACGTTTCTCCCGCCCCACCCGGAGTTTTTCAGTTATTGCGGGGGCGGTATTTGAGCAGGAATTCTGGGGATTGTGGCAGGCATTGGCAGGAATGGAGCACTAAATATTGGCGTTGGAAAAAGTTAAAAAAGTGAATTTCCGACTATGAGTGGGGCTAGGGAAACGTTTCTCCCACCCCACCCGGAGTTTTTCAGTAATTGCGGGGGTGGTATTTGAGCAGGAATTCTGGGGATTGCGGCAGGAATTGGCAGGAATGGAGCACTAAATATTGGCGTTGGAAAAAATTAAAAAATCAAAATGGGTGGGGTTGGGGAAATGTACGTGCGCGGACCGCGTCGTGTAGACTATGGGCGTGGTTACTGACTGCCGCGACGGCGGCAATACGGCACACAACGTCATCTCTTGAGCGTTATATGTTTTTCACTTTTACCAGAACAGCCTTTTAAGGTTTTAAATAATGCACTTTAGGTATGATGAGAATAAGGAACAGCATGGTCAGGATAGAATTCGTTCGCACTCGCCGCGTTCGTCGCGTTTACGTAGGACACAGCGTAACCATGGTGCGAGACAGAGCTTTGTTTGGGCGAGCATCGACAGCACAGTAATTTTTAGCTGCTATTGCAGCCCTAACTGCACGCTACAAGAGTTCAACATTTTCCACAGTGGTCTCGAAGCGTCCATCCACCTACAACTCAGCAGACAGTTAAACCTCATGGTGGCTGCTGATTTAAATGTTCACTCTGCCGAATGGGGATCGACTAAGGAAGATACGAGAGGGTCGCTATTATCGGACCTCGTGTCCACCCCTTGGTATGGTTGTCTGCAAGGGCGTCAGTCGTTTCCGCCAAAAAACTCGATTTTCGTTTCCGCCAATCATCGTTTCCGCCAAAACGAAAAAGGTTAGATTTTCATTTCCGCCAAATCTATTTTTACCTACCTATCTAAATTATAGTTTGAGAATCATTTAGAGTTACCCATGGGCCACCACGAGGAGGCGGTTCTCATTGACCCCCAAAAAATTGTTTGACTTAATTTTTTGATTAAAACTAAAAAAACTGAATTTGAATTAAATTAAGTCGATCTTTATTAAATTTGTGTTACACTATATGTATATATAAATATATAGTAAATCAATTATTTTTGATAGGTATATACTTCTATAATTAATTATTAATTATTATTTTGAATAATTGTTGCATACCTTTTTTTTTAAATATCATTCTTGAAATTGTTTTATTATTGTATTCGTCTATTGCGTTTGTTGTACTCATCAATCGTTTTTTTTTAAATATTACATCTAATATTTTTTTGTATACCTAAGTTACAACTGTTAATTTGAATGTATACATTGTTTTGAACATTCGAAATTAAAATTTTTTAAATTGTATTAATATATGGATGTGATTTATAAAATTGTTCATTAAAATGTGCATGAAAGTACACGTAATTTCGTCCAAGTTTTTGCCACAGTACTGACAGTCGACCGATCCGATTACAGAACTATCCGATCTCTATTGATATATCCACACGTAATATAGATTAAATCGATTTATATTTATTCCTAACAATGTAGGTATTTCTACGTTTAAAATCAAATATCGATAGCACTACAGATAGACCCGGGGTTCTCAAACTTCAGCTCAATAATATAGGTAGAAATAGATTTGGCGGAAATGAAAATCTAACTTTTTTCATTTTGGTGGAAACGATGATTGGCGGAAACGATGACCGCCCGTCTGCAATAGGGGTTCTGTACCCACATATAGAAGGGTGAATGCAAGTTCAACGAAATTGTTTGTTATATATTATATAACATATTCAAGTTTAACTAACACAATCCAGAGGGAGGATTCTGGCAGCAGCTGAAAGGAAGAAGGTCCTATTCACCCAGATGGTGGAGGCTATCATGGGCTGTAAGGAGGAGCTAGAGAGGGCGAGGCAGCAGGCAGTCGCAGTGTTCCCAGTGGGTTAGCAGAACCTCTACCATTAAGTGAACTAGTTAAGTCTTGTTTGTTGTGGGCCAAACCAAGAGTGGTTAGAAACTCTCAACGTTTTTGTTCTGATGTATGTGTAATCTTGTAACGCTTTTATAATTGTTGTCTGTTACAATAAACGATGCGACCAGAGAGGTTAGGTTAGGTAAATCGTTATTAATGAAAGAAAAAATCAATTAATATCATATAAAAGTTTTAAATTTTATAACAAAGCGTACGTAAAATATTTAGACGCCTATAAATGGCAATGTGTCAATAAAAAGTGCACTGCAAAAATTTATGTTGATCGTGATATGAAGATGATCGTAAAAGATGAGAGCTTACATTTTACTTACAAACTTTAAAAAAATTGATTTAAAAATACATAGTCGGCGGAATCGATAGCCGGCGGAATCAATAAATAAAAAAGTTCGGCGGAATCGATAGCCGGCGGAATCAATAAATAAAAAAGCTCGGCGGAGTCGATAGCCGGCGGAATTGATATTAAAACGGCGGAATCGATAAAACCCCGTCAGTGCAGGTAGTCTAAAATCAACCTATCGATTTTGTTTATTTAACTATGTATATTGTATTATTTTATATATATATTAATTCACATTGCATTAGTTTTGCGTCATCATATAACAATACCATTGTATAACTTAAAACTATATTTGACTAAATTAATTATTGAATTATTTTGTAGATAGCTATATTATTATTATTGTAACATTTTATTTATTTTACAATATTGTATTATTTTATATTAAAATTAATTATTTAATTATTTTTTTAAGCATTTGCTGGGTTGAGGTTAAAATTAGAAGGTGTCGGAATCGATAGGTTGTTTTTAGACTACCTGAACTGGTGGAGTCGATACTGGCGGAATCTATAAGTCCCCCGTCGTCATTGGATATTGTGTTGCCTACTGTTGCCTACCCCGTCAGTTTCAGGATTCGCACATTTGGTTGCCTATGTCACTCAAACCAATGTACTGTACACATTATATATAATATTATTTCATAGTATACTAGCTGAATTACCCGTTGTTGCTGGGTTTATGAATTGTTGTTATCTGGTAAGATTGAAAATTGTCTGGTTAAATAAAATAAAATAAGATTGCTTAAAAAAATATGTCATATTATATTAATTCTTTATTAAGCTAATTTTTATCATTAATATAATGTTTCTCTATATTATATTATATTAGCTGTAATTCCTGTTGGTGCCAAAATAACTTAACTCGTGGGCGTACTAACTATGGAGCATTACACATACAATTGGCCATGTGAAAAACAATCTTCTCTTATATCAATCCCTGCAAATTTAAAGATTTGTCATTGTGATTTGTTTATTGTCATGGCAAAATATACGTACTTTTACAGGAAACTGCATTCTTATGAATTGGAAAGGATATTCTGATGGTATCAATGGCATGCGAGGAATAAGAACTGATTCATTATTTGCAGATCCAGTCATAATAATAGCTTCAATCAAATTCTTTTGTAGACCAATAATCCATAGACGTGTCCCATTGCATAATTTTGGTGGACTAAGATTTCTGAAAAGCATAATAGGACAACCAATTTTTAATATTAATAAATGTAGTGAATTCCAGGAGGGTCGAGTGAATTGAGAAATTCAACTGGATAATTAACTGCATCATATACATCGAGTAATGAATTCACTGATCTGTATTCCATATTTTTGCTTTGGAAGAGTCCAATAATATTTTGTTTATGTCTCCTGCAGTATCATTTTTTGATTTCAATATGGCTCTCTCACATAAGCAGTCCATTGATTTATCTTTGATGTTTTCAATACCTGGATATATTTTTTCTGTGAATTCCTTTATATTTTTTACAACAGTAGCTGCTCCGGTCAGCAAAATAATTTTTTCTTCATATTCCAGATATTTTGCATCTTCTATTTTTAATAGTAACTCTTGAAAACTGCTTAGCAGTCCTGACTCCTTTTAAATGTACTCGCATATTTATGGTCAAAGAAACTTTTTCTATTAGACGCCACATATATGAAGACTTGATGGATGTTGCAATTTCATAAGCACGAGTCTTGGTACGACTGGCGGAGTTAGTCGAAAATCTCCAGTCAACAGTACCGTGACTCCTTCCATCTATAAATTTGAATTTTTCAGATCCTTAAAAAAGTTGTTTAAAGCTCCAGTAGATGATCTACTGAGATATTCTCTCTTAACAGACTCTTACACTGTATATAGGTAGTAGAATAAAGACAACCACGTCAAATATGCAGGTGACCACCACTATAGTTCTTGTCAAAAAACAATGGAAACCCCGTCAATATGTGGAAACTATCGTAGTGGCCACCCAGTGAGTTACAGAAGTTGTACTTAATACAAAGCAATTGTAACACTACTCAACTTCCAAGCAATTTAAAAAATTAATATTCCAGGTGAATATCTTTAATAGCACACAAAATGATGTCCATGCCCCCCCTCCAACAAATAAATTCTCAAAAATGTTTATCCAAATATTTAGTACGTAATTTGTATGAATTTGTTTGACGGTTTTTAGAATTTGTACGACACCAGGATTCAAGCAATATCGGAAATATAATAGAAGGGGGCTCCAGCCCCCCCCCCCATTTAAATAATCAAGTATTCATATATATTATACTGCAAAATTCAAGAACTCAATTTGTATAAATTTGTATGACCATTTTTAGAATTTGCATGTGACCCCCTCACTCGGAAAAATCGAAAAGCCCATTTTCACGTACGTGTCCCCCCTCCCGATTTGAAATTTTCAGCTTTTTCCTACGGCAAACTTTTAATCGCCATTTGAATGACCTTTTCAGAATTTTTTTGTGACCCTTTCCCTCAGAACAATCGAAAAAACCCATTTTCCCGTGGCCCCAGCACCCCGACTTTTCCGAGTGAGGGGATCACATACAAATTCTAAAGAAGGTCATACAAATTCATAAGAATGGCGTTTGATGATAATCTCGAGTAGGAAAAAGTTGAAAATTCCAAATGGGGGGGGGGGGATACGGGAAAATGGGTTTTTTCGATTTTTTCGTGGGAGGGGAGCACATCCAAATTTTAAAAATGGTTATACCAATTCATACAAATGGCGTTTGATAATCTTGAGTAGAAAAAAGTTAAGAATTCCGAATCCAGGGTGGGCGGGGGACACGGGAAAATGGGTTTTTACGATTTTTCCGAGTGAGGGGGTCACATACAAATTCTAAAAACCATTAAACAAATTCATACAAATTACGTACTAAATATTTGTAAAAAAATTTACGAGAATATCTTTGTTGGGGGCCCCGGACATGGACGTTACAAAATGAGGTAACTGACAAACGTTCATATGCCACCGCAAACAAAAATAAATTGCAAGATAAACTATTCAACAACACAGATAACGACCTCATGAATACACTCTTACCCTTAATTAATATATTGGTTTCTCAGTTACTGCTGAAAATAATAGAAAATCTACCAGCCATCCTTAATAGTGTACATTTAAACTCAAATAATTGATCCCAATAATACCATTCTATTAAACTGGAACACTAATGGACTAAAAAAATAAGAGGAACACTGTTATGAATACCTAACTATAAATAACTAGTATAGTAGGTACCGGATATAATATAGTGTAGGATTAAACAATGATGTTTGTAAAACAATTAGTATTAAGAAATAAAGATGTTATTATAGTTTAGCATAAATAAAGTACAATCCCAAATCTGAAAGTATGCACTAATTATATAGGAGGGATTGTCCTACTTAAATTTAGATATAAGGTACGATAAGATGATATGAAAAGGAGTTGGAAATGGACAGCACCCAGGATCTATACCTATTCAATTAATAAAACTAACTGATAACTTATTTAGTTCGTGTTTGTTATTTTAAATATATACTTGAGTTCAAAACTCTACGAGTACGACGTACGAGGCTACGGTCAACCGACTTGTAACATTGGTGGCAGCGGAAAAACGAACCATTGTAGCAAACACAGGATTTTTAATTACGCAGTTTTAAGTTTAAATTATTATTGAACGAGTCAAGGCACATCATTCTATTTAAACTTCAGAGCATTCAATTCGAATTTCAGAGCATTCTATTCAGACTTCAGAGCATTCCAGTCTTCAGAGCATTCTATTTTCAACTTCAGGGCATTTCCGGTCAAGTCAATTAAGGAGCATTCCGGACTACCAACTTCGACTATGTTATATGTAATGTTAATGTAAGTTTAATTTTTATAGTTAGAAACACCCATTTTTTTTTTTTTTTTTTTTATGATTGATGAGTGACGATAGTTCTTATACAAAAGACGATAGTAAGGACTTAACTTTTGTACCAGATAAGTCGTTTGAATCCGACGACAGTAGAGCTGGACAATCAACACCAAACAAAAGTAGTAGTATCAGTAGTAGGCAGTTAGTAGATCCACTACCAAGTACAAGCACTCTATTAGGTTTACAGAATCCCGTTAGTGGTCGAAATACTCTAGATCTATCAATTCAACGTAGACGGGTAAAAGTTTCCGCAGGGGTTAGCTCTAATATTCTAGAGAAAACTGTCTCATTTGACTCTAGCACGCAAGTTTATATTTTTTCTCGGGAGTCTAGTCAAGTGGTTTCAGAGTCTGACAACATGAGTTTGATAATTTCTATGGAGGCGGCATTGCGAATCTTACCAAAATTTGAAAATCAAGACTCTGACGGTCTACAAAATTTTATAAGGTCAGCAGAGTTTGCTTTGTCATGTATCGATGAAAGTTTAAGACCCGTGATGTTAGGTGCATGGATTGCAAATTTAACAGCAAAGGCGGCTCAAGTTATTCGGTTTAAAAAAATTAGCACTTGGGAGGAGTTGAAGGCAACTTAAAAAAATTGTTTTGAGCCACGGAATTAACAACAACTCGGCAGAAATTCGATGAGGATGTTGGTACGTTTTATGAGAGATTAGAGAAATTATTTCACTTAACATTAAATGTCCAAACTAAAGATAAAAATACAGAAGTGGCAGAGGTCATAGAACAAATTTTAAAGTCGCAGACATTAAGTATCTTTGTAGAAGGATTGAAACAACCAGTAAAGATGATGGTGAAAGCAAGTCATCCAAGCACAATTGAGGAAGCACTAGCAGAAGCTCAACGAGAGGAAACGTCATATGAATCAGATAAGAAAACACAGTCAAAAATGCCAAAACAAGAAGCAGGGAAAATGTCATGTTTTAATTGTAGGAAAGTAGGCCACACGTTGAAGGTATGTTGGTCAAAGTCAAATCACGAATTTAAAAAAAAAACCGCAAGACAATAAAAAAACTGGGTCACAGATACAGGCCAAAATTCAAAACAAAACAATTGGTCAGCGAATATGCATAAACAAACTGCAGAAAGCAGTACTAGCTATAATAACAAAACAATTTTTTGTAAATATTGTAAGAAACCAGGTCATGAAATTGGAGTATGCAGAAAATTAAAATACAATAATGAGAAAAAAGCAAGTCAAGGAAGTTTTAATGTAGAGCCATCAACTTCGGGAAACGAAACAGGGTCGATTCAGAACGGCGAACGATCGGTCCAGGAAATCAAAGCAACAGCCGTAACATTTTTAGATCATTCAAATTAAAGGCTCAACTTTTTAAAGATCATGATGTTTTATGTCAATCTACAGAATTTGTTAATCAATACTCAAAGTTTTTGGTTGACACAGGTAGCGAAATAAATATAATTAAATTATTATCACTTAAGGACAATGTAAGAGTTAACGAAAAAATTGTATATCGATTAAAAGGTATCAACGAATTTTTCGTTAACACAATCGGTTCAACAAGTTTAACATTGTATTTTGGAAAAGAAAAAAGACAAGTAAGATTTCAAGTCGTAAGTAATAATTTTCCAATACCCCATGATGGAATCTTGGGTAAAGAATTTTTGGAAGACAATAAAATAGCAATTGACTATGCAAAAAAGGAGATAACGTCAACAGTGACTGAAGGCGACTCCACAGTATTAAATCAAAACATTCAAAATATAAACAATGACGACATTGCAATAATACCACCAAGATGTGAAGTGGTAGTTCCAATACAAATTACGGACGATCGAATAAAAGAAAGTGATTCATTAATTATTTATTCACAAGCAGTACAAGATCTAGTTCAATGTGGAAATGTTATAACTACAGTGAAGGATCGACAAATATTAGTAAAAATTGTAAATCAAAATGAAAATTCGATCAAATTACAGGCGGTGGATTTGAACAATCTATTGTACGAGCAGTGGGAAGAAACAAGTTTAAAAGTGTGTACTAAATTACCAGAAGTTCAAAAAAAAGGAGATCGCTTACAGTTATTGGAAAAATCTTTAAGATTGCAGCATCTAAACAAGGAAGAATATCGATCATTAAAGGATATATTTACAGAATATTCTGACGTTTTTTTATTAGAAGGTGGTAAATTAGAGGGAACAGCAGCAATACAACATAGAATTAAAACTTCATCCGATATTCAACCAGTTTATATTAAACCATATAGACTACCGCAAAGTCACAAACAAGAAATATTGATGCAGGTAGATCAGATGGAAAAGGATGGAATTATTACGAAAAGTACTTCACCATGGAACGCCTCATTAATAGTAATACCAAAGAAAACGGATGGTTCGGGAAAGCAAAAGTTTCGAATCTGTGTGGATTACAGGAAATTGAATAGTATTACAATTGGAGATGTATTTCCGATTCCAAATATAAACGATATTTTAGATCAGTTAGGCAATTCTAAATATTATACAACTTTAGATTTAGCTAGTGGATACCACCAGGTGTCAGTACATAAAGATGATAGGGCGAAAACATCATTTTCCACGGATAAAGGTCATTATGAATTTTTTAAGATGCCTTTTGGATTAAAAGGAGCACCAAGTACTTTTCAGAGATTAATGAACATGGTGTTGTTGGGAATAAATGGTATAAAAGCATTCGTTTATATAGATGATGTAATCATATATGCATATGATTTGAAAGATCATAGTGAAAAATTAAAAGAAATCTTTCAAAGGTTTAGGGATTATAATTTAAAAGTACAACCTATGAAGTGTGAATTTCTGCGTCACGAAGTTATATATTTAGGCCATATAATCACAGAACAAGGTTTGAAACCAGATCCGTCAAAATTTTTGAGTGTGAAGAATTTCCCAGTACCAAATAGCCAGAAACAGTTGAAAAGTTTCTTGGGACTGTCCGGTTATTACCGTAGGTTTATAAGAGATTATGGTAAAATTGCAAAACCATTGACTGCATTATTGAAAGATGACATACCGTATGATTGGACAAATACATGTCAACAAGCATTTGAAACATTAAAAAATGCATTAATAAGTGAACCTATTCTTAGTTATCCTAATTTTGAGAAACCGTTTAATGTGACATGCGATGCGAGTAACTTAGCAATTGGAACGGTTCTATCTCAAGGTCTAATAGGGCAAGATTTACCAATTGTTTATTCATCAAGAGTACTAAACAAAGCGGAACAGAATTACTGTACTACAGAAAAAGAATTATTAGCCATTGTATGGAGTTTAAAACAGTTAAGACCTTATTTGCTAAGGAGGAAATTTTATATAGTAACGGATCATCAGCCGCTAAGATGGTTGGTTAATCACAAGAATCCAGGATCGCGACTAATGCATTGGAGACTAGCAATGGAGGAGTATGAGTATGAGATTACCAGGAATATTGAATACGAATGCTGACGCCCTCAGTAGAATACCTCAAATTATGCAGATTGAAGGAGAACAATTAGTAATAAGTAATAAAACATATAATGAATACATGGATTATGTAAAGACAAATTTAGTTCAAAATTTAAATATTATGGAAGTAGCTGGAAATATTTTCGAAGATGATCAGGCAAGTCTCGTACATCATATATCACAGGAATTAACTTTGAAAGAGGGTTTGTCACTTGAATTCCGACTTCGATTTGGGAATCTAGAAAATAATCAAAATAAAGAAATTACAGATTTATTGTATCTAAAAGAAGGTAACCGTTACATAATATATATGGTACTATCAGAGAAAGAAAAAAGTCAAATTACTTATGGAAACGTGTATCATTGTTTGCAAAATTTGAGAATATTTTGTTTAAACAATCAAATAACAGATTTAGCTTTATCAAAAACAGGCGATCAAATTTTCCAACTAGATTGGGCAACAGTAAGAATAATGTTAAGATATCTATTTAAAGGTACCAAGATAAAACTTAGAATATTTACACCAAATGAACTTACGGATAAGGAAAAAAATATTATTATTAGGGAAATGCATGAGAATCCTTTGGCAGGACACAGAGGAATTACGAACACTATAAAAAAAATTTAAAAAGTATATAATTGGCCAGGGATGTTGAAGGAAGTAACAGATTTTGTTAAAAAATGTCAGTCATGTCAAAAGAATAAAACGTCAAACAAACATACAAAACAACCAATGGTTATCACTTCAACAGCAGATAAGCCATTTCAGAAAATATTTATGGACATAGTAGGACCACTTCCCACTACACATAAGGGAAATAAATATGTACTTACAATGCAAGATGACTTAACGAAATTTAGTATTGCAACATCTATGGTATGCCATGAAGCTAATACTGTAGCGCATAATTTTGTAACGTCATTTGTTTGTATACATGGAATTCTAGAATCCATAGTATCCAATCAAGGAACGGAATTTTTAAGTAAAATCTTTTTGGAAGTATGTAAACTATTGAAAATTTCCAAGTTTAACACAACGCCATATAGACCACAAAGTAATGGAGCATTAGAACGAAGCCATTCAACATTAGGAAACTATTTACGTCATTATGTCGACAAAAATCTAGCAAATTGGGACGAATTTATTCCATATGCAATGTATGTATATAATACAACTGAGCATGAAACAACAAAATTCCAACCATATGAACTACTCTATGGTTTTCCAGGGAAAATACCTACATAGTTAAAAAAGAAACCAGAACCGAGATATAATTATGAAGATTATAATTTTGAAGTTAAGCAAAAATTTCAACAAATTCACGAAATTGCAAAACAACGTATAGGAAATTCTAAAGAAAATACAAAATCACGTTATGATAATAAAGTTAATCCACTGGAGTTAAAAATAAATGATAAGGTTTGGCTTATGGAAAAACAACAAAAAAATAAGTTAGCACAAAAATGGCTAGGACCATACACTATAGCAGAAATTAACAGTAGTGAGAATGTAATAATTATTAGAGGAGGAAAATTAATTAAAGTACATAAAAATCTACTGAAATTATGAAATCAGTAAAGTAAAGACAAAATATTTATCAATGACAAATTGTGATTACAGGTTATTAAGCATACAACCTGGCATGTCAACAAATGTATCAGAAAAATATCATATACAAAACATTTAATCACCATCAGGAATTTTTTTTAACTATTTAACAAGGATAAAAACAACAAATACAAAATGGAAACTGTCAGTTTATGTAAATTTGACCACTTATGATGATAACTTTGAACAAATAAAAAAATTTCAGAAAGAAACGTTAATGCATTGTGTAAAAATTGCTAGAAATACAGAAACAGTTCCGTTAGAACATGTACTAATCTGGTCGTATCTATGTGAACAGTTTAATACAACAACAACGTCATATATTCATGATATAGAGAAAATGAGACAACAAATAAACTATGCAATCAACAAAAGTGAACGTCAGAAAAGAGGATTGTTAAACGGAATCGGTAGATTGTCAAAAACATTATTTGGAATATGTTCAGATGAGGATTATGAATTTTTTGATAAAAAAATTGGGGTACTACATGAAATACAAATTGGAATTATTCATGATATGCAACAGCAAACACGAATAGTACAATCAACAGTACATAATTTGGACACAGAAATGGATAAAATACAACAAAGTGAAACGTTGCTAATACAAAATATAAATAAATTGGAGAGCAAGGCAAATAGAACAGAAAAAAGAATAAATTAAATGGAAATTAGACAAATAATGAGTGAGAAAACTGTGGCAATAAATGTTCTTTTAACGCAGCATTCGTTTCAAACGCATAACTTAATAGCAATCATAAATACAGCGCAATTAGGGCATATGCATTCGAGCATTATTTCTCCAAAAGATTTTGTAGCAGAGTTGCAACAGGTTAGAATACAATTGGACACAAAAGAGAATTTTGCAGAACAAGTGACATTACAGAATATTAATAAATTAATGCAAATGAGTACCTTACAAGTGTTGAGAGTAATGGATACATTAGTTTTTATAATATCCATCCCGATCGTCACCACTAGAGAATATCGACTATATGAAGCAATTCCATTACCTGTAAGACAAAATAATTCAGTATACGTATTAATTCAGCCAAAAAATAAATACTTAGCCCTAAAACTAACTGATAACTTATTTAGTTCGTGTTTGTTATTTTAAATATATACTTGAGTTCAAAACTCTACGAGTACGAGGCTACGGTCAACCGACTTGTAACAACACTATACTAGCCTTTCTTAATCGCCATAACATAGATATCGCTTGTATTACAGAAACACATTAATCAAAATTAAATTCCCTGGTTACACAATACACCTCGCAGACCACGTTACACAATCATGAACAATGCCACAATGAGTGGAGTTGCTATTATTTCGATGCAACTATGTATAATGTATATGAACCGCAATGCCTCAAAAAGTAGACTTACACAAAACGCTGTGCCTACAAATTATTCAATTGGTAATTACATTAAATAAATTACTTAGCTATATAGCCTATAATATTATATATACCATAGTACCAACTACCAGTGGCGTCATTTAAGTTTTTATTAGACTAGGGCAACCACTCACTGATTTGCCGACTCAAAATTTTTTCACACAGATTCACATATGTTATGGACGCGCACTTAGCGATTCCACACAAATAAAATAACACGAGTTTAAATTACTTTGGCTCAAAATAATATTCTTTATTTGATTGTAATACGTTTAATTATATGAAAACACTCTGCAATGGTCTGTAATGGTCTGTCGTAACACCAACACTCAAACACTGACTGCTACGTGTGCGAGTCTCCGCATACGAGCTGGTCGCCCGTTCCCAAGGGTTTATTCAGCAGATTCCTTAGACCAGTCGTATGGAGAAGGAGTACTACTCGCCTGTTGTCACACACGTATCAGTTTACAATATAAATAATAATAATAATAATAATGTTACAACAGTATTCAGTGGTTCTTAACACATAGAATAAAATCCATAGTACGTGAGGGGGGAGGGGGTAAATTTTCAGCTATTTTAACATCACATACCAGATTTTAAAGTATTATAATGTTATGGTCTCACCGGGTTGATCCGCCGAAACCAGGTATCGTTGAGTTCGTCAATTCGGAAGTCTTTCGACAAGGAAGATGAGATGTGATAATACACTGATAGGTTTAGTTATTTAAGTAAAATAATTTATTGAAGACAAAAATTACTACACACTATGTTTAACTGACGCAGACATACATAGACTGACTCGCCCATACGGGACGGTATTCCATTGTACGTATCTCTAATGTCAAGTCAGCGTTCTTTCCCCACATTACAAATTGTTCATATGATATAATATTATAATGCTAAACTATATAATAATAATAATAATAATAAGCGGGGCTCATAACAATAATAATAAACATTTTTGTGACATATTTAATAGAATGACGAATAGTACAATTATTGAGAAATGTGATAATAAATAGGTTATAGCATTAATTATAATAAAATAAAATATAAAAATAATACTAATACATTTTTTAATAATTTATTTTATAATGAATGGTTATAGGTTAAAAATATTTACTGTCATAGTTAAATACTCAACACCATAATAAAATACGCCTATTTTAGCATTCTCGACATCTTAATTAATAATATAATAAAAAATTTCATTAAAAAATACAAAAAAAAAACAAATTTATTTTTAGATTCTGAACGGTGTGATGAATGTATTGATTATACAATGATGTGTGTTTTTTTTTGTGTCTGTGTACAGCATAGTGCATAGGGATCCCAGATTTATATTTTTAAAATACGGGACATTTTTTTTAAAATCATATCTATATACTTCAATACTTGTCATTTGCATTTGCATTGGTGTTAATTTGGGGAGGTGGAGAGGGAACTTATGTTAGCAATTAACATATTTTACATATTAAATTTGAGCCATTTGGCCTAGAAGTAACGTTTAATTTTACTCAGTAATATACTATAAAATATAAAGTTAAACACAATATTAAATAGTAGAAACAAATATAAATTATAATTACTATTAAAAACAAATATTATGGTGACTTTCCTATAATACAATTTAAAAAAAGAATTGAACTGAAACAAAAATTATTAATTTATAACAAAATATATCAAGGTGACTTTTTTATGATAAATGTATAATAAAAAATAAATTAAAAGTTAAATAAAAATTTTAATAATGTAGGAAAATTTAGTTTTACTTATTTGTATACATTATTAATTTATAATATAATATATTAGGTGACTTTCCTCTGATAAAATTATAATAAAAAAAAATATACCAATACCAACAAAAAAATCATAAGAGATAATTTTAATTTTTTTTATAATCCAATAACTATTTATTATCATTTGAATTCGATAGTAAAGTTTATCAATAATTTAAAATTTAAAAAATTTCATTTTTAAAATAAGGTACATACGAGACGGATTATCCAAAATACGGGACAAAAGTGTTATTTTTCAACTTTTGTTGGGACACCGGGACACTTCCTTCAAATACGGGATAGTCCCATAAAATACGAGACGTATGGGATCTCTAGTACAGCATAACTATAGTCGAAATAATGCCACAATTTCAAACTTTGGGGGGTGGTTTCCGATGGAAAAGTGAATATCCTTGGTGCATTATAGAGGTCAAAAGTAAACATTTTCCAACAGTCTTCAAAAAAATCGAGAAAACAAAAAAAAGTGACAGAAAAACGGGAATTTTTACGCAAAACCAGTTTTCGACCAAATCGATTAAATTATATGGTTGAAATTCAAAAACTAATCACTGTAAATACTTGAAATTTTCACCGATTGTTTAAAATATAATAATTCTTGCTTGAACAAAGTAGGTACGTACTTTGTAGGGCGCCAACTGCCAGAGTCTAGTGTCTAAAATCTAAATGCGTGAGCGCCAAGTACCAACTGTCCCACTTGTACACGGCGGCTGTTCTATTATCAGTAATATTATAATTGATAAAATAATTATAAATTTATTTATTAATCAAAATATCAATATTATATGATTGAATGATTCATTACAATAATGGCCTTAACGAGCTAAATATAAAACTTCTTAAAGTTGTTGTAAATGTTAGACTGGGCAAATACCCAAGTTGCCCCCCCCCCCCCACTACCAGGTGGCAAGTAGTTATTTGAGATTCTGAATGAAGTGATGGATATATTGATTCAAATTTTTTACGAAATATGTCAAAATCGTGAAAAATTACAAGCTTAGATTACAATAATTATAAAAAAAACTTGAACGTTAACCGATTCACTCGTAAAACAGCGATTTACTATCAAATAATTTTAGATTTTTTTCATTGTTAAAAATTACTAGTCGTAGAAACTTAAAACATACACCAGTTGTTTAAATTGGTATTTTCTGTAGATGATTTAATTTTAGGGTAGTTATACTGTAGTATAAAATGCACTTAAAATAGTTATTAATTTAATATTTATATTTATATTGATATTATAGAATATTATACATTACATTTTACATGCATAAAAATGTGTTTATTTAATATATATATAGGTATATGTTACGGTAAAAGTACGAATACCGGTAAATCCTAGATTTCGCCGACTACTGTTGGTAAAACCTATGATACACAACATCGTTTGGTCAAACCCCGAATGATTTTTGTAGTTCGAACTTTTACAAACGAGATTTGGTATATCTTAGGATAAACAATCAGTGTTAGGAAAAGTCCAAAAAGTTTTACTAAAGTTATTCATTATTATTATTATTATTTAAGTATATTAGGTAGGTACTACATCAATGACTAATATATTAAATACAAACATTTATATTATTGTTATATATTCCAGGTATCAAATTTGCACAGAGGTATACTAGACCTAGTCTTCTCAAATGAGACAAGACTATCTGTCGTTAAATCTGATGTTGTTACTGGTGCCTGCGATGCGTATCATTCTGCATTAAAAATCAAATTTGCTATGAACAGTGAACTGCCTCTCGTTTATAATACTCATGAATACTTTGACTTGCGTCATGTTAATTATACTAAAATATCTGTATTTCTTATTTCGTTCAATTGGTTGGAAACTATTAGGTTACCTACTTGATTTTAATTCTTCTACTGATGCACTGTATGATGCTTTACATTTTTGTGTGTTAAATTTCGTTCCTAAAGTGATATATGTTTTTTAAAGATCTTAAGTCAATTGTTTTTCAAACTGCTATTCCTGATAGTAGATTCCTTATTTTTGTGGATGATTTCAAATTTTTTAGAAGAATTGATTCGTTTGCTGACTGTTTAACTCATCAAGACGAATTTAAAACACTTGTGTTGTGGTTTAAATCTATTGGGTTACAATTTAATATTGACAAATGTAAGTCTATGTATTTTACTGTAAAATTAAGTCTCGTTTAAACCCAACCCATTCAAAAAAATGTCTTGTCATCTTGCACTACAGATTATTAGCAACAGTGTCGCATCTGCTATAAAAAAGTGTGTCCATACAAAAGAATTAAAATCTCAAACTGCTTTCAACACTGATGATTTTTTGGTGGAATCAATTAATACATTTGATTGTGAAAGAGTCAACAGCTGAATGACAAAAACCCTAACCGAAGGCCGATGAGTGTTCAAAATCGACAAATATTTGAAAATATTAATAAAACAATTTCAACATTCAAAGTAGCAAAAAAGTTACGTCACGAAAATAATATAATATCAGGACCACCCTGTTTTACAAGAATGATATTGTCTTTAAATGTTTAATACTATTATACCTTATACGAAACAGAAAAAATATATAATTGAATCATCGGACAGAAAAACATTTTTTTTATTCACTGGAAGATTAAACCAAAACCCACTTGAAAACATGTTGTCAATAATCAGACAAAAAATGGGTATAACAGAAATCCGATTGCTCGACTATTTCGAACCTGTTTTGCAGCATCTATTAATTTACATAAATGAAAACATCGGAAAAATGTAACTGTGAAAATGATGAAAGTTTAACTGTTGATTTATTATCAGGCATTTAAACCGAAACAAATATAAATTATCAATTAATAGAAAAAAAATGAAGAAATACAGGTGGATAATTCAGGTTAAAAAAAGGTAGAACATTTTTAAATGAAATTATTGATTCAAAATTAACATGGTTATATAATTTATAGATATATCTCAAGATTCTGAAATAAATAATTCAAATGATGCAAAGGATGTATTAGTTCAGTCAGCAGTGATGGTAAATTCATTAGAGGAAAAGGATAAAGAAAGATTGTTACTTTTAAAGTCTTTAAGTGACACAAGATGGGCATGCCATTCTGAGGCTTGCCGTGCACTCACTATTAATTATAAAATTATATTAACTGTACTTTTTGAAATATCTGATAGAAAAAATGAAAATGGGTATACAAAATATAATGCAAAGGTGTTGCTGAAAAAAATGTTGAAAAAAGAAACGGGCTATTTGTGTCTATTTTGGAATAATATTATTACAACATTCAGTAGTGGCGCACACCGGGGGGGGGGGGGTCATGGGTGTCGACTGACACCCCTCAGAGGATTGGTGGGTGACTGAGTGAGTGTGACTGGTTCTGGGTGAATTCGGATGTTATTTTGATAAATATTTGTTTAATTTAATATTAATTGTATAAAGAGTATAAACTCAGATTTTACTTGTGGGGTGGGTGGGTACCGCGAGATATATATTTTCGACACCCTTGTGAAAAATCTACTGTGCATCACTGATGTGAGCATGGGAATAAAGTATCAATTGATTTACTAAGCAAAAGCAATGATATTTTAAAAGCTGTGAATTTGTTGAAAAGTTTAAAAAATGTTGTCGCAATTTTAAGGGATTCAAACAGGGTCTATGAACGTAGGGTTGGAGAGTTTTATTCCCAAATAAGCATCATACAGGGACAGATTGGGATCAAAATTTGGCCCAGGAATTTTCGTGATTTTTATATATGTTGTAAAAATTGAAACTTTGAATGCTTATAAAAAAAAATTGTGACTATGAATTTCTTTAATTTTTCAACTGCTATTGTAACAATATGTTAAGAGCCTTGTATTAAATTTTCAAGCTTTTCTGCCAAACAAATAAATTTTTATCGATATTAATTTTAAAAAAACTAATAATGATTGAAAATTTCAAATGCCTATGAATAGTTAAACTTAGTCGAAAATTTTTGAAAATTGAACTGTGGATAGAATATACTTATATAAACATTCGGTGAAAATTTCATGTATCTATGGTCATTTGTTTTAAAATTACATCAAAAACCAAGATCGATTTTGTCGAAAAATTAGTGTGCGTAAAATTTCCCGTTTTTCCCTTAATTTTTAGTTTGTTTTTCTAGATTATTTAGAAAAGTATTAAGAATTTTTCACTTTTGACCTTCTAAAGTACCAACTAGATTCACTTTCTGATCGAATGAGGTACTGAAGTCAAAAATCGAAGCACTTTTACTGCCCCAAAACGTGTTGTCAGACACAAAAAAAAAAAAACACATAATGTAAAATCAATACATTCGTCGCTCCGCTCAGAATCTAAAATAAATATATAATATTACATTTGTATGTAATAACAATAAGTAATGTGATGTTTTGAGCAAGCCCTTATTCCACATTACAGTAAATTAAATACATTAAAATAATATGAAAAAAAAACAATAATTTACATACTTAAGAGGACGTTTCACCCGCATGTGTTGTCTCCGTCTTACAAGTGCGTAACATTGCAAAAACTGTTTTGCGCGGGAAAGAACCGAGAAAGATACAGTTATAACTAAGAAACGAAATTTTCACCACATAAAAAGGAGATTTTTTTCTGTGCAATATCGTTTTTATTTTTTCGATATCACTTATACAAAAAAAATTCTTATTGTTTTATAATACATTAATTTTGCGTTTTTTAAGCACGAATAACTTTTTTTGTAGTTCTGATATCGAAAAAATAAAAACGATATTGCACAGATAAAATTCTCCTTTTTATGTGATGAAAATTTCATTTCTTAGTTATAACTGTATCATTCTCGGTTCTTTCCCGCGCGAAACAGTTTTTGCAATGTTACGCACTTGTAAGACGGAGACAACACATGCGGGTGAAACGTCCTCTTAATATAGGTAATTTAAATTTATTTTTATTTATTTACTGATATTATGTATTATTATTTTCATGCATTTTGTACACTTAAAATGAGTTTTATATAAAAAAATAATTTTTTTTTCAACAAAAATTATATTTCACAAATTTTTTTAAAGAACCTTTAAATTTGTTAAATAGAGGTTCTACTTTATTTAAACAAAATTATTTATTGTAAATACATATTATTATTTTGATAGGTACTATGTATAATTTAGATTTGACTGATTTGGAATTATGTGTGTAGTACAAAAATTTGCATATTTTAGGGATTGGTGGCATATACGCATATATAGTCCTATAAGTTAATACTTATTTTTATTTATTACTGCCATAACCAAAAGAACCAGCACTAAAAGAAGAGTTCATTTTTATTTTTGAATTTCCTGACGAGATAATTATATTACAATATTATAGTTAATAATATTAAATTATAAATATAGCAGTCCTGTAAAGTATTTGAGTAAAAGTATTCAAATACTTTTTTAAGTATTGAATAACTTTTTAAATACTTTCAGCATAAAGTATTTTGAATGGTATTTTAAATACTTTTTTTTGTATTGAGTACTTATTTGTATTGAATACTTTGGTTTTTTTCCGAACAATTTATTTTTATTCGAAATATTTGGCTGAAAAAATATTATTGCCAACTACAATAATTGAATAATAGTTTTATTTAATATTCTGTCTCTGTGTTTCAGTGTTTGTCGAAAAACTCGAAACCCAAAGGTTTCTAAAAATAGATATTTAATAATAATATTTCCTTTTGCATTATTAGATAACTACTAACTAGATGAGTAACTGTTGATAAATGATAATATCTCATACAATGCCTGCCTTAATAGTTATGCGGGATTACGGGAATAATATACATTTTGACACCATGACAAAAAAAAGAAGCAGTATGACGGACCAAAATTTTGAATACATAATGTTTTTAAAATGTAATGAACATTTATTTAATTGATTAATAAAATTAAATTGATTATTATTTATTAACTTACTTTGTGTTTATATTACGTTAATTAGAAATCTAATTTAAAAACAAAAAGTATTTGAAAAGTATTCCAAATACTTTAAAAAAGTATTTGAGTAGTATTTGAAATACTATACAACTGAAGTATTTGAGTAGTATTTTAAATACTTAAAAAAAAATGTATTTGAGTATTTACTCAAATACTTTTTAAAAGTATTTTTTACAGGTCTGAAATATAGGCAGCGGCCCATCGGGAATTTTCCAATTCCCGGTGGGCCAATCCGTCCCTGGTATCATATATAAAGATGAAAATAAAAGAAAAATTATAAAAAAAATACCTGATGGTAACAATAAAACTTTAACTGCATTTAGTGGTGTTGATAAATTTCGGGTTGAAACACATCATGTAATAGTTGATAAATTTTGCTCAGAAGTGGACAAAAGAAAAAATGCATATAGTGTAGTAGTTGAAAATTTTTTATTCTTAACTAGACTACATGTTGAACCTACTATTGATGTTGAGGAAAGTGTTAACAAATTCATTAGTGTATACAAAGATGATGTTGATGATTCAATAAAGTATGAAATAGTACATTTCAAGCAGTTTTGGGATCAGTTAAAACCAACATTTGATGGAAGTGATGTACTCAAGATATTTGAATGGATGACTGAATGTAATGTTATTAATATTTTCCCTAACATTCATATTGCTTTAAGAATATATCTTACCATTCCTGTTGCTAATTGTACTGCAGAGAGAGCATTTTCAAAGTTGGCTAGAATTAAAAATAAAAATAGATCTTCACAAACACAAAAAATAATTTGTCATCATTAATGATTTTATTAACAGAAAATGATGTTCTTCAAAATTTAAGCTTCGATAAAACATTATAAATATTTGCTACTCGAAAAGCTAGAAAAAAAACTTTTACTTAAAAAATACTTAATTTTATTTTTAAATATGTATTTAAAAAAAAATATGTTTTTAATATTTGTATTCTCATTAATTATCATATATTATCATTTATTATTATTATTATCATGTTTAAATAAAAAGGTTTAAATTTGTTTTAGTTTTATTGTATATTTGTATACCTACTATTATAATTTTAAAGAATTGTTTTTATTGATGGGGGCCCACAATCGTGTATTAGCTCCCTAAGGTCTTAATCTGAGCTTGCTATTATCATGTTAAAATAGCCAAAAATTAATATTGCTAATTATCCATAGATGTAGATTAGTCTTATAGGCTAGGACTGTCTTATTGTTTATAAATTTAAAAAAAAATTAAGGATGTCATGTTAGAAACTAAGGTAATAATAAATGAAGTATAAACTAATAATATATCTGATTTTCTTACTTTTTTCGTAATTAGCACGTAATTATTTAGATAACTACTAAAGTATACTAAAATGTATGTTCATTAGGTGGACATCAAGATCCGGATAGTCATGTCTTGTAATCATAGACCTTATACCACAGATTATATAATCTGTGCTTATACTAAAACTGGCCTAGTATATTAAGGTCTATGGCCACTCTATGTTTGTAATAAATAGTTATCCCATAGAGTAATATTACTCTATGAATTATCATCATGACTTATCAGACTTATGAACATAATGATAACGAAATCGGCAGTCAGCACGTCAACTTACTCGGCAGGCCGTGAGTGCCTGTGGCCAACCACCAGTACCAAAACTCGTGTTTTTGTGATAAGCTGATCACTTGTATCATGGTCGTTACGATTTCACGAGTTTAAAAACTAAATTATTTCAGGCACACCGTCACAGTAATATTTATCTATTCTGTGGTAATACAGTTAAAATCCTATAATCACAATTCACAAGTGACCACAATTTCTGTACTCTCAGAAAACTATTGTAGTGTTAGACGTAGATTTAAACGTTTCGTGAATAAAGAGAATCGTGTTTTCATCGTTATTGTATAGCTGCTTTTGGTGTTCAAAATATTTCTCTGTTGTTTTAAATTTTGATAAGGAAACTCGTGAGTCGTGTATGACAGTACCGTAAGTTTGTTGTGCTGTTGCTTAAAAATTAACGGTGGTACCTATCTGAATTTGTGAATTTAATATCCTTTATTTATTTATTTATTTCACATAGTACGTACCGAAAACATACGATTTAATATGTGTTCTTTGAGAGATTTCCCTGAACTACGGGATTGCAGTATTACAGATAAGAATGCATCCATGGCATTAGTAATCAAAAGAGTGAAACCTGAGGTTGGTCATTCAGGAATCAGTTATTATTTATCCAGTGTACCTACCACATTAACTAATTTATATATTATAGGCAATTAATTACCCTAATATTGTGATTCAGTTGAAAGGAGATCAAAATCCTGAACCTTTATTTTTACCAACTTCAGGACTAACAACATTTCAACAAATTCTAAATAAATTGTAAGTACATTATTAAATATTTTAAATAAGTAAAAGAAAGAAAAGCTTTTAATTTATCATAATGTATTTTGTTTGCCATTTGGATAACTAATAAAAAATAACATATTTTATATGTTATTGAATGATGTTTTTTACTGTTCTTTGTAATAACAATTTTATAGGTATCTAGTTTTGTTATGTTTTTACAGTGTTGAAGAAAACTTTTGGACTGCTTGTGATGAAGTAACAAAATATTTCAAAAGAAATCCAAGTAATCTATCAATTCTTATGTATCCGTTGGGAGTAATAATGAAATTTTCTCCTCGCGCAAGTTTGAAGGTAAATATTGCATAAATACTTAATTTATGATTCACAAATACTGCAAGGTTTCTTTTAAAATTTTAACACCTTTTTTCATTTATTTGATTTATTGTAATTAATAATATAATGAATACAATAAATTTATATAATCTAATCATATAAATTGTTGATAGTTGGTACCTAATACTTCACAAATTTAGAAGAAACTTTTAGTGAAATAAATATGCTAATATAATGCATGAATTGCTTTCAATATTGTTGTAATCATTGTAGAATATAACATAAATATGCATTTAATAATAAATATCCAAGTGCAATAGCCAATAAATACATAATAGCTAAATATTATAAAAAATATTATTTTTTTTTACTTCAATAAAATTTCTGTTTCTGATTTTTTTTTAAATATGTGAAATGTTATAATTTTATAACCAGAACATTAATTTAAGATTATTTTTTAATTTTGTATTATTGTTTTAGGGTTCTAAAACTTTAGTGTTGACAGATATAAGTCGAACAAAATTGTGGTCATCAAGTGTGGTACGTTGTATGTCATGGCACCCGCAAATAACTAAAGTTGCGATTGCTTCTTCTCATGATATTGTTCATGTATATAATCGAAAAGGTTCTGAAGCGAAAATAAAAAATAAATCTCAAAGCGCAATTTTATCATTAGCTTGGAGGTACTTATAAACCTTTATTTTTTTTTTTTACCGTGTTATGTTTAATTTTTCTCTTTTTAGACCTTTGAGTATTGGTACTTTAGCAGTGGGATGTGAAAAAGGTATTTTCATCTGGACAATTGAGTTTAGTGACATACATTTAAGACCAACTGTAAATAATGTTAGCAAATTTATCAGAGATGATCATAGATATATTACTGGGTTATCATGGAATAAAATGGTAATTTTTATAAAAACGATTATATACCATATAATGGCCTATTAAATATCCAATGTCTATGTTTTGATTAACCGACAACTTACAATATTTTTTCTGGATTCAAAAATTTATATATATTTATATTTAAAATGCAATTATATTATCAAGACATTGTCTATTATTATAGTTATTATAACAATGTAATATAAAAATTAATGTTTTTTATTTAGGGTGATCTTTTAATATCTAGCGCAGTAACATCTAAAACAATGTATATTTGGAATTATCCTTTAGAAACCTGTGTTCCATTGCGCAGCATTAGTTCTGGCACATTAAATTTTGTACATTGGTCACCTGATAATACTAAAGTGTTTTCCTGTTCAACTAATGAAACATTTAGGTATTGCTAGTTAAATTAAATTTTTCTTTTTACTATTTAATTTATTATTATTATATTTTTTTATTTAATAGAATTTGGTCCACTGATAACTGGACTTCAGATAAGTGGTCTTTGAATAACCAGTCTAGAGTGCAATGTGCATGTTGGTCACCTTGCAGCTTAATTTTATTATTTGCAACAGATTCTTGTTCAATTATAAATGCTATTGACTTCCGAAAATCAGATGTGTTCAATGGATCAATGAATTACAAAAAAGTTGCATGGCCTATAATTGACATAAAAAGTGAATGTATAAATGAAAAAGTGTAAGTGGTGAATTAATAATTTGTGTAATGTATTAAATAATATACAGTTGAGCTTCAGAAGTCTAGTGAACGCAGTAATCTAAACGACATGAAAATATGTAAAAAAAAATTGGATTTCCAGAACACAACTATTTTATGAAACATGTTTTCCAACAACAATAATTTTATAAAGTTTTGTCTATTCAGAGAACGCACTTTTGTGTTATAATTTGAGTGTATTACTCAACACAAAAATTATTGATTTTTTTGCTAATACTTATTAAAGTACATTTTAAAATCTTAGACATAAAACATCCATTACAGTGACAAAATGATTTTTGATTCTGATATATTTCTATAATAATTATACTCCTAGATAGTTAGATATTATAAACAAATGATTGTTTGAATAATAATAATATGCCACTTATTTAGCATTTTATGTAGTAAAGAGATAATATTAGCTCTGTGTTCAATGTTTGTTACTTAATAATGTGATTTAACTTAAATTCTTAAATTTTTTTAAATTTAGAATCGGTGGAACACTTTCTGACATGTGCTGGGATCAAAATGCTCAACGTTTAGCTATAACTTTTAAAAACAGTGGGTCTCTAGTTGTATTTCAAACTGCTATAAGTGAAGCTGTTGTTGATTGTATTCCATTGTAAGTATTTAATTTTAGTTCTTAAAATGTTTTTTATTAAATATTTAATTATGTTGATTTTTAGTTGCATCATTCAAGGGCGGCTTGATGAAGAACCTTCTGCAATTGCATTTCAACCAACTTATGAAAAGGGGTCTTTGTTAACAATTGTATGTATGAATATAAATTTATTTCATTTAAAATCCATTATTATCTTTGTATTCATTCATTTTTTAGGGTTGGTCTAATGGGAATATTGAATATGTTCCATTTGAATATACTGCTCAGCCAAAACATGAACTTGAAATGTTTGGAAAAAATGTGCTTGGAGTAAATAATGATAAAAGTATATCTAGCCTACCTAGTATGTCAGCTACCACTAATTCACTTTTTGAATATTTGTTAAACTAATTAGAAATGTATGGTTTCTTTTTCTTAACATTTGTACTATTTTTGTAATTTTTATCCCAAGTTTAATATTAAATTAACCAATCATTATAATACAATTTATATTCTTACCATATTTTAACTAATTATATAAAATATATATATATTAATATTTAACATTTTTTCAACAAAACTTGTATATCAATTTTATTAAATAAGATAATGCAAGCCTATTCATTTTCTTGTATATGTATAACAGCATTATATTTATTTTAAAACGTAAAAGATAATTTTAATTTACCAGTTGATGTAATATCTTTTAATAAGTTAGAAAATATATTAAAGTCTCTTGAAAAATATTATTATCCTTTAACCTTATTATTCATATCAGATCTTAATTATATTCTCAAATATTGTGATTTAAAAAAATGTTTACTAATTCTACTATATTTTAGACATTTTTATAATATACCTATAATTATTTTTAATCTTAGCAAGTTACTTTATTTAAATTCAAATCATAATACTTGCTTTATAAATTTGTAAATATTGGATATTAAACCAATGTTTTCATATCTATAAACATTCAATGTTTAAAATAGATTAAGGGATTCCACACAAAATTGTTGGTCTAATTTATCCTATCCATTGTCATGATAATAGAAACTAACAATTAATTTCTTTATTCATGATATTTTACCTTCATCTTCTCCCTCGTGTTGAGTATATTTTTTTCTCTCAAGCGCAGTCCTAAGGTGTATAATAGATTATAAAATACTTAATAATTTTTAATTTGTGTTGAATGTTATTTACAAAAACTATAGCGCACAGTTTGAACAATATTTGTTAGACGAATACAATTTTACGAACAAAAAAAATCAATGTTTTTATTTTTTATTATTCATGGTACAGTTTCAACTGCTAAGGTTATTAGCTTGTAACAAAATTAAGTATTTAGTACATAGTAAAATATAGTTATAAAAATAGATTCTTAAATTAGATTATACATATCAATTTGTTTTAAAAATGTGATTATTTTGTTGGTGTTATCATAGGTAAGGCTGAGGGCTTCAAAGAGGTTGTCGGGCAATTTTTTATTTTTATTATTCAGTTTTTTATAATGTATTATACCTGTGCAATTAACATAATCAAATTGTTACAACTCAGCCAATTTCTAACTTAGAGAAGAAACTCAGCCACTAAAATGCATTAAAAAAAAAAAACAAACACTTGAAATAGGTGAACTGCTGAAACCACTATGATGAATGCGTACCAAGATTAATAAAGTGAATCGGTTCACATCATACTTTCTACTAATTTTTCTCTACCTGTAGTCTTTAGAGTCTCTAGAATTGTAAAAATTAACTTAAGTCCATATTATTATAATTATTTTGCCCCCATTGAATTATTCAATAAATAATAGTTAAACATTAAATAATATAAGTTAAAGTATATCCAAAGCATA
The DNA here is from genome assembly GCF_037042655.1 of Diuraphis noxia. Classification (NCBI taxonomy): domain Eukaryota; kingdom Metazoa; phylum Arthropoda; class Insecta; order Hemiptera; family Aphididae; genus Diuraphis; species Diuraphis noxia. The sequence goes on from NW_028301711.1 coordinate 30,320,793, forward strand.
TTATACATGAATAATACGTATTAAGTCATTAATGTCTGAATGTTAGATGATTGGTTAATGTTAAAATAAACAGAGTACATATACACCTGTCAGCAGAATATTTAATATAAAAATAGAATTGTAATTTATTTTTTATTTTTTGCTTAATATTTCTATTTTATTTTGAATCGTCAGCTATAGAAAATTATTTCCAGTATATTTATTATAATGAACTATATCACATAATTTTGTGGATACTATCATAATATCCATAACTATTTATTAGTACTTACATACTTGAGTTACAATTATTATTTACTCAGAGGCGTACCTAACTTAAAGACTGGTGTAATGGCGTATACATACATTTTTATGAATGATGATTAGTGGAAAAAATCCTTAACTGTATAAAAATATTAGGAGTTTTTAATTTTAAAATACTTATCAAAGTAATTTTCTTACAATGTAATTGAATAAGTATGATACAATTTGTTAGAACATTTAATTTCGAGGCAGAAACATTGATTAATATATTTTATAGATTTATTAAATCTTTTAATATCGCTATAAAATGTATCAGTCAATTATAAAAAGCAGGTAATTAAGTGGATGTCACTTTACTGTATAGTAGGTTACAAGCGGGTTACTGTAATGGATGGTATTAAATTTGAATTCAATGATATAATATTATTGTATATGAAAAACGATTCTGATCGGAGACGGTTTGTTAGTCTAAGACATGTTATACTTTATTAATTATATTTATTATATTGTTATAATTTCAAAAAAAATTAAGAAACCTATAAAATAAATTCCAAATTAATCAAATCAGATTCATTATGTACCCGACTCACTCAGCCATTCATAGTAGATATATGTATACAATTTATTATTAACTATTAATATTAGAATATAAAGTAAATTTTAGAAATTCAAGTATACCCACAAGGCCACGAATAATATTTTTAAATTACAACAATATGACTAAAATTTTTATTCTTGATTATTAAATATCTAATTATTTCATCCAAATTTGAACCTAAAATAATATCTAAAAATAAACTGTGTTTGTATACATTTTAGATTTTTTTCAGCAGATTTAACTTCTAACGTAGAACCTTATTTTAAATTTTCAATTCTTAGCTATAAAATTTAAATGTTTATAAATTTTTTACTACTAAAGAATTTGCAAATTTTCAATTAAATACATTTTTTTTAAATTTAAATTTAAAATGGTTATAAAAAAAAGTGCATATGTATTTTTAATATATTCCAACTGCTATTATCTAAACTTACTAGCTGAACCCGTGCACTTCGTAGCACGTTAAAAATCCTACTTCTTATGTCTCAAACTGTATTTTAAATTCCTTTCCTGTAGTTATGCTAGCAGCAGTCTCTAATATTGTGTGTAGTACGAAATTTAAAAGTATGTTATTCACATTAAACCTTTATAATAATATATACAATTTTAATACAACAATATTAATACACTATATCAGAAAGTTCTTCGACCACAAAGAATAAAAACAAACTATAATTTACAATCTTAATATAGGTAATTTGAATTTATTTTTATTTATTTACTGATAAAATGTATCCCCAACAAAAACATAACAGTGAAAAAAGGCCAAGTTCCAAACTCCCTCCCAAAAAAGTCGGCCTATCAAAGTAGTGAAATCTACATAGTGGCCAAGTCTGCTATTTTTTAATTCATAACCTCAATCCTCAATGCACCCCTACATTATAGAGCAACATTATCTTTTATTTGTATTGTTTAAGACTTGGTCAGTTTCTGAATGAGGAATAAACTAGACTTGGCCGCAGTGTAAATACCACTACTTACTATGATTCGCTGTCTTTTTTGAGAAGAAATCTAAACCTTTTACTTTTTTCTGAATCTTCTTCTCCCCATCGCCCTCGTAAGTCATAAGTGAGCACATTCGATAATGGTGTTTTATAAACTGACCAAGTGTTAAACAATACAAATAAAAGAGAAGTGTTGCTCTTTAATGTAGGATTGTAATAGTGCATTGAGGTTATGAATTAAAAAAAAAATAGCAGACTTGGCCACAATGTAGATTTCACTACTTTGATAGGCCGACTTTTTTGGGAGGGAGTTTGGAACTTGGCCTTTTTTCACTGTTATGTTTTTGTTGGGGATATCATTTATTTTTGCGGGCTTCAGCGTCGTAAGAGTACCTATGCATTATGCAATTTGTCATCAATGTTTTTTGTGACGTTATCACGTAAAATTATTGTTCGCAAACCGACGAATATTATTAAAATATTCTGTATTTGTATATTGTATGAGTATATTATATTTTGTATTTGAATAAAATAAATGTACTAAAACATGATTATGTTTTATAAATATATATATATATATAAGTCAACTACATACAATTTCGTATTACCATATTGTAACGCTGTTTGAAAGTAAACGTTTATGCGTGCTAAGCGCGCCACTTCATACGTTTAGAAATACACACTCTGGAGAGGCATTCATTTTGAAAAAATTTCAATTTTTAGATTTTTTCCTTTAGTTACTAAATATTACTAAAAGAAACTAAATATTTTGGTCTAATATTAGATTCTACTCCAGATAGAGCACATAAAGATCAATTTGCTGTTGTTGTTAGATACTGTTATTTATATTAATTGCCATTAAATAATTACTTATAGGCTTATTATGGTATAATTGATTCATAATCTTATAAAATAAATTGAATATAAAAAATCTATATAAAATAAAGACTGCATTTATAATTTAAGTTGATAATTTAGAATTTAGATAATAATTAATTTTGAGGCCCCATTAGAAAATTTGACCCGGGCCCCAAAATTCCTAAGTTGGGCTCTGATGGTATGTAATTATGGCAATTTTACTTTTCTGCCAGCTCAGCACATACCTGATACCTCATTATAAAATTTAAATGCTATACAGGGTGTCCCACAAAGACCTGACATTCTGACAAATGAAATAACTTTTGTTCTAATCAATATTTTTAAAAAATTTCTTTTAAATATAATTCATAGACACTTGCGCTACATTTTTAGAATACATTTTTTATTTTTTAATACTGAAAATAAAAAACTTAAAAATTGATAAAAAATTTTTCGAAATATTCAGTATAGCCAATTTGTAAATCTGATTTTTAGAAAAATTTATATTGCAAAAACACTTATTTAAGTCAAATGGCTGATTTTTTACAATTTTTTTAAATATCAATATTTTCGTTAAGTAAATTACGATCTAGTTTATGTTAGAAACCTTGTAATTTCAAACAATAATAAAGTTTTTTAAAAATATTTTATAAGAACATTTTTAAATAAGTGCATGTTAAAATCTTATAATTTTTTTTATTGTATTTATTTTAATAATATGTGATGTAATAACTACAAATTACTATAATTTACCTAACGAAAATATTGATATTTAAAAGAATTGTGAAAAATCAGCCTTTTGACTTAAATCAAGTGTTTTTACCATATAAATTTTTCTGAAATAAACCTCGAATTAAACAAACATTTTGAATCATATAAAGTGGGTATTTTTAACGGGCAACAAAGTGCACAAAGATCAGTTAATAAATATAAATATTATTCTATATACTTTCCTAAACCGATGGAACGATTGGTAATAATTTCAACGATTTATCTGTTGTAAATTATTCACTGGATATAATAGCCAATTTTAAATATGCTCCAATAACCAAATGTTGATGGTGAACGTAGTTTTTCATCCCACAAGTACATTCTTTCAGATCTCCGTCATAATTTCACAGAAATAAACATTGAACGTACTATGATAACTTTCTGCTTTTCCAATTAATATACTGCATTAAATTATTTGTACTTTTTTCCTATTTATGTCACCAATGTATCTACTATTAAATTTTAATAACATTTATCTTACAATGTATTAACGATTAAAAACTTAATTACTATTTAACAAATTATATTTTTGAATTGCATATTTGCTATATTTACATACACCTTACTTTTTGATTATGAAAATTTTAAGAAGATGAAGACATAATTATCACTGCAAAATTAAAATTAAATGTAAAATGTAATAAAAATTGAAATTTATTTTTGCATATTTTCAATTTTGCATGAAACTAATTCTTCATTGAGAATTTTTAAAAGATTATTATTATTATTATTATTTACTGTATTAAATTTTGTCTGAATTACTTTACGAGTATTAATCTATTCCATTCAACAAATTTCCACTAATAGATTTATGTTTTAAAACAGTAGAAAAAAATTGGTTATTTTAAATTTTTGAAAAATAATTTTTAATAATTGTTTTTTTGGGTTTTCAGTTATTATATTGCAATGGTATGTTTAACATGTTATATTAAGCAAACATCACAATATAGTTGGTGTAGCTTTATTATTTCTTGATATTTGGTAAAAAAATATAGCAATAACTAATAAAACCATATTTAACAAATAACATTCACAATTTTCGAAACTATGCAAACAACGATTAAATTACTAATATCAACTCATGCTAACTTTTAAACTTTATAACAATATTGTTTAAATTCAAAATAGTATTTCCAACACATTATTTAAAATTTAAGACTGTTTATTTTTAATTGAATAATCAAACATCAAACTGAGTTATATGTTAATATATTATATGGTAGTATAATTGCTGAGAGATTTGAACAAGATATAATTTATTACAGAAGTATAATTTTTTTGTTTTTATATACATATTCAAGATAAGCACAGCACCTACAGTCTTGTATTACATAACTTAAAATTAGGATTTATAAATAATCTTTTTAATTATTCATTTCTTTTTATTATAAAAAAAAATTAAACAACAAAATTTATTTTAAACAAATGGGATTCATTTTAGGAAAAAATTAACTTAATAATATGACTATAAAATGATTTAACTATATATCATGATAAAAAATAACTTGGTTAAATGAACAGTTATTTAAAAAAGAAGGTAGGTAACTAAGTTAAAAGTAACTCAACTGTCATTGTTTCACATTTAATGCCCAGCCTTGTTAGTAATATAGTATAGCCAGAGGTTAAAGTGGGGAAAAATTCCAGAGGGGACTAATGTCTCCATAAAGTTTTAAGCGTCCCATATATAATTTGAGGTATAATGTGTGATGTATAAAATCCTAATTTGTTAAAGGAGACGCTTTTTAACCGCCGTCAGAGGTAAGGAGATTGAGTCCTCCTGAGTCCCCCCCCACTTTAACCCCTGAGTATAGCATGGTATGATATAGTATACAAAGATCATTTAGTATACAAAAGTTATATAGGATAAATACAAGTAAAATATTATTACTTAATAATTAATTAAATGATTAAGCAGGCAAGAATACAAAATTAAATCATAAAATTGGAATAATGAAACTAAAATTAGAGCTTTTAAATTAAGTATAGCTTGATTAAGTAAACATAATAATTCAGTAAAATATAATATGATATACATAATAAAATTTAAAAAAAATTACCTATATTTCATTTCTTACATGCTATTATAAACTTTTTCAATAAGTAGGCAAGAATAAATAGTTAATGAGATTCAATATGATAAAAAGTAGGAGACTGGTTATTAATAAATTGAGATATATAATAAATCTATACGCAACATTCATACAGCATCAATCATCAAACATTAAACTACAAATAAACAGTAGAACGCTAACTATCTTAACATCAATTAACGGGTAAAAAATAAATAAAAAGGTTTTTTGTACCTAGTTGTATTTTGTCATTCCACACAATCATAGATTAAATATCTGTCTATTTAGTAGTATATAACTATAATGTTTAAAATATAATAAAAATTATTCCGTACTATTTTTATGAATACTGATTATTTTCTACCGCTATTTGCTGCAGCTTCTATAATTTGGTATGTATTTTGATGAATATGTTCTATGATCAATTATCTGGATATTTAAGTACCCTTTGACAATAATTAGTTTGTATGATCAGTGTTCTACTATAACCCATTTCCAAATGTTGTTTTTAACACAGATAAAATAATAATAATAATACAACAATCATTTATTACTGTAAAAGAGTTAATTTTTAATTATGACTTGAATTTAAAGCTCCATCTTAATATTTGTCATGAATGGTTCAGGTTCAGGTTCACATTCACAAGTTATTTTATTAGGACTGTTGGGAGTACTTATTACTGCATCCATATTGGGGCGGACTTCTACTGAGGTCAAAAATTTGCTATAATTCTAGAAAGTAAAAATATATTTTCAATATGATTAATAAAATATTTAATATTTTAAACTACATCCATGCAAAATTGAATTGTAATTGATAAAATAGTGATATCATTTCTCACCACAAATTAGTAATATGATATTAAAGCAAAACAACAGACAATATAAACTTCAATAACAAAATATAAGTAGGGTATTAGGATAGTTATGTTGATATTTGTTATGTGTCTCCTAAACAGTATTACCGACCTAATCACCATGTTAATAAAACATTATTATAATATACCAAATAGTTGAAGTAATTAACTAATGCACCATTGAACTTCATTAATGAAATTATTTTACCCAAATAATATTATTTATACTTGAAAAATAATTTGAAAATACTAAATATTATGAATATTATAGCCTATAAAGAACCTGATGATAGTTGAATAGTACATTTAAACCTTAAATTAAAATATACATGAATAGGAATTAAAAAGTATACTTGATTATTCCAAGTTTATAAGAGAATGTCACATACCTAGCTGTGTAATCTCCTTTTTATAATTTTATGACACAGTGAATTGGAATTCAACAGAACCAATGGTGTCTAAACTATTTTTTTAAATTTTTTAAATTTCAATATTTTACATAGCCATAACACTATTTATACCTTTAAGTTTGATAATTCAATTCACTACTTCACACTAATATTTAACCAAACAATACACCATTGTTTCTGTTGAAGGTCAATTTACTATGTCATATGTTAGTTTGAAAGATGAAGAAAATACATGCAGATGTGATGTCTGTTCAAACTTACTTTAAATAATAGTAAATAATATCCCAATATATTATGAGGTGCTAAATGTTCTCTTGCATATTTTTGACCATTTAATGATATTTTTCTTGCTGTTTTATCATCGCTCATCATAATATCTATCAAATCTAACAAATCATCTAAATGTCTTTTTATTGGGACATAATGAACCCATGGTATCAGTTCATTATAAAAGTGCTCATAGTACTCAGATTCTTGTTTGAAAACCAATGAATCACCTACTAATAGATATGGAAACCGATAAGCAGCTACAGTGCCATCAATATTTAATTGGTATTTGTACTAAAAAATAAATAAATAAAATATAAAATAAATCATTAGATTTTGTGTAGTAGCTTAATATAATAAGTCATTATAATCATACATCAAAGAATTTAAAAAAAGAAATGGGCTTTTTTCCTGGACCATATTTTTCTTTCAATTCTTTGTAAAAGAAAAAATTTGTTATCGAAGCATTGAGCATGTCTGGATTCATTTTACTAAGTTCCACTAGATTTAACCGATGTTTGCTGGAGTCACGACCCATCCAAAAGCCTTTTTCAATTTTTTGTGACCATGATTTTTCAATGTTACCTTGAACTGACAACATATCTAAGGTCACCCTTGAAAAAACATAACATACATTTAAATATTAACAAATAAATAAAAATAAAAAAAAATTCAAAGCTGACACTTACCTTCCCATATTTTCTAGAGCAGATTCTGTAATATCATAGGTAGGCATCACAATATCAACGGAATAATTTGATCCACACCAAGAAAATAAAGGAAATAGTTCTTTAGGTGATGATAAAGGCCAGTCTCCCAAATTTACAAAAAATTCCAGATCAGGTAAAAACACCTATAAATAATTAATTTTATTTAACTTATGATACAATTAATTTCAATTGGAAAGGCAATTATATAATAGGAGGTATTAGATTTACTAGAGTATTGACTTATAATTTTAAAGGTATCTGCCACACAGTAATACAAACTTTTATACAGTGTTTGGTAGTAACATAGTTACTTTATTAAGAACCATGCATTAAGGTACCTTTATTATTTATTTATTAAAATAAAACAAAAGTAGCTACATTAATATATTTATTAATTTATTAATTTATTTATTAATCTCAGTAAATTTTTATAAATCCTATTAAAAAAAATATTTTATTTATTATTTTATAATTAAATTATCTAAAACCAAAAATGGCAGGTAATGTGTAAATTAACTGGAATTGAGTACTTTTATACTAATTTTTGTTTAGACAGTTTTATAACATTAGATGGTTTACCTACCAATTATTTTATTAATAATAATATCTTTACTCCTTTCAAGTGCTTTAGTAGAACACCTTTTAATATGAATAAGACTATTCGCATAAATAAAAAATGATCACAATAATTAATTAATAACTAATAAGACACAATAATTTTGAAGACACATTCATGTATAAAATTTAAATAAAATGTTATAACATGTATGAATTATGTAATTTAATGTTATTTATAGTTTTACAGTTTTAAATATTTTGAATGAACAGCATTATTATAATTGCTTTTGAGTTAAAAAGTAATGTTATGCTATTTCTGAAAAAAGGAATAAAGTAGCATTTTAATTTTATGAGATGTAGTAGTATAACATAATTACTTTTAAAAAGTGACAAACATTACTTGAATATAGTGTTAATATTATTTATATTTTTTCATTTGTATCATTTAAAGTACAGTAGAGCCTTGATAGTCCGGATCCCCGATAATCCGGTGAGCGCGGTAATACGGGCGGCAAAATTCCATTTGTTCGTAAATCAATTTTACGAGAATTCTTGCAACCCAATTAATCTATAAAATATTGTTATCGACAAATACAATTTCGTCATTTTTATTACCTACTGTTCCTAGTAAAGACTAATACATGTATGTAGGTACATAATAAATCAATGCTTCTTTCAAAGTTTCTCCTTCAAAAGCTGTGAATGCACTGAATACTGTATTGCAATGGGCAGATGTATAGAACATGTATAGTACTGATATTTTGTTGGTACGTTGATTAAGGGAACTCGCTTTTGAAATTAAAATTAAAAGTATTATAGACAAAGAATTACCGACTACAGTAGGTACTTAAGGTCTACATATTATTATAAACATTTTTTTTTGTAATTCATTAGTTTAGTTTTAATTTAATTTAATTATTATTCTTGTAATTTAAAATGCAATAAATATAAAGATAGTGAAATTCAAAATAAAATCTTAGTAATTTGAGTAGGTAATTTTGAAAAACCTCTGGTAATCCGGAAAAATCGATAATCTGGATGATGCTCGGTCTGAATTCGTCCGGACTATCGAGGCTCTGCTGTATACAGTGTCAGCATAGTATATCAAAGGCCCACAGGTTTTTTTTTAATTGGAGCCCCATAATCAAACACAAAAGCCCCCCCCCCCCAAATATATGTACATGACATTTTGTTGAAACAACTTTTCTTTAAACTGGAATTTCTCAGGACAGCCTTATGCTTAAAAATTACATATTGTTTAATATTTTTGTAAGTATTTTATAGGGTTCCTACCAGTGGCGGTTATAACTGACTTTTAAGGGGGGGGGGCAAAAATTATAAAATTCATAGGACAATAATGAGTCGTTGGAATTTTTCCCCAATATTTTGAAATAATCCAAAATAGGTTCACCTTGTACTTACAATTAAATAAAAAAAAGTATAATCACAGATGCACAGTTAATCAACCATTGTAATAATAAAAATCTAAAATACAAGCATATTATGTCTTTTTTTTTGTTCAGCAAAACGTGTAATAATATATGTGAGTTTATAGCATTTATTATATTTTTAGATTTATATTAAGAGGACGCTACACCCGCATGTGTTGTCTCCGTCTTACAAGTGCGTAACATTGCAAAAACTGTTTCACACGGGAAAGAACCGAGAAAGATATAGTTATAACTTATAACTAAGAAACGAAATTTTCACCACATAAAAAGGAGGATTGTGTCTGTGCAATATCGTTTTTATTTTTTTGATATCCGAACTACAAAAAAGTTATTCATGCTTAAAAACACAAAATTAATATATTATAAAACAATAAGAATTTTTTTTTGTATAAATGATATCGAAAAAATAAAAACCATATTGCACAGTCAAAATTATCCTTTTTATGTGGTGAACATATCGTTTCTTAGTTATAATTGTATCTTTCTCGGTTCTTTACCGCGCGAAACAGTTTTTGCAATGTTACGCACTTGTAAGACGGAGACAACACATACGGGTGTGTAGCGTCCTCTTAAAATTATCGTAATATCAGAATGGGAAATCTATTACATTAATTAGGATTATTCCTAGCAGCCATATATATATATATATATACAATATACATATATAAACAATGGCACCCAACTTTCCGAATAACATATTACGTAGGTACTAGGTAGTACGTACATATACTATAAATAACAAAAATTAATAAAATGTACTACAATTATTTAAAAATATACTGTATATTAATTATATTACGCAAGACAACTTTACAAATTGCTGATACTATTTCTATAAATTAGAAACACAAAAAAATAGTACCATGATTAATAGTTCTTTCAATAATTTACCATAAAATTTCAATTATAATTTATTATAAAAAAACACGGACCAGGGGGGGCGATCCACCTATCGCCCCCCCCCTTATAACCGCCACTGGTTCCTACTCCCTAAATAAATCTATAAAAATACACTGTTTACACCCTGCGGCCATGGTCAGATTGACACTGGTTGTATATGTGCAACAATTTAGTTTAAAAAAAAAACCCTGTTTTTAATATAAATTTAAAATGATAAAACACATTTATTCAAATAGGTAATGAAAAAAATTTTACCTTTCGATTTAATGACAATAATAGATTATCCATAAACATCTTAAATCCTGTATATTCTCCATAGCATTTTCGGAATATCTAGGAATATAATTTTAAAGGTAGTAATTAATACATTGTAAATTAATTCTTCAATCTGATAAGTACTTACTAAACTATTCTTAACAACGTAATGACAAACACTTGTGCTGTGTGGGTGTTGACTATAAAATTTAGCCATTTTCCCAAATACCGTCTTAAAATTTACATTCTTAAATTGATTGAGATCATTATTAATTTGTTCAATATCAGTTCTACATTTAGTATTTGATAGCCAAGTATCTATAGATACTTTTGAGCAGTCACATTCATCTGGATAAATTGGCCCTGTATTATATCACAATATTATTAAAAACATGTCTATTTTAAAAATACTTAAATATTACTGTTTGATTTTCCATAAAGTTATGATTTTTATTAAAAATAAAATTTACTATTTATAAAATTAAAAACAATGGGTAAATTTGGAGTGGGACTAAAATAAAAACTGGATGACGTGATGAAGAAGTCCAGTGACACCTTAATAAATATGCTTTGACCTCTGATCATAGTAATAAACTTTTTAAACAAAGTAATAATTTGTTCATAGGCGAAACTAGAAAATTGTATTAGACCAAATGAAAAATATGAAAAAAAATTATAAAATAAGTTTTTTATTTAAATTTTAAATTTTATTATGTCAGTATATTATTCAGTTAGTATTAGGTCAGGTTAGGCCTTAGTGGCCTGACCCGTATAGTTTCGCCTATGAATTTGTTAATGTCTTAATTTTCAAGAAGATAATTTATTTTACATTTTATAATTTATTTTATTCATATACTAGAAGCCAATAGTTATGTGACCTGAATAACATATCTGTTAATGTATATTTGTTGTAAAAAAAATTTATGTTAGATATCAGAAATTAATTTAAATTACCTTTATTAAAATAATTCCAGTAAATTTTTAATGATTTTTTATTTTCAACCAATATCTTGAATTCATAGCAAACTTCATACAATTTGTACCGCACTATAAATGATGCATCTTTTCTATCCAAGATATTTGTCCAAATACGACAAGTATTACCATATTTTGTTTTACCACTTATCAACACATTAAATTCTTCAATATTAAATCTGAAACATTTTTAATAGTACTAAACTAATATTATATAATGTAAGTACTTACTGTATTTTTAACATGAAACATTATTTTTAATGAATAAACATAATATCCTGATCCTAATGCCCTACAGTCTCTCTTAATTTTTAAAAAATAGGCACAAATAGTCTAAACGACAAGGTGCTAATTTAAGATGACTTACCTAGTGGAGTTTTGAGAGAAAACAATTCCCCTAGAGCCAGTTACTCCGATTGGAATAAATAATATCCCTGATATTGTATTGCTAATATAATTAATTTACTAAATTACAGAAGTTAATGAATATTGAGTTTGTTGTGTTATGACTTCATATAGATATCTAGGTATTTAATTTGGATAAAATTTTGTATAAAATGACTTACTTATGCTGGTCATACTGAACGTAAAAGTATCGAGCGGGCAAAACAATTGATGGATCGAGACCTGGGCCCCAAATTGTTGTGTCAACGGAATGTAATCCATGGAATTTTAAAACAGCAAATAAAATAATCAACGTAATACCACTAATGGTACCCATAGTGATGTTTTAGAAGATTTGAATGGACTACAGCTCACACATAATGGATCGACAAAAAATCAATCTAGGTACGGTTGGTTTAGTGTGTAATGTATTACCCACGTCCTACGTTCAACAATTCAGACTTTCAGAGGCGACTGTTACTTGCTTTTCGTTCAGCTTAGATTATTATTTTAAACTGCTTTTATCATCTTAATTCTACATGATTAAAATGATAACACTATCAGCCGGTTCCGATAGCTGCTGCTAGGGCACTGTAGTCTGTAGATAACACGATTTAAGATAGTATGTATATATATATACTATCTTAAATCGTGGTAGATAATAATAGTATTTTGCATTTTGCTATGCTTATTGCTTAGTTACTTACAATAACTGCTGCGGGATCTATGGGTTATAGTTGCAAATTATTCAGTTAAAATATCCTAGACTGATAATGACAAACCGTCTTCACAGTAAAGTTCACTCAGAATCGTTTTTTGTGTACAATGATATATGTAATATCAATGAATTCAAATTTAATACTATCTATTTTAGCGACCCACTAGTAACCAATTGTACATCAGAGCGACAATTGGGACATCCACTTCCCTGATTTTTTTGATTTTCTACTGAAACTCTGGAATATGTAGATATTATCGCCATAAACATGAGAATTATAATAATATCAAAAAATTTATTTTTAAGAAACTGAATGAAGGCATTTATTAAATGTAATTTTGAAAATTAAGGTTGATAAAAATCAATATTTACTTACATATTACATGGTTACAAATTTACAATATACTATATTTGAAATATAATAAAGCTAAACTGCTATAATTAAGCTGAAATGCAGTATTCAAAATTTAGGAATAAAAATCAACTCCATGGATTTGTGTTAAATAATTTTTCACTTGAAATGCAGTGTTTAAATTGTTGGATTGAGGTTCTCTAATTATTAATAATTACCACTTCTAGCTCTGCACAAAGGCTACAGATTGAAATTATTTATTACTTAATGTTTTATTTAAGTATATCATGCAAATGTAAATACATTTTAAGTGAACTTTATATTGTGTGCATAAGTGCCATTGTAATACTTTGATAAATTTCACATTTACGTAAGTACCTACCAACTAATTAAACATAAATATATTATTAGTTCCTGCAATGTTTATGTTAGATAGAAAAATGACTACCTAACAACAATAAACATATTATTCAATATTGCATAATAAATAATAATAAAGGTATTTTTGACATTTTAATGGCATATTATAGCTCAAATGCTCAATGGACAATAATTTATAATATGCAGATATAGCAGTTGACGTAGACGTTAACTGTTGTCCAGTACTCTAGCTATTATTTCAATGATGGTCATATAGTCTGTAATCTGTTTTGTACATAATCCTCAATCCTCATAATATAAGTGTGCCAGTGTCAATAAATTCTGAGGTAATTACTGAACAACTAAGTTCCTAGGTATAATTATAATTAGATATAATTTAGACATATCTAAACTAAAATAATTCTTACTTATTAATTATGTAATGTACCTACCTAGGTGTCCATAATATAGATATAACTAAGTTTTGTATGATGTTAGATTATATGGTTTTTACAACAAATTTAATTTAAATATAACACATTGTAAAAAACTATATCGATAATATCAATGAAAAAAACCAGTTTGACATTATACAATCATTATTCATACATTGCCACATTGATGGTCATTGATGCTTAAATGCATTCAAGTATTAAACAAAATATTATATTAAATATAATGTATAAATAAATTTATAAATGTACTTAAATATATATATTTATATAATTTCATAGGAATCTATTGAAGATGATCAATAATTTTTTTTTCCAAAATTTTTTTTAAGTTAAAATGCCAGCAACCAAAAATCACTCAAAAGATAATTTATTGGAAACCGGAAAACCAAAATCTTTTACTTTAAATGTTAACCAATGCAGTACAACAGATTATAGGAAAGATAATGCCGAAGTAGCAGATATGGAAATGTGTGAATGTTCATCAGTTCCTCTGCGGTTAGAAGAAAATGTTTTATTGAGAAATGTGGCGGCCAATCGAGGAATGATACATGTAAGTGTTATTGTTATACAGTATATACTTTTATACTGTAATATTTTCTAGATTACGTTTAGGTACTAAATTATATTACAAAATTTCAGACCTGTAAAGTGTAAAGAATACTTTTAAAAAGTATTTGAGTAAATACTCAAGTATGTAAGATACTACTCAAATACTTAAATTGTATAGTACTTTTGGTTTTTAAAGTAGGTTCTAATCAACGTAGGTATTTTAGACACATATTAATTACATTTTAAAAACATAATGTTTTCAAAATTTAGTATTATGGCTAGAATTACCCATATTAAAACTTAATGTAAATAATTAATTTTTATTTATGTGATTACTTCACTGTAAACCTTAAAATTACACTTTCAACAAACAGACACATTGCACACATTTACAAACTACTCATCACTTACCAACTACTATTATATGTATACTACACATTACACATGTCATTAAATTAACAAATAAAACTTTGCAAGCTTATGTAGTGGAACAATCTATATTATTCCTGTTATCCCGCATAACCATTAAGGGATTAAGGCCTTAAGGGCAGACATAGTATCTGATATTATCACAGATCAACAGCTACCTATCTATAACCTAATACAAAAGAAAATATTATTGAATATCTATTTTTAGACACCTTCGAGATTCGGCTAACATAGAAATACAGAATATTAAATAAAACTATTATTCAATTATTATATAGTTGGCACTTGGGCGACTTGGCAATAATATTGTTCCAACCAAATATTTTGAATACAAATAAATTAATCGAAAAAAATTTCAAGTATTTAATACAAAAAAAGTATTTAAAATACCATTAAAAATACATTACGCTGAAAGTATTTAAAAAGTTATTTAATACCTAGGTACTAAAAAAGTATTTTAATAGGTACTTTTACTTAAATATACTTTATACAGGACTGCAAAAATACAATATTATTATACATAGAGTTAAACATATGTATGATATGTAAATGTAATATGTAAAACAAATATCATGCTATTAGGTTTTAATGGACGTAATATCTCCTAAATAATTAATAAAATAAAACTTTTAAAAATTCAGGCAAATCAATACACATTTTACGTTATCTAATGGCTAACGTATAGTTTTAGGTGATTGTTTCATGTATACCTAATACCTATGTTTTGTTTTAGGCTTCATACGAAACATCACGATGCAATGTCAATAAGTCATTTTGTCATATTGATCATGTTTTATTTAAATTGTCTCTTAATTATAAAATATGTACGAACTTCCTACAATTAGGTGATGTTGAAAGATCAGTCAGTCAGGATGACAATAGTTCTTTTTTTATGAGGAGGAATCCGCAACATCATCACTGCTGGTCATCAGATGTGGGGTGGTATGGCAGGGGTTATTTTTTTGTATATTTTATTTGTAGGTTTTAAGTTGGTAGGATTGTACATGTGTTTGTGTATGTGTGGTAAGGATATGTTGCTAAACATATCGGATGATCATCCATCCGGGAACGGCGGGAACTAACAATTACAGTCGGTACGTTACGTACGGTCAGTGCGTTTCCGTGTCTCATCAAACCACAGACTAAAAGTAGTACTTTTATACGTATATTAAGTAAAATGTCAAGTCTCCTACTCTTAAAAATTTGAATTCTAACAGTTATTCATAGTATAAAATATTAAATTTCGAAATCTTTCTAGATTAATAAAAAGCAATTTTTCAGCGCTCGTATATATGCAGGAACATTTAACAAATGTTTGGTTAAGTGCACCTCGAAAACATTTCTTTAACACATTTTAAAGATAAGCTGATGAAAAATCTTAGATCATATAGAATCTATATATAGATAGTATATGATCTAAGTGAAAAACGAATATTATTTGTTTGGGTATGCTAATACAGGTTGCTAAAATACCATTAATTACAAAAAATAAAATAGTTTTTATAATTCCCAATTGAATTTAATTTTATATCAATATTTTATATAGTGATTTGTGGCGCAGTGGCCATATAATAAATACCTATATCGCTACATCCCGGTATTAAAGTACCTATCCCGTCATGTACAATTGTCATACCCTTGGTCACTCAAATTTGAAATGTTCCTCAGTATTAATAATATTCAACGTTGAATGTTCAACCAAAACAATTTTAATTTGATTCAATTGATGGTACCTTGCTTTCTTACAATCATAAAATATAAACACTATTCCGGGCATTACAAAAAACAATGAAGTTTTAAAATTATCATTTTTAGTTTAAAAATATTCCCAAATAGATTAACCATTGTGAATCGTGAATGGCCAAAATCCTTATAATTTTCCCGTGAGGCCGTACCATATTGCGTATTGTGTTTATATTTAATACATTTTATACATTTGTAATACATAGTTCATATACCTAATTTAAAATATAAATTAGTAAATTACTGATTATTTTGATATTCACGTATAATCTTATCTTAATATAAAATATTACTGAAAAATAATTAATTATATGCTATATTATATGGATTTTACTGTACCTATAGCAATATACCGTGTGGTATAGCAAACAATCCACAATGCATTTGTCGTATTTAATTGGTATACCATTTGGTTGGCTGTTGTTTGGCACATTTCAATATTTTGTGTGCATCGTAATTTTGGGTGACAGTTTCTTAGACCCATGGTATTTTACGTGTGCTTGGATAGTGGAATTAATTTCTACGCTCCCCGTTATTATGATTATCACGATCATCAAATGTTTGTACGTTCAAGTGGTAAGTGTGTAACATTTATTTATGCATTCAAATTATCTCGGTATATCAAACATTATATTTGTTATGTCAAGGTTGTAAATATAAATATAGAATGAAATAATAAAAAGTTACGTGTTAATAATCAGTAGGCATATTATTATATGCATTATATTATGATAACTTTTTTTGATTTTTTTAACTATTTTCATTTACTCAAAGTAAATCTTTCTTGAGCAATTATTTTTTTTAAGTGTAGGTAATAATAGTATAATATACCTATATAAATATCAGATTGATAGTTATAAATTGAAAAAAAAATATGTTTTAAAAAATTATTTTGTTAGATTACCTATAGGTTATAGGTTATTATAACAGAGGTCCATTATTACTATTAACTAGGTACTTAAAAAAAATATATATATATACATACGGGGTGATCCATTTGAAGTAAGACTCTCATTATAAAAGTTACAATGTATATGTTACGGTTAAAGTACGAATACCGGTTAAACCTAGGATTTAGCGACTACTGTTGGTAAATGTCCGAAATTTGGACATTTACCAATTGATTTTGGTTAATCATAGGAAACACAAAATTATTTGGTTAAACCCCGAATGGCCGAATGATTTTTGTAGTTCGGACTACAGATGGAATTAGGTAAATCTTAGGATAAATAATCAGTGTTAGAAAAAGTCCAAAATGTTGTATTAATAATTATTATTGTTGAAGTATATTTAGGTACTACATAAATGACTAGTAGGTATATTAGATACATACATTTTTTATATTACTGCTGTAGTGCTGTATACCTATATTATTACAACAAATTTATATTATTATTACATATTACTGCAGTGTTAGTACATCATAGGTACTTAGTACATTAATTATTAGTATATTAATTTTATTAATTTTATTAATAAATTATTTATTTGTGCAGGCTTGGCTACTAGTAGTGGCATCTCGAGTTGCACAATAAAATTTTGAATGGGCACTTACACATCTATTAGTCATGCATTTATTCAAGCTATCACACCTTATTAATTTCGTGTCCACCAGTCATAGACAGTTGCAGTATTAAGTAGGAACAATTTTATTACATAGGTACCTACCTTTTTGGCTGGTTTATTGATTGTGCGATATTAAACTCAAATTAAAACTCCTGAAGTCAATACTTAAATAATAATAAACTATGAGTCAATCATAGTAAAATGTCACTTGCTACATAGTTTCAATTTTTACAGTAATATGTAAATTAATATAATAATAATAAAATAATATATTAACACTGCAGTAATATTATGTAATAACAATATAAATTTGTTATAATAATATAAATGCGAGTACCTAGTAACACACAGAATAAACTATTAATTTTTTTTGAATTGTACCCTGATATTCGAATAATATCAATTTTTTAAGCTATTAAATTTTATTAATGTTTAAAAAATAATTTTTTCTATCTTGAAATTGACTTATTGACAGATGATTTAAAGTTCAGATTTATCCATTTTGTATTTGTTTTTATAATATTAACAATATAGTATATCATGTGTCCACGTACCACACACTACAGTTTACATATTTAAGTTTGATACAACATACCTGGTATACCTACAAATAATAATGTAAATTTGGCTTACTTATGACACCACACCTGAGTTTTCAAACAAAATAACTTATGAAATTTTACATACAGAACATTGTAGAATTGTATACCTATTACCTATGTCCTATATACCTACTATAGATATTACTGATAGACTTAAAAAATATGAATACATGATTATTACAAGATGTATAAATTGAAACTTTAATTCACTTTCGGTAAATACATTTTTAAAATATAAAAAAATGCATTTGTCAGTCGCTTAAAAAAATATAAGTAATTTAAATTCAAAGGAGGGAAGTACAATTAAAAAAATTGTTTTGTTGCTTATGTCCTGTATTTTTTTTTAAATTCATATTTTTCAAAAATTTGTTTAATATATTAAGCCAATATTTATGCAGTAAAATAACTCAGAATAAAAATTCAGGGTCATGTGTTAAGCATATTCCATGTTACCTTTATGGGCTTAAAGTTTGACACTCTGTATAGTATGAAGTATGATTATCAATTTGAATACCTATATAGTATATATACATTTAAATTACCTAAATATTATATATATATAGTAAGAAATATAATTGTTAGGTAAGTAATAAATATTTTCAGATAAAGGTAATAGGTATTTTTTATTTTTAGGTTCAAAAAATAATTAATCCTTTGACTTTCAAGTTAAATATATTATCTAATTCAGTAATTATAAAGTGTTTTTTTTTTTTTTTTTGATAAGTTTGATAATACCTTCTTTGATAATAACATAGACCTTATACATATAAGGTCTATGGATAATAATGTTTTAGTTAGAGCATAGACACTACACATTAGATATACATAATCTTGATGAACAATTAATTAAAACTATCATTATGGTGATTAAAAGTAAACTTTTATGTTTTATTATTTATTACCTACTTACCAGATAAATAGGTAGTCATCATTTAAATAATTTTTTTTAAATTAGTTGGTAGGTTAGTACCTGTTCAATTTATTTATCATTAAAAATCCATTAGGTATTTTTTATATGTTTTTAGGAATTATTTTGATTTACAACAGTGGCAACACAAATACACCTAAGAAAAAAAAAATGTTAATTAAAATTGCATGTTCTTTTAGGAAATACTGGAACATTGTGAAAAAGTGACATGGATTGGTTTTACATTTTTACTTTTTCAAGGGTTGACCATTATAATACTTCTGCTTCCAGTTAGCAATTTATTTAAACACATGATTGGTGATTTTTCACGACCAATAAATTTTTTTATTTATTGGATGATGTTAGCTTTTCCACATATCATTATTTTATGCTTTGCAACATTTGGTTGTTGTTCAAAAGTACGTACAGTTAACACACAATCAGTTGGAAATGTCATTAATCATTGAATGGTAATTCGGATAATTTTTATTTATTTATACCTATAATGATACTCAATGCCTAGTTGATAATGTCTTAATGTCATCTAATTAATATTTTTGCCTTGGTAAATAAATTATTTTTATCACTAAGTATTCTGTTTCATCATTATAATATAATATAAAATCTAATAAAAAATAAACTTATTATTTGTAATTTGTATGACATTAATGTTAAGTTATACTTGTACCTATGCATAAGGACTACGGTTGTCGGTTATTATAATATTAATTTTGATATATAATTTAATTTTGGAATAAAAACAATGTTAATTCATAAGCGTATTTATAACACATACCTTATATTTTAAAATATATAGCTATATTTCTTTTGGTTATGTTTAGTTAATTTTTTTTCAGATGCTTAGATCGTTTTCACGACAATTTCGTTACACTATAAGCTGGAAAAAACATGAAACTATACAAACACATTTCGAAACAACTAACCAGCAGGTGGCAATAAATAATGATAATAATATTGAAATTGAACTACAGGAATTTAATTACCATCCAATATTTCGAACTAAATAATAGTAGTCTACAATTTAGTAGATTAGGCACCTCCTTAATATAATATAGGTAGGTACCTACATATTTTTTTTATCATAAAATATATAAATATAAGTGTATAAAAAGGTATTTTTTATGTAATAACATTTTGTAAAATGTAAATAAACTGAATATTTAGTAATAATTTGTCAATATTAATTACCTTTAGCCTTTAGGTACTATAGTGTTAAAGGCTACTTTGAGTATACGGTATACCTACATTACTAAATCGTTTTGGCTCTCACAACTACAAACCTATTAAAATATATTTCATGGGGTGTGTATCTTTAGCTCATAAAGCTTAATTATTCAGAAACTTCTGATTCCAATTTTACTTTATATATAAACCTACAAACCTATCTAGTACCTTAGTACCTACTTCAGAGTTAGAAAAAAAAGTAATTTGTATTTGTGCATTTGTAGCTAACAATTTATAGTAAAATAGGTTAGTATGGTCACTGGACACAATGTGAGTATGTAATATGAATCACTTTGTATGTAGGTCAAATATGTATGTATGATAGGCATTGATGATATTCTAATCGGAGCAATTTTGAACTATATCAATCGCCATCAAATCATTCAAATCATATATTCCTATTTCCTAAGTATAATAGGTAGGTACTAGGTAGTAAAATATAGGTACCTTATAATCTAATATTAATCATATCACACATATTATATACTTGTACCAGTAAAGTTGTACCTTTAGTCTTTATCTTATATATACGATATTATATTGTAGCCTGTAGGTACCTATATAGTGTTAATATAACGTTATACCCCACATGTATATTGTCGCGATTGGGCGATTTTTTTTAGAGGCAAACACTATTCTTGACTCTTAAAAAATATGGGAAGGTTGTAGAATTAAAAGTTATACCTTGCTAATTACTTTTTTTGTTACTAGTTAATTCAATTTATATTTTATATTTTAAAACTGACGTACAATGAAATAAATATAAATATAAAATTGCAAAATATACTACATAGTATGTACATTGTACACAATGACACAACCACACAATACATCATAAATTCATAAGTGATATATATATTATAAGTATTTGTGATTATAAACTTAAATTTATGACATAAAATTTCCAAATAAAAGAAAGAATTTTAATAAGATAAAAAAAACTTCTTAAGTGGAGCTAGAGCGCCAGTGGTCAAGTGGTTAACTATGACTTACATAATTAACAGTATGATACTATGATTCATAAATAGTGCTAAACAAAAATTGTGTGGCTCTATTTTATCCGATTATGTCATCCAGTGTCCAACCTGGTCCCACTCCAGAACCGCACATGTCTCCTTTTTGAGAAGAGGAGTAGTATTATTATTCATTATACATATAGTGATCTGTGATATTGTACATTATATTGTATATTTGTAGAAAAAAAATTTAAGATGGTTTGATTTTTGTATTTAAAACTTTTACACTTATCAACTTCAAAATGCATACATTATAATTTGTAATATAAATTTATATAAGTATTATAGGCAGGTATTGGGTAAACAGAATTTAGGTACTAATAATGTACAACGAGAAAATATAAGTTAGAAAATTAGATTTTTTAACAAATTTTAATGAAATTTTATGATCAATGATTAATCAAAAATTAAAAATAACTCATACCTATGTGATAGTGAAATATAAATTGAGTGGTTGGATATTATAAGTTTTTATTTTGGTTTATTCTTAGCGTAGGGGTTTATATTTTTCTCAAAATAACGACATTTTCTATACCTATATTATTAATTATTAACAAACGCTATTATTAACAATAATATTGGTACCATAATATTGTTATTATTGTTACTTTTTTTTTTTTTTTTTAATTTGCCTTTTATTAAAAAATAAAAATACATTGTTACTTTTTAGAAATATATTTCTAAGAATTTAATTCTGTAAAATGGCTTATTATTATTTATAAAAGAATTTTTCTGAAGTATACAGCGTACTTCGTTCAGAATACAGACTGATTGAAAAAATAAACTTGACTATTTACATGGACATAATTTATAAATATTTTTTACTTTTATAAGAAAGCCTAAATATAATTGATAGCAGTGCGTATTATTTATTTAAAATATTTATTATTTATCGCTATTTAAACTTCCATATAAATTTAATTTATTTTGATTATTTTTTATGGTACCTAATAGCTAATTTTAAAGTCACTATATTATTATAATCCTATCAAGCAACAATTTTACAAAAATAATTAAATTCTAATTATATTCTACAGATAGTTTTTAATATTTTCGTAATTTCCGTTGTTGTCTGACACTCTGACATGTTTGTTATGATTCAACTTTCAATCGTTAATCGTTTTTTGTTACGTTATTTGATATTAATTTTAATCGTTTAACGTTATTAAAACGTTTTGAAGCACTGGTTTTGACAAAATGATAATGGTTATACTTTTTGATCATAATTAAAAAATATTCCTATAATTGTGAATTGTGTATCATAAACAATGTCTATAAAAAAAATAGGTCTCACGATTTCAAAAATGTATTGCGCCACTCTGCCACCAAAGTTTGAACACGTCAATGGAACTATTATAACATATTAAAGCAGGTATTATATAGGTAATAATATATTATTAATATGTACAAAACAGAATCGAATGATAAAATATGAAATTAGCTATATAGCTCTACCTTTATTCTACATAAATATTGCATGATACCCAGACACCTTTAATATGATCTCTGTAGACTATAGTATTAAATAGATATAGATATTGTATTATGAAAATTAACGAAATTTGACCAATCTATGTTTACATATAACACGTAAATATATTATGGATACGAACAATATACATTGACACATCGGTAAAGATAACACGCGCTTGACAATAGTGAATAGGTACATAATATTTTAGTCAATAATAATAACAAATATTCAATAATATTATGCAATATTTTTTTAATGATTGTCACTGCGTAGAAAAATATAATATTAAAGTAAATATAAATACGTAACTATACCTATATATACCCTTATATATTAATTACCACAAATTGGGAGAAGGGTTTGTGACCAAGGGGGACTTTAATTTGTAACCGGCAATAGTGCAATTCAAAAATAGAACAATAACTAATAATATTATCTTCATTTACCTAATACAGTTTTTAAAATATAACTTTTTTGTTTTTATTAGATAAGTACCTACTAATACATATTTTTGAATTTCGTTTATGTGAAACTTAATAATAAATTATAAGTAAGTGATATAATTATATACAATTTAATAGAGCATATAGGTATAAAACGCGTTCAAAAGTTATGGTCTAGGGTCTGGGGAAAATTAATGCATCATATGGGGGACCTTCACATTCATGGTTATATAATTAAAATAATACTCATATTGAATATATATATTATATCCACGTCTTTTTCTTTTTATATACATTTTGTGCGGGTGATTACAACTGCAGACTTCTGCAGTTCCACCGACAAAAATTCTACAGCTTGAGCATATTGCGTATAATCGTCTTTTTATTTATATATCATAATATACAATGATCAATATGGCGTTATATTATAATTCATGTATAAGCAAATAAGCAAAAATACCGTGTCATGGAATAAATTAGCGGCGGCTTTGCGAACTGTGCTCAAGCCGCTCAAGGTACCCCACCAGCCACCACAGTACCACACCCATTAGGTTTAGAAATCGACAAGCAAAAACCATTTCGTGCGCAGCCGCTAAAACACATAACATTATACCATATCTATATAGCTATAACACGAGAATTGAAACAGAACCGCAGCTGTAGCAGCCGTTTTTTTTATTGACGTCATCCTTCTACGTTCTTCTAGAACATTCTATAATACACTGGCCCCTCCATTTCGCGCACACTCACGAACACCTCCTCGTCACCCGCCCAACCTATGCGGCCCATAACCCACTGCTCGTTACCAAGGCATTCGCGACGTCCGTCGTCCACGTCATTTGCGGTCCACACTCAGAAGCCAGCGGTACTATGTTAGTCCGTTTTCCTGCTGATGCACAAAGAACAAATATGGCGGACGGTAAGCGTAATAAACGGAATATTATAATTTTATAGAATTACTTAGTGTATCTATTAACGACGTATTTTGTACATTTTATTCGTATTGAGCACACGCCTTATAAATTTTTCTTACAGAAATGGACGCCCATAATCCGAAAACTACATCCGTCCGTTTATCACTTGGTGCGAGTGCTAGTCACTGGCCTTGGAGCTTTTGCTTTGCCACGCCTGGTGGCTGAACAACGGACTTGATTTTCGTAAGTATAATTTTATTTATTAATATTATAAATTATAATAACTATACGAATATGAATAAAATATAAATTATATTTTAATAACATATTGGTTTGTCATTAATTATTTATCTGTCTTCATATTATAATTGATTTAACATATTAAAATTATTATGACATACGTGCTAAGTACTTTAATATATGTTATAATTAATTAGCTTTATTATTATTATAAATTACTGACAGAAGTGTTCCTAATATTTTTTTAGATTAAATTGCTAACCAAATCGTTTTAGTAGGTACAAAACTATTACCGTATACATCTTTGAATTTTGTTAAAAAATTCATGAGAGTTTATTGCGTGTTTGTATATCTTATGAGAATACTCCTAATTAATAATATTCTTTGTTATTTGTTTTACCCCTACCTTTTCTGAGTATTATTGATTATTAAACTTTCGAGTTTTTGCGTATCAACCGCAGTGCGCCAGCGCCGCACACAAAGGATCCGCCCCCCACCACTATTACACCAGTGTAGGTGATTTGGCAACGTTGCAGTCGGTTAAACGCTTACACCCCCTATCCTTCCGCCTCCTATCCCTCCCTCTTTCTTTTTCCTCTCCACCCGAGGTCGAACAGTTATCGTACTAATAATAATACATTCATACGTGGTATTCGGGTTTTTTACGTTTATTCAGGGCATATTAAAACGATCCTGTGAAATTTTACGTCTTAAAAGCAATTGAACTGATATTCACGATACGTTTGGAATATCGTGGTGATCTTTTTTATGGTGAAATCGGTCACACTCAATGCTTTATTAGAACATGACTTATCTGTTGTCTACGCCTACAATATTTAAACCACAACAACTATAATATGCTCGGTACTATTAACGCTGATACATCTAGTTTTATTTTATCTAATGAATTTAATTTTGTTTAACATAGGTACAAGGTTATAAGCTAATCAATTGAAAAAAACAAGGCCCTGACACTTAATGTAAAACACCATTATAACTCATAAAATAATTGTTATTTTTAATTTAACTTGTATTTTTTTTGATTTTATTTGCTTAATAGGTAGGTGTTCATATTATGAAAAAATATCTTCTTTTATCTGTTATGTGTAATTTTGACTTTGAGTCAGAATGTCTTGATTATTGTTCTATCAAATTTTAGTATTTGCTTTAGGTTTATTATTTTCCAAACAATAACTAAAGACTTCAATAAGAAGTTTTTTCAATTCTAAAAGAATTCAATAATACATTTATGTTTTAAAAATAATCAAATTTATTTAATTAGTACTTATTGTTTAGTATGCTATGTATATTCAACACTATTAGAAAACAATAAATTGAGGGGAATGTAAAAAATTCAAGGACTTTAATCACTCACCAAAGGGAGGGGGGGCTCAAAATTGAGACTCAAGAATTTATGTAGTTGTATTTATAATTGATAAAATTTAAATTAACATAATATGTTTTTATTAATATGTGAATCATTTTTTTTTTTATTCATTTGTTTTGCAATATCAACATATTTTAAATAGTTATATTGCTATAAATTTTCATCTGATACCATTTACAAAAGTAATATTATATTAAAGTAATATAACAAATAATAGTATATAACAAAAATGAATTGTGTATTTAAAAGAATATCATTATTACATTATTAATTCCAAGTTTCTTTTTTAACTTTTGAAAATCGTTCATTGATATTATATCTGTTGAGACCATAATGTACTCAATGAAGATGATTTAATAATTATTATTGATAGTGTATCATAATACTTATCTTAGAAAAATAAATAGTTTAATCCTAAGTGGTGGGGCTAATGCACTCATAGCCCATTCTTTAAACCCACCACTGATAAAATATCTTTAATTACTTAATTTGAGCTTTTTTCTTATTTTACTATGATTTCCCTAGCTCATAATAATAATTAGTTAGTGTTGCATTGTTATTTTATGAACAAATATTAATACTGAGCATGTATTAAAAAAATCTTAGACAGTAAATCAACATTACCTACATTAATACAACAAATTAAACATTATATGATTCAACATAATATACATAATAAAATCGTAAATGTCTTATACCCAAAATACAATAAGAAAATGACTTAAATTACCTATATTGCTTATTCATTCAAAAAATAATAAAATGATTTAAAAAATATTATTAATTTAAAAATTGAATGAATAGAAATAAACAGTAAATAATATATTATAGCTTACTCCTTGTTCTCTTAAAATGTTCTATGACATCATTCATAAATGAATAATTTGTTAATGCATCTAAAAGATAATAAGTTGAAAAATGGTCATTATAATTTGATGACATTTTTTTGTGATTTTGAAAGAAATACTGTTGTGTATGTAATTGGTACTTTTACCACTTTCATCATTATATTTTTTTTTCAAATCTACAGTTACTTTAAGTACACTAAATTAAAACGTTGAAGTGCTTCTAATTTAGATTAATGTTATAAATAGCTGAATAACCATTCCATACTATGTATTTATATTTATTAGTTAATATTTAAAAAAAGTTATTTTTGTTAAGTGATTAATTTCCTAAAAAAATGGTTACATCTTAAAAAATAATAAAAATCTTAAATTTGAGATAACAATATAAATTAAATAGGTATTTTATTTATTAGATATTTGTCCATGGTTCCTCTTTCTCATTTTATAATAATTCCCATTAATTTTGTATTTTATAATAATTGTCTTAGGAACACAATATTTTTACCCTATTATAAACTAGCCTAAAAGAACAACATATATTAAATGTTTTCATGACAAAACTAAAGACAATGTTTAATGAAATCAATTAATTATTTAAATTTTTAAACTATTTAAAGATTAATAACTGAATACATAGTTTGAAATTAATATAAAATTAATAAACTCAATAAATATCCTTGTATAATGGGAAATTCCTTTTGTTATCTACTTAATGTACTGCATACAATTAAATATATAGATGAACAATCTTAAGTTATTAAAAAGAATTTTACAAGTGACTATTTTATAGTTAATATATTATTAAACTAAAAATTGTACAATATTTGTAGGTAATAAAAATTATATAATCCAATTGAAATTGTATTGACCACTTGGGCACATAACACAAGTAAAAAAAGTCTCTTAGGTATCATAGTGACCATAGTTGTTAGGTAGACAAACATTCACAAACTTCTACCATAGTTAACATTTCATTAAAACGTAATTTTAATTTGATTTTTGTATAGAGTTACCAAAATGACTGAATCGTATATTTATATCACAAAAATTTCAGTTTTAGTTTTAATTGTTATTCTTTATATTTATAAAATTAATGTATAGGCAACTAAATATAATTAAGTTTAATTCTTTACTTTCAGTATGATAATTTCAAATGGTATTGAAACCACTTAAAACAGAAAGAAATATCAAAATAGATGTACCAACAATAGTGATCAAAGATCTAAAATGTTGATCATTTGACCATTAAAATGCCAGAAATATTACATGCACTGTAAGGTAATATTTTTAAACATTCAAAATGCATTATAATACCTATTTTCATACAATTATTTGAAAATGTTTTAAACAGCAGTGACAGACTTGAAAATTGATAAAAAACTGTGGTCTCAATTTCTCATTATTTTTTTTTCACTATTAACTCTTGAAAGATCACAAAACTTGATAAATATTCAACTTAAATTATAAGTAAAATATATGAAAAGTAATTTAGTTATATTTAAAATGAGATTAAATAAAATATCAAAAATCATAACTAATCATATTAACACATTCAAGACAGACCGTCATAATCTAAAAGTTACGTTTAAGACGAGTCACGGGTCTAGCGTGTTAAATTTACTATTGAATTTTAAAAATCAATATAAAATTATATACCCATACCATTTTTTTTATTTAACAATTCATCGATAGGGAATAGTGTATCGATTATTTACATGAGATAATTAGATTATTTGCTCCACGTGGAGCGTAACTAGAATTTAATTTGTAACGCCTATTGGCTGTTAATAATGGATGGATTTAAAAACTGCTCAACTCCGATTAGAAAAATAAGCAAAAATCTTCAGTCTATTGTATATAGTTGTATCAAGCGCCTCGCACGTGATTTGTTTCGAACGTGTTAAAGTTCTGGTTGATCCAATATTGCAAGGATAAGTTTACTAAAATATTCATAAATTTATGTCATATTATGAAGTGCTACATTTATAAAAAAATATATAAATTATTGCTTAGTGCCTTGTTAGAGATTAATTTTGGTATAGAAAAGTATAGAAATATTATTCCATATTTAATTCAGTAAATATAAAAATAGTTAATGATTTATAACAAGTTTCTTTACTTTAATAATTTTATATATAATTAATTTTTGGAATATAATTCACATCAATACAAACTTGTTATTGATTGATGTTTGATTAATGTTTTAATTTCAATTTTGCTTGAAAACAAACATAAATAAACTAGTTTATTAATTAGCTTATTTTTGTTACACAGGTGGAATTTGAGTATGTGCATACAGTTCATAATATGGCCATCTATGTTGTAAGTAAGGATCTTATGCTGGATTATAGGTAAGTACTAACGTTACTTTATTTGTATACAAATTTGGATTTTATAAGATACACTATTTTCAGTAAAGGTAGAGGAGTGGGTTTTCATTACACAATTATTTGACCAATTGGATTGGTATATAGTATTGTGAATCCAACATCACGTCATTATTATTATTCAACTGTCATTACACAAACGTTGGAAAACTTATTCTACAGTTAAACCCTGAGTTAGGTTGTTAATTCTAGGGTTTATTAGAAGGTTATTGTTTATTCATCGCCATAGTTATTAGCCATGACTTGACCAGTGTTGAAGATTATAACTACTTCAACGCTTAACTATTTATATGTTGACTAAATCTTCGCTTGTCAAGAGTTTCTAAGGTATTCTTATCAACGAACAACTTAGTTTTAATGAAGCAACATTATAAAATAATTTTATTTTTAGTTCTATGTACATCTAATGTGTTCTAGATTTTCATATATTAGAAGTTGGAGTTTATATATCTAATGGATGGTCTTTAAGATGAAGTGTTAAAAGTTGGAAATGTGTTATAACATTTATACACAGCTGGATATTTTTATATCTATTACTTTGTGTTAGCAAAGAGGTTGGTGGAGTGACTGATGACAACCCCTAATCAACCCCATCTATGTTGCTGTAGACTCAGACATGAAGTTAACTAGTGAAATACAAATTACACTACAAACTATGATTTTGGTTTTTTAGTCTAGAGCTCTATGGGCTTGAAGTTGTCAATTTTTTTTATGTAACATTTTATTTTCAACTCAATTTTAAATCTGTTTGCCTAGTGTTAATCTAACATCAGTGCCTTCGATTTCTTTTCAAACCCTAAATGTATTTGTTTTGAAAATAATAGAAAATAATTTGTAAGCTAACATTACTAGAAAGTAATTAATAAATACACAACTATTGGACTTATTACTATATTATGTATCAATAAATCTATTATGTTGTCAAAAGACATATTTAATATGCTATCTTAGTTCTGTTATCTACCTATCTTAAATTCTAAAACAAATAATATATACCTAATATATTTACGCTATTATCATTGTTGAAATACATGTACTAATAGAATTTAAAATTTATTGATATGAGGAGTTGTATTTGTAAACTTTGTATTATCTTAATACGCATCTATATTTTTTTTACATTAAAATAATCAATTGTTTTATATAAATGTTAAGTATAAATTATATATGGGTTGAATAAATTTTGATATTTTTGAAACCCAGGGTAACAAAAAATGCTTGTCTGTATTTTTTAACATTAAATGTTTCTTATTTAAAATCGATGATTTAATATTATTTCCTTATTATGTTAGAATACCATTTTAATACTATTTCTAAACATATTTTAATGTTATTAATTAAATAGTATTTGTATTTAAAGTTCAATTGTTCAGTCTGGATGGAAAAATCAAAATTGTATCCATTTTTATCAGGTAAATAAAACTGAAAACAAATATCACTGTCAGGTATTTATTTATTTTTTTTTTTTCGTAGTGATCTATAATAATTAAGTAAAAATTATCAATCCTTCATACATGCCTAGTTTTAAAATAATATTTATATCACGTGTTTGAATTACTGCTTAACATTTTTGGTAAAAATATAATAAAGTATTATTTTAACTTACGGATCTTAAAAATCTTTAGTGAATTAATTTTAGTTATTTTTAATACAAATATAAGGTGAATTATTCACAATTGGTTTTCAATTAACGTCTGAGAATTAACTTTGCTTCCACCATAAAATGGCTCCTACTAAAAATATCTAACATGTGAAGTGTATACATTATTTTATGAACATACAATTATTATAATATCTAATTAATGATTATTTGAACCTTGTGTACCTACTAAATTTATGTTACCTTGGCATTTACTGTACGTTATAATATGTAGTTAATGAAAATACAATTTCTGATATTGATGCAAACATTTTGTTCAAGAGCTTTAATTTCTAAGAACCAATGACGTATGACACATTTTTAAGTTGTCAGACTTAGTAATGAGATAAATTGATATGTATTATAAATAAACGTTTTCATAAATTAATACAATAATTAACTCTATCTAATGTATTCACTTATTTAAGGAATAAGGTAGGGATTTTTATAATTATATGAATGTTTATAGTATAATAACTTCAATTATTATATATTAGTAAATTTAATTGGTTATTAGTTATCATAACAACGTATGAAGCTTTTTTTCCCCTATCAATCGTTAGAGTGAAACAATGTTTTTGAGGTTGATAATTAATCTTTAAAAAAAATATTAAGCTTATTATGGTATTGCTAAGGTTTGTAATTTTAAATATGATGTTTAATTTGTTTAGTAGGTATTGGGTGTTTTTAAGCATTGGTTAACATGCATGTATTATTATTATTTGGAAGGACTTTGTTTTTAAATGGTGAATGTATTTCATTTAAATATGATATGAAGTTTCTCTTTTACAAATAAATATTGAAATATATAATTGAAAAGTTGTTACCAGACTTGGGTATCTAATATTCCTTATTTATTGTTGATAATGTGTATGAATAATTTACATTTTATGTATAGTAGTTAGTAGTTATGACTACTAATAGACAATCAATTATTGATGTATTTGTTAGTTAATACAATAATCAAAAAAAAAAGAATGTAGGATAAGGAATAATTATTTTATTAATGCGTCGCTTATTATAGAGATTAAATTGATCTTTTGAATTAATGGTATATCTTCTGTTTATATTGTGGTGTCAATGAAATAAGATTATAATTGTTGCAGTAGACTGAATTTGTTCATTATATATATTTGATTGAATTGAAAATATTTACCTTTCATTTGAATATTAGAAGCTAATAATTAAAATGTATTTGATAATAATAAATAACATATTATAACAAACTTGAAATAACTTCTAGTTTTATTGTTTTAATTTTTCACTAAAGGCTATATTATTTAATTGATTAATTATTACTTAATAATATAACTATTTAAAATTAAAAATAATATGTATGCACTTTATGTTATAATAGTTACTTTTGACATTTTGACATTTTGCCAGTAAATTTTTGTTGGTTGATTATTGAGTTTAAAATAGGTATATTTAATTGTTGAGAGTTCCTTTTGATAATCATTAAGATAATTCATTATTCAAATATAGATGACAATACACATACTAATATTGTATGATAATAATTTTGTATTAATACATTTTTTTTTTATGAGGTAGATAGAATATTGTTTTACACATACTAATCTAGTGATAACTGATTAGTGTGTTGTTAAAACAAAAGATTATTTATAACACACTTTTATATTTTTGACTTTTTTTTAGGCAGGAAAAATGAAACTTAAATCATTGTATATGGTTTAAAGTTAAGGATTAAACATTAGTCAAATATAGTAGCTACTTTAGCCTTATTACCTACCTCATACACAATTTAAAATATGTAGCCTTTTAGATACCTACTTAAATTTTAGTTGTAAACAAATATATTTTTTAAGATCAAGGTGACCATTTATATATAATATACATCAATTTAAATTATGATTTATCTTGGAAGATTATTTTATAATTGGAACCCAACATTAAAGTACCTATTTGAATTCTATATTTGACTTATAACTTGTTTTATGTTTTAATTTTAATTTAGAGTGTTGTGCTTGAAAGATAGTTTGTATGACTTCATATGACTTTTAACATTTTTTTTAAAATATTGACCAAGTTATGAAACAAATATGTTTTTTTATTAAATTTAATGGGAATTCAGGTTCATACCTTAAATTTTTTTTAACATTCCAGTTAAATATTATAATCTAGCTAAATGTATATTTTTGTAATTATATTTTATTAACAGTTAATACTATTTTTAGCTTTAACAGCTTTATATAAAATTCATGATAAATTTACATATTTCTAGAACTTTGTTTATTTTTCTAGAACTAAATTTTAATTATTATCTTATAAATATAAATTATTTTGTAATAGTATGGATTTTTTATGCATTAAAAATAGATGTTGATATTATAATATAATTTAGGAAGTACTTAATGTTGTAATAAACAGAAATATATTATGTATGTTAAAAAAGAGTAGGTGTCTCATAAACTGAATTATATACATTTAGAATTCTAAGAAAATAAGATAAAGTATAGAAGTTGACCTCATAAAATCCTCGTGAGAAGTGTGATAAAATCCCATAACATTTATTTTAGGCGCTGAGTAAAAATAATGTGTAGCAAAGTATTGACTCAAGTAAAAATCTAAAGTTTAGTTCTGAAATAAATAAGAAAACATAAAATAACCTATATAGAACTAAAAAATAATTAATTTTGTGATATCTAATCGTTGAGGACGTTCTAGTTTGGTGGTTTTTATCCGTTATTATTTTTAAGTAAAGATTATTTAAGTAATTAAGTACTAAAAATAACTGAATAATAATGCCTATATTATTTCTATTTAAAGCAATTTGTTTACTTATTTGGTACGGTTTTATTTGTATATTTTGTACAGTTAGACTTAAGTGATTTAAATTGTAATTCTTGAATTATTTAAACAATGAAAATTCTATTTGATTTATAAAAAAAAAAATTATCAAAAGATCTAATAATCAGTGCCTTAATAGTAAATATTCATTCAAGTTATAAAAATGTATACATTATAAAAGTGGTATCTTGTATACCTGTGTAAGAGAAGTTTTTTATGTTAATATCATGTTTATGCATTAAGCATTACTGAACAAAATAAAAACTAACTGTGGATTAACTGAACCATTCCTTGAAATAATTAATTTTTGATGACAAACAGTAAAAAGATACCTATAATTTGTCACTGATTTTATTTATTTGAAAAATTAATAATAAACATTTCAATTTTTAATTTAAATCTATCAATTACCAATTACAATGTTTTTAAGGGATTTCGACAATTGATTTTATTTTAACTTGTTTGGTATTATATTTCAACCACAAGTTGTAAACATTTCTTAAACATAAGTGTAAATTATTTCTTTTATAAATTAACTATTATATAGTTCATGTAGGTGTATACAATAATGTTACTATTTAAAGATCATTTAAAATCCTTTTTTCTATTTGTTAGAATATAGTTAGATACGTTTTTAAGGTTAATAATTTATTCATAGAATATAAAGAAACAGGAATAGGTTTATTAAACAAATATAGATGTAAAACTAATGATGCAATGCATTTTGTTAGGTAGGTATCTACAAATATTGTTTTTCACAATGAAAAATATTGCCTTTTATTAAATAGAGAATTTTTTATTCTAAATATCTATGAACTAAATATTTAAATTTAAATATGAAAAATGTATGATATATAATTTACTACAAAATAGACAACCATAGACTAACAGTATTATACTATTATGCATCAATTTTGTGGTGTTAGATATGTTTGCATCTTTAATTAATACATTTACATAGTGTACATATATGCGAGATGTAAATACAGTTTTTTTTCAATTTAACTGTTACGTATATCTTATTCTTTACATATTAAAGAATTGATTAATCAAGATTATGATACATTAGTTTAATAAAATATTGTATTCCCTTTTTATGTTTCTCAATTTCAACGGATTTCAATAATATGCACTCAGTATAATTTTATATACATCTTGATTACTTGATTATAAATAATAATATAGTATTATAATATAACATACATATATATTATTTCTATAAGAACTATTAAAAAAAATAATATTTTTGTACTTCTTTTTATTTAATAAAATATTTACATCCCAGATCAAAATATTAGTTGGAAGTTTATTTATAATTTATTATGCATACCTAATCAATAATAGTAGGTGGTGTTGTAGCAGTAAATGTAATGGTTGCATTAATAATGAATTGTGTTTGCAAGAGCTTAATTATATATTATTGTTCTATAAGGTGAATAAATTAGTTATGTAGTAAAAAAATTAATAAACTATATCAAATAACTTATGGTACTTAAATAAAATGTGGTATCCATTATATTTAACATGATTTATTTTTTCTCCATAGTTCAGATTTAATGATATATTTTACTGATTCTTATATTTTTTAGGCACTTTTTTTTTATATAGGTATTTATGTAACATGTAATTTGATTTTCATAATAAAAGTATAAATTAATGAATATTGAATATAGTAAAAAGAAATTGTGATTTATATTGGAATCGTAATTCTTAAAGTTTGGAAGTATGTTTAATTTTAAAATATTGGGTATGCAACACATCAGAATATACTTCAATTAAAAAATTTAATTATTTAACCTAATTACCTAAACTAGTTACTCGAGTCTTGAGTCTTGTATTAAGAATTTTATAACAAATATTGATGAAGGTAGAATACCTAACAAATAGATATTCTTTATAAATATTTAGAAGATGAAAATCAATTATATTTTGATTAGAGGTGTCAGAGGTGTATTGGTTTTATAATATGTTTTTAAATTTTTTTAGTCATTTTCATCAGGTGTTGGAAATATAAAAATTCTTTAATTTTCAATTTTGAGTGTGGTTTCTGATAGCAAATTTGATTCAGTTGATACTTAGCGGTGAAATTTGTAGTAATTCTTGATTTCGAAAAGCAAATAATATTAGAAAAAAAACTAAAATATTTGTTATTATTTTATTATTATTTTAATAGCATTTGATCAAAACGAATAGTTGTATGTTATTAGTTTAAAATAAAAACAAGATAACAATAATAAGTAATATAATGATAATTCACAGATATATAACAGACATAACTTTAAAAAAATAAGTATGTAATATTTTGTAAACCTATTGGAAATCAAAATAGTGTTTTCCATCATGAAATAAAACTTTCTAAAATATCTAGTATGTACTATAATTGTATTATATAACTCATTAAGTTTTTTGTAGTTGATATCTAGTTATTATATTCTTTAAGGGTGTGAATTGTTCCAACCTCCATAAAAAGTAGGATCATTAATATAAATCCAGAAAATTTATTGAACCTTACTTTTTATCATCTGGATACATAGGTCGTTTATCAGTTTTATATCTTGTTCTAGACATTGGAGTAATTAAAGAACAAGCTTTATTTTACCCATATTTATTGTTGATTGTTTTAATTTTTTTGGTTGATTGAAATGAGTTATTGTTTGACAAATAAATTTATTACATACTTAATATTTTATTAGCTTTATTTGTACTTAATTGGGGTATATTAATATTTATTCCAATTAGAAAATAATTTTTAGAATTTAGATATTAATTTCAACTTTAATTGTTTCTGGGATAGGTACCTAAGTCATAGGATTTCTTATCATAGTTTTGCAATAACATTTACATTTTATAACAGTATAAAAACTATTTATATAAATAATTTACAAATCTATTAAATTAATAAAAATTAATAAATTTTAGGTTTCGAATGTACAACTAGATGTTAAAATAGGAATAGGTTACATACTATTATTAAATAAAGGGAGTATATTTTTGTTTTTTAACATATATTTGAATATTATTAATATTAACAAAATAAAACCTATAAACATAGATAACTAGTTAAACATAAGTTTTTGAGTATTATATTTGTATTTTATTGTGTATAAAAACAAAATGCATTGGCTAAATACATAAAAATATGCTTGGTTTTTAAAATTAGTTGTTTAATTTTAATATATAGTTAATCTAGGCGTTTAAAAGGATATACATACCTAATGAAAATAAAATGTGACTATATATTGAATAGCCTGTCAGTAACCATTAAGCTAACACACAACTAGGTAGTGTTAATTTGAATTTTAATCTTATTGTCTATTGTTAAATGAATATAATTTTTATTCATTTTATAGGTATTTTAGAATATCAGCAGATTATATATATATATTACTAAGTAGGTGTAGATTACAGAAACAGAATTGTTATATTGAAATATTTTGTAACTATTGTATCAAAAATCAATATGTTCTGTATTTAAAATATAGGTAATAAGTATTATATAATATAATTGTTTTGTAGAACATTTTTATATCGAGTTGAGTTAATATGTAAGTATATACATATTCTGATCAGTATATTGTATTAGAGAATGTAATTTTATGTTATTACTTATTTATTGGTATCCAATGATTTTTGAATTTCTAATATGGTTTTTACTGGCATTTGGGTATTATAGATTTTGTGAGTTAAGTACTATATAATTCCTAGTAGTTACTATTTATTTTTGGATCTTTTTATACCTAGTTCATTGTTGTTTTATTTGATATATAGTATCTATATTCAAAGGAGGTATGGTAAGCAAATTCAATAAGTGCTTAACAAATGGCTAGGTATTGAAATACCACTGTAAATTTATAATAATACATGTACATAATTTTTAATAATTATTCACCACCAACAAATTAATACTAATATATTGTAACTTGGATTTTCACCAAATTAATTTATAATTAAATCATAATCCAACTTCACCAAAATATGTTCAATTGCCATCAAACATAAAAGACTCTTAAATGGTCAATTATTAACCTTTTTTTTCAATTAAAAAATTTAGAGTTT
The DNA here is from genome assembly GCF_037042655.1 of Diuraphis noxia. Taxonomy (NCBI): domain Eukaryota; kingdom Metazoa; phylum Arthropoda; class Insecta; order Hemiptera; family Aphididae; genus Diuraphis; species Diuraphis noxia. The sequence goes on from NW_028301711.1 coordinate 30,359,184, forward strand.
TGATTTAAAGATGTACAGATTACAATAATTTGGTAACAATTTTTTTTTTTATGTATAGCTTTCTACTGACCAGGTCCCCAGGCCATAAGTTGGTCTGGATCTTGAATCTTCTGAAAATATCCCATTTCCAGACTTTCCACTCTGTCCCTGCCTATATTTAATTACTAATTTCTATAGTACCTATGTCTGTTTTTCTGTAGGTATTCATTTTAACTTAAAATTTGCACAAAATACCTAATGCAAGGTACTATATAAAAATTGTTATGAGTTGATACTTACATGTTAAATATACTACAATACAAAATATATACTGCTTAAGTTTTAATTACAATGTTTCAAAACAATAGTTCAGTAAGCTGTTATGATTTTATTTACAAACAAAATATAATATTGTAAACGACCTTACTCGTGTATACACATAGAGTAGGCAGGTAGGTACTTTTGATTTGTTTGACGTTCTTTTTGTAATTCGCTGTATTGTAGGTTGCCTATATTAGGATCCACCTAATGTTCTAATTCTTAAATACTAAAAACCTAGGTATCAAGTGTTTCAAATTTATCTTGTTAGAAACGAAGTTTTAAAATTTTTTTCCTACCGTCACGTTTACGAAGCATATGGTTATGGTTACCCTCTATATAAATGGAGGACAAGCGTCCTCGAAGGCTAATTGCCTGCATCGTGGGCAGTGGAGCCTTGTTGATGTAGGTACAGTACGTTTTTCATAGTTTAAATGCCAAAAATATTATGTTTTGATTGCCTGTAATATAATAGTATACTATTTAAAACCCTAATTGGCTTATTAACGTTTTTCTAGTTTGGAGTCGTTGATATAATTAAAAGTTTATATTATATTACGTCATAATGTTAACTGAAATAAGTTGTTATCCTTTTATTATGTAAGGTGCCTATATAATATCTACTATCTAAGTAGGTGCTAATGTACTATATCTTTATAGGTAATGACTACTAACCGTTCAGTTGATTAGGTTGTTTGGTAAATAGTATAAAAATTAGGTAGATGATAAACCGTTCTTCTATTTCATTATATAGATAGTTACTATGCTTATTACACCATATACTATATAGGTATAAATGTTATGAAGTTTATAAATTAATATTTTTATTAAAAACATCACGAAAAATGCAATTGTTAATAATAGGTGTCTAGTACATATTATAGACTATAGTGGTATATATTTTTAATATTTGTAAATATATTGAATAAATTATAACTTAAAAATTAAATTTGTTATAATATATGAGAAGACAGTAGGTAAAAACGTATCGGTACTAATATAGGTACACGAGTACTTGGTAAAATGTTTCTTGTTGAAACATGTTAATTTTCTCATAATGATATATGCATTAGTTAATAGTTTATCTTCTACTAAATGTCTAACATGATTTATTAAACAATTACCCAACAGTTTTAAACAAATCATTTCTTTGTTAAATATATAACACCAATATATAATAGTCTCTAGTTTTAGAAAAAACATAAATAGTGCTTCAGTATTTAAGTTGGGTCAGCTCATTTATTTTACATTTTACTTTTAATCCTCTTAAACCAACAATAAGTTAATTAAATTGTGTGTATTGGACATAGGTGTATAAAATTATAACAAAAAGTAACCTAAAAACTGTATTGGAATATAAAATTTCAGTTAGAAAGCTAAACATTTTCATCACAACAAAATTTTTTTTTAATTTTTTTTTTTATAATAGCATTTATTAATAACCTGTCTCCTTAGCTTTTTAATATCTGATTTAGAAACCGTTCAATTAAAAATATTGTTAAACTTTGCATTTTCTTTGTTATTTTTAAAAGCAACATGATTACAATTTTTCTCTCTTAAGCATTTCAATACATTTCATTAAACTAATCATAAAACTGGAATTATGTGATGCTATGTTGGCAAAGTTAATGACAGTATTTTTACCACTATTTCCTACAATAATATAAACTCAATATTTAATAGTAATCAATAACTTGTTCATTGCATTTTGAAAGTAAATCTATTCCATCTGCATTGTAATATATTTAAAAAAATATAAAAACACTCAACAATAGGCATAAGTTGATAATATTAGAATATCTAAGAATCAAATCATGAGACTCTAGGCAGTTGCTCATGTTTTTTTTTATGTGACATTTTGAATAAAAATTAATATTAATAACGTACAATTCGCACACGGTCGTATTCTCTCAATACACGAATGGGAACTGATTACTTGATTAGGTATATAATATTAACTTGTCCACACACTTCTAGTAATCTAGTGTCCCACTCTATTACAACATATAAATTATATTTTATAATAATAAAGATAAGATAACAATACATTGTTGTGAAATATATATTATTAATATGTGCAATTTATTGTATTTTACTTAAAAATCTATAAATCTATATGGACAAATGAAAATTTTTTGAGTGCCATCGATAATCTCATCCCTGAGTAACTATTATTAAGTAAAGGAATTGAAAAAATAAACTATAAACACCCTTTAAATTTGGTATAACATTTTATTAAAAACAGTCCAATATATTATATAATTTTGATAGTTAATCAGATTATACCTTCACAAAATTCATATTGAAAAAAGACCTTTCAGCTCTATGCAACTTTTCATATTTTTTGTTCAGAATACTATGAATATTAAAAATAAATTAGCCAAATCGGTCTAGCCCTTCTCAATTGATACGGTTAACTACAACAAATAGCTTTTCATTTATATTACCTATAGAAAGAATACAATTATTATTTTTATTTTGCCTCATTAAAAAGTAGATTATCACTACTAACAACCAGCTATTATTTTTATGTAAAATGTATAGACAATATACTATTCATGTTTTCATTCAGTATTTTATTCTTGTGTTCCATTATTATTTTGTTTATCAATAATTATCATCTTTGGTGGTTATAATTAATCTAAAACTAATTAGGTACAAAATGTTTACAACATACAATTGTATAGGTAATTGCTATCATTTGATTATACCTAAACATAATCTGTAGTTCACTTATTATTGTTTTTTGAATATAATATTATAAATATTTAAAAATAATTAATGGGGTTAAATTAAATTGCTTTAAAATTGTGGTAGATTTCATCAAATTAAAATTGATTTGAACATAATTCTGTTTATTGGTAAATTATGGTAATTGGTTTATAGGCAGGTATATGTAGATTTTACTAATTGTGATTTTTATTTTTGTAGAACTTAAGTTAACTCTGCTGACAAGCTAGTAAGTAGATAGGCAGGAGTAAGTAGTTAGGCATTAAAAAGTGTATAAGTGTCTATATTTTATTATGTTGAAAACCTGTAACTGATAATCTGTTATTCTGTTTGATGTGGTGTGGTGTGGTGTGGTATTGATATTTAAATATTATTGAATAGAGGTTCAAAATTTTCGAATCCAGAGAGATTAGCTTTAATATAGGTTCTTTTCGTTGAACTCAGTTTAATAACACTATTAGGCATAGGCAAAATGCAGATGTTGAGTATATCTACTGGATCTGTAACGTGTTTTTGGCCAAAGTGTATATTTCTGAAATATTTTTAGATTTTTTATCAGAGAAGTATCTTGTATGATTTATTTTTTGAACCCCTAGTTTTATCAGGGCTAATAGGTACCTTAGTGGTTTAATCTTCAGATTGTTTATTTTTTTATGTTTTAAATTTGGTATCTATGTGCTATGTACTAATTATTAAAATTAGTTTGACTTACTAAGTAGGTATCTATTGCTAGTATCTATTGCTAGTATTAATTGTTTCTTTTCTGTGCACTTTTAAATCAGTGTTAAATTGACATAATAAAAAATAAAAAAAATAAAATGATATTCACGTCTGTTTGAGTAAATGACTGATTTTAGCAAATGGTATTAAGTGTTAGAGTCAATTAATATTTATTTATGTTCAATTTTAAGGATATGGTTGTTTTTATGGTATTTACATTTTTTTCTCTTCAATTGTGATGTTTATTCCTAAAAAATATTTTACATAGAGGTTTATTATATATTCTTATCCAGTGATATATGCATGTAGTCTTGTATATTGTACAAAGGTAATTAACTTTTTAATGTTGAATCGGTTTTGAATAAATGTTAATAGTATAAACTATTAGTTTTTAATTTTAATAATATAATTTAAACACTTTCTTTGTGTAATAAATTATTTGAGACAAAATCAAATTTTACCTTTTACCTATCTGCATTACTTATCTTCAGGCTATTGTATATGTAGGTAGAACTGTGGAAGGTACCACACAAATTTCAGTTTACATGAAACAGTTTGTTAAGAACTATAGTGGCTTTTAATAAAAAAAATTAGCCATTATACGCTTGATAATTAAGAATAATGCATCAATTGTTTGTGTTTATTAATTATTTTACTTAGATGAATGATTAATCTACTTTATTATGTAATCATTAAAGTGTATGAAATATATAATATACCTAATAGATTCTGAATATAGGAGATAGTTGTTACTTTTTATAAAATGTTATTGTTTATAAAAATATATTTAGTGAATACATAAAATTCTAAGTTAATAGTTACAAAATAAAAGAATATTATTCTTTCACTATTTATTTTATTTCTTGTGAGTTCCCTTGAAATGAATGTTCAAAAAATCATGATAAATTAATAATAATGACTATTATGTATATTTTATTGTTTTAGTATTTCTACCATGCTATAGAAAAACAAGTGTAGTAAACATTAAAATTAGCTGTAATATTTTTATTATGTATTTAAATGACAAAATATATATTGTTATTTGTGTCTTAAAATTAATTATTAACAATTATCAAATAGTTTTATTTTTACATAGGACTGCCACAGTAAATGTAGATATAAAATTAATGTTATATTAGGACTCATACACATACTATATTGTATACATTATAATGCATTGTGACCGGGTACAGTTAATAGGTTAAAAATATGTTGAACATTTTATATAAGATAGTTATGTCAGATGTTAAGTCAGAAAACATATAAATGATAATCTGCATTATTTAAGTAGGTATATTTAAAATTTATTCAATCATTTGAACTTCCATCATCAACTTCCAACTAGTATTGGTATTTTTATCTGATCTTCATCAGCCATCGCCTATCAAGTTAATGATATTTTCAAAAGAATTTAAACATATGCCATTGTTTCACTGAAATCACATGAATGCATAATACTAATTGTAATAATTTATATAAAGTTAATGTTAAAAAAAATAGTTGTTAACTATCTATAATAAACTAATTACAAATGCACTTGTTGTGTTATGCTTTAGGATATAGATTAAGTGCTGCTTTTGATGATGTTTCATTATCTTGAGATAAATGGAGTTCTTCTTGAAAGTGTCAACAATAGATTTATATATATATTAAGAAACTGAATCATTCAATTATTGTATTCGACCCATCAAGTTTTACATATAGATGTCACTTTAGTTTATTTTGTTTCGGAAATAAATTCTTTAATTTTATTTTTAAATAATTCAGTTCTTATAGCAGAAATCATAATGCAATTTTCTAGTTACTAATTTAATTATTCTAATACAATTATGAATGTAATGGATATTTGAAGAATGAGCCAGTGCTAAATTTAAAGAATGTGCGCTACAATGAATGTTAAGGGCTGCATGGTGTTTTTACGTATAGATTGTATGTCTTTGATATTTCCACTCGTAGATGCTGAATCACCATATCCCTATTCTAACGTGTATTGACTAGTGATCCAACCTTATCACCAAGCCTTCTTAAATTTTTAAAAATTATTATTTCTAAATTTTATCTTGTAGAATATACTGGTATAAATTGTAAAATTACAGTTTCAACTATCGGTATTAATCTTTTGTGATTTAAACTTTTTGTGCTGCACGCAGAGTCTAATTTTTGTGCAATATTTTGATGATTTTTCGAATGGATAGCTATACCAATTTCCTTTTTGTAAAACATTAGTTCTATGAAAATATTTTTTAGAATGTTCTCTTAATACTTCAATAGCATGTTTCCAATTGTTAAAAATGTTTACTTATTAAAGAGGAAAGTTTTGATTATTGCCATTGTCTCCAAGTTCCTGACGAATAATACACAGTATTTACTTGCTGCACCACCATTATTAATTGTTGAGTAAACAAGCCATGGAAAATGTTTGAACCAGCTAAATTGAAATTCTTTTTTTCTGAAATTGTGGTTTTTAAAAATACACAGTAGTTAAGATATAGTATATTATAATCTAAATGGCATATTACTCTGTTTTAAACAATATTAAGAATCAAACTAACATTTATATATTTCAGAGCATGACACTTTTGCTTTAAAATATTTAATATATAAATACTGATATCTTAAATCACATTTAATTCATCATAATTAATAATTAGTATATTGAAAACCATTTTATTGAGATTTTTATATAACAGCATAATACCTATGACCTATGTTTATATGATGGAAGGTTGATGGTCTGAGAATGAAGGCTACTGATTAAAATTTATTTACCTATAACATATTGTGCATTCATTATTCAGAGTTAACATATTAAACCTACAGACGATAAGCTTTATAGGTGAAAAATACTTTTTGTGTCGTAATAAGTTATAAGACTTGGTTAGGTCCACCTCCTTCTAATACGAACTTATAATTTAGAAACCATATACCTAGCTGTAATAGTTTTTTTTTTTTAAATTTAAGTGTTAAATTTGGTAAATAAAAGGCTTAAGTAGAACTATACTATACTTGTTGGAAATTATTTTTGCTTGTTGTAAATTAAAGCTTTTTAGGTATTACAAAGTTTGAACCATCAGACTATTAAAATATTTGAAATTTTACTTTGCATTATTTTATGTTTTCAGTTAAATGCAATTAGCTATTATAATATTTTATAATACTAAATTATAAAATAATTTTCAAATATTTATAAATATAGACCAATTATTGTGTTTCCATCCTGGTATGTTTTTAGTATTTTTATTATCATCATAGAACTTAACTAAAGTAAAACAAAGATTATTTAAAAGAACTAAATCAATAATTTTTTTCTCAGATTGTGCATAATATGCATATTATATATAATGTATTCTACTTGTGAGAAACAAAATAATAAATTATGTTTTTGTTTTATTAATTTAAGCCTTAAACAATTCATGAGTCATTACCTGCCTAATCACATTTATAATCAAAAGGATATGCTTAAACATAAGTTACTACTATTGTTATTATGAATTATAATAAAATCTAGATCTATAATATTTGATTAATTGATATATATATTGTTAAACTTTGATAATTGTACTAAGTATCTGATAAATATTGTCTTACATTTAATCTTCTATGTGGCTATTATATAAAATGTATTGAAAACCCTAAAAAAAGCTAAAAAAGCTATTAAAAAACTTTCATTTAGAAGTTGTAGTTTTGACCAATTGAATTTTGATTAAATTATTAATTTTTAAATAATTACTTAATAATAATTCAATATTCTAATTATATATTTAAAAAGTTATTAAAATTAAAATTTAGAATTATTATCTTTACTGAAATTTTCTGTCTGATTCTAATCAACAGAAATGGCTTAAATTGGCATTTAGATTAAAAATCGAAACACAATTTTGTTTTTTTTTTTTATGCTATTAGAATATATTGAATAATTTTATTTTTATTTTCACTGTTGATAAAATAAAATATAGGTAGTACCTACATGTAAATTAAAACTTATACTTAGTGACTAAATATAATTGTTCAGTAGGTACCTACTCTTTTTATAAAATATATGAGTTTTGTATTTATGATTATTATCTTTACAATTATGTACTTACAATAGGCATTTAATTCAAATATGACATAATAATATAAATCAGAATAATATGATTAAATTTTAATAACTACATGAATATTAAATATTAATGTTGAAAAATGTGTAATAATTACATTAATATCTGTTGTATCACTCTAAAGTTGTAATTCTTGATTATTTGAATTTATTTTACTTTTTTAATTACCTTGAGGTGTAAAGTTTTTGCTTAATTTGTATGTGTGAATGAGTATTTGAATTGTATATATTGATGGGGACACTTCTACTTTCTTAATCAATTTATATTTCCATTTGACATATGATTTTGCTTGTTATATTAAAAATACAATTTGTCATATTATAAGATTTAACATGATAAAAACTATTGTATAAATTTCAAAGTATGTACATTTAATTGTACATTTTTGTTTTGAATTATGGAACTCTATATATTTATGAAAACCGGCTAATACATTTGTGGTAGCTTATATTGCTTATAAGATCATGATATTGAATCACATATCCTAATAATGTTTAAACTTTTCATATATCTCTGACAGTTGATGATTAGCTTTAATAAGCTAAGAAATATGCACACAAAATGCTTTTAAAGGTCTAAGGAAATGCGCTTAAATTTAATATGCCTATCAAAATAATACTGCATTTAAACAGGAGCCTAGAATTGTCTTAGGTCTATATTTATTTGACAGAAAAAAGTAATAAATGATACATGTATAATGATTATAATAATAATTATAATTAGAACAAAATTGTTAACTATGAACTATTTAATGACTAAATTAGAATCAATGAGTTAAAGTTTAAAGTTTAGTAAATATTAACTCTTCAGTAAAATAACATAGGTACAGGTACCCTTATTAATAGGTACTCATCTAAGTTGTATTTAGCTACTATTCATACACCATGTTCTCTAAAAACGTTTTCATATTAACAACTGTATTCACTAATTGTAAAAAACTTGTACTTTTGAATATATAGCGTATTACGGGACTCTAAAAAGCTTAATATCAAAATTTTTTCTACTAATTTCTAAGTGTAACATTTAGTTTAATCTGTTGGGTGGCACTACTAGATGTTCAGTGTTTACAAACATCCATTTTTTTATTGTAATTTTTTGTTCCAAACTTGTATAAATTGTAATTATCAATTAATTATTCTTATAATTATTTTATATTATAATATTTTAATAATAATAATGATAAAAATAATATTAATTACTTAGGTATATCTATATTAGAATATAGGTTACAACAGCGTTTCCCAAAGTGTGTTCCGCGGAACCCTAGGGTTCCGTGGGACTATCTCAAGGGTTCCGTCAAATGTATGTGATGTCTGAAACATTTTTTGTAGTACTGTTTTTTTTTAGAAAAAATGGGGTTGAGTTGAAAGTAAAGACACATTAGGGTACCTCAAAACACAAACTATTTCCTAAGGGTTCCGTGATCTTAAAAGTTTGGGAACCGCTGGGTTACAATCTTAAATTCTGTGATAAAATATTAATTATATTCTTTGTTGATGGCATAATTTCAGTAATATACATATACTCATATACATTTATATTATATAATAGTTATATAGGTACTATACTATGCTGACACTTAAAATGTGTGTATGTTTTAGATTTCTCATAGTAGTCATTAAGCATTTATATTTTATATATACATTACTAATAGGTTAATAGGTATAATATAAACATTAAATGGTATTGAAATGAGCTTAAAAATACTTTTTAAAAATATATTAAGTAGGTTAGGTTACCTATTTTTTTATATTGTTAAATGTTTATGCACTTATAGCAAATTTAAATATTTTGAATATTATACCTACACTACACTAAATACATAATTTTATTATAATCATTAAAATGTGTATTGATAAATAAAAATATATTACATTCTTTTAATTTAATTAATCACATTTTTTGTAAGTAATTTGGTATTTTTTTTTTTTTTTTATTGATCAAAAGGACATCGGCGACAACGGCCATTAGTCTTAAACTTTACATTATTGATTACATTTTTTGGTATTTTAAATATGATAATTTTAAATTAAGTCGTACAATTCATATTTTCTTAAAAAAGACAAAATTTTGAATGTGGAGTCTGCATTTGGACCGAGGGCTGCATCTAAGGTGGTTGGGATGTTCAGCTGATCGAGTGCGTCTGTGTATTGTCGGCATTCTGTGAGGATATGATGAACTGTTAGTTCGGTGCCACATGTTGTGCAGATAGGTTTTTCGTCTTTTGTCATGAGGTAGCCGTGGGTTAGCCGAGTATGCCCGATACGAAGTCTGTTAATGATAACTCTTTCTCTTCGTTTTGTGAGGAGATTGGGCCAACTGAATATGGTGTTTTTGATTTTTCTCAATTTAGTGGCTTGTCCGAACCAGTGTGCTTGCCATTTTATTTTAGTTAGTTCTTTAATTTGGTTTTTAGTGTCATCGAATGTAGTAATATTTAATAAGGGTATATCAGTGTGATCTGCTGCTTTCTTGGCTTCTTGATCTGCCTTTTCATTGCCCTCTATGTTGCTGTGCCCCGGGATCCATACTAGTGAAATTTTGATTCCTGTCTGATATGCTAGGCTAGTTTTTTGAAGTATAAGTTTTGCTATATCTGTAGCGTTGTAGGGGTTTTTGAGGCTCATGAGTGAGGAAAGTGAGTCGGACAGGATTAAATTGCTTTTGTGGGGGTTTCCATGATCGTGATTAAGTAATATGTGGTCTACTGTTTTGAGTATTGCTATGGCTTCTGCCGTGTATATAGAACAGCTTTCGGGGAGTTTGAATCTGATGGAGAGGTCATGGTTAGTAATTGCGATTCCCACGCCCTTTCTAGATTTAGAAGCGTCAGTGTAATAATAATTTGCATTTTTATGATCTTGGAGAATTTCGTTTAAGTGATTTTTGTAAATCGTAGAGGGAGTGAGCTCTTTTTTGAATTTAGTTAAATCCAGGTTTATATCAATATTGAAGGCCCATGGGGGGAATCTGAGGGGTTGAACTTTCGTTATCGCGTTGAATTCTATACCATGGACTTTAGCGTAATCGGTAATTTCTGAAATGCATTTGTTTGCTGGATTGCCAGAGTTTCTTGTGATGCTGGCAGCGTAGAGTAGTGATTTTTCTAAATGTCTAAGCTCAGTAGGGGGTTCAAGTGCTAGGTTACGAATGCTTTCTATGGGACTAGATCGGAAAGCTCCAATGGCGAATCTTAAGCTGGAGTTTATAGTAGAGTCTATTATTCTTTTGTGGTGAGATTTGGCTGATTGATAGATTGTTGCACCGTAATCCATTTTTGCTCTGATGAGCTGTCTGTGAATTTTTATGAGTGTTTCTTCGTCTCCTCCCCATGTGGTGTGGCTTATCATTTTCATGATGTTCAGATTTCTTGACAATGATATCTTGAGTTGTTTAAGGTGATGTAACCAGTTGATTTTTTTGTCGAAATAAACTCCGAGTATTTTAATTGTGTTTACGTTTGGGATGAGGATGTCATTTAACTGGACGTTGATGTGCTTTTGGCCTCTTTTGTTGGAGAATATAATGCATTGCGATTTAAGGCTGGAGATTTTGAAACCAGTGAGTGTTGACCATTTTGCGATGTTGTTTGTTGTATCTTGTAGGAAGTGTTGTACTGTTTTTAGATTAGAGCTTTTGCACCAGAAATTGAAGTCGTCGGCGAAAAGGTTGGCCTTTACAGGAAATGTTATGGTGTTAGTTATGTCGTTTATTGCTAAAAGAAAGAGGGTGACCGATAATGACGAACCTTGAGGAATTCCATTTTGCTGGGAGTAATTTTTTGATTGGGCATTTGAAAGAGAGATTGAGAATTGTCTTGAGTTAAGGAAGCATTTTATGTAGTTAAACATGTTGCCGTTTGTTAGTATTTTTGAGAGTATTTGTAGTACTCTATGTCTCCATACCGAATCATAGGCTTTGGCGATGTCAATGCTTATCAAACCGAGGTACTGATTTGAGTTGAGTGCGTCGTGTACTTCTGACTTGATGATCGTAAGGCTGTCGATAGTGGATCTGTGTTTGCGGAAGCCACTTTGCAGGTCAGATAGAATTTTTGATTTTTCCAGGAACCAAATCAGTCGAGTGTTGACTATTTTTTCTAATATTTTAGCCATCGTGTTAAGGAGGGATATAGGCCTGTAACCTTCAGGTGAATGTTTGTCTTTTCCTGGTTTTAAGATGGGAATTATATTGGCCATTTTCCATTTAACGGGGATCTGCCCTTTTTTCCATATGTGATTGTAAATGTTGAGTAGGTGTTGCTTTGACGAAGAGCCCATGTTATGTAAGAAGCTATAAGGGATTGTGTCTGGGCCCGGACTTTTACTGTTGCATAAACTCAGAGTATGTTCAAACTCATCCATTGTGATTTTTAGATTTAGGTTTATCTGGTCTGGGTTGTTTGGTTCGACGGATGACATGATTTGTGAGAACTCATTAGGGATCTTAATTTCGTTTATAAATTTTTCTTCGTATAGTTTGTCGCTAAAGTTTTCCTGAAAGAAGGTTCCTATTGTATCTGCTACTACTGTTTGGTCAGTTATGGTTCGCTGATTGACTTTGATAACTATGTCGTTGTGACGTGATAAGCCTTTTAATGATTTTATTTTTCCCCATACTTGTGATAGGCTCGTTTTTCCATTTATGGTAGATGTGTATATGTTCCATGATTCTTTTTTACTGTTTTTTATGAGGAATTTGCTTTTGGCTCTGAGTCTTTTGAGATCGATAAGATTTTCGGGGGTTTTATTTTTTTTGAAATTTGATAGTGCTTTATTTTTATTAGATATTGCTTCTTTTATTTTTTCATTCCACCAGGGTACTCTGGGTTTGTTTGTTTGATTAGTTGTGCCTATTGTCATGTTTGCACTGTCAGTTATGAGGTTTGTGAAGGTTAGGGTTGTCTCTTCTATATCAATGATGTTGTGGTCAACAATCTTAATGGTTTCTTCTTCTAGTAGGTCGGCATATAGGTTCCAATTTGGGTTTTTTAAATTCCATCTATGTTTATTTGAATGATTAATATTTACTTGCCTATGTGATATTTTAATTTTGATTGGAATGTGGTCGCTGCTATATATTTCTGGTAAAACTTCCCATTCCAGTCTCTGTGCGATTGATGGTGAGCTTAGAGAAAGATCTATACAAGAAAAGTTGCCATTTCCAAAATTAATGTGAGTGGGAGTTGAGTCATTTAAAAGTACTAGGTCTTCGTTTTGTATGAGTTTTTCTACAATTTTTCCTCTAGAGTTGGTGGAGTTTGAGCCCCAAATTATATTATGTGAGTTAAAGTCACCTACTAGTATAAAGGGCTTAGGGAGTTGGCGTATAATGTTTTCTAGATCCGGTAGAGAGAAATCCGTTTGATTTGGCAGGTAAATGTTGCATATAGAGAATTTTTCGTTAAGTTCTATGGATACAGCTATTGTTTCGAAATTACTATTTATTTTTATTTTTTTGGTTGGGATGTTTGATTTTGTGTATATTGTGGCTCCTCCGCTGGCTCTGTCCGATAATATTCTATTTTTACTGAATCCTTCATAATTTTTGAGGTGAGCTGTGAAGTTGTCTTTGAAATTTGTTTCTTGTAGGCATATAATTTGGGGGTCGTGGTTTTGGATGATGAGTTTGAGCTCTTCTAGTTTCTTGAAGAAGCCATTAAGGTTCCATTGAATTATTTTAGTCATTATCAGAAGTATTCTTTTTTTTTTGATATTGGGTCTTTTGGATTGTTTTTTTGCTAGCTTTTTGTGATGGTTGTGTGTTGTGTGAATGAATAAGAAAGTATCAGTAAGTTTCGGAATCAGCTTCAGAAGCTTCCATGGAGGCTTCATTATCCATTGATTTAAAGAGCTTGTTTGTTATCCGGGTTATATTGTTTTTAGCTTTAACAGTTAAAAGTGAAGGTTTGATTTTTTCAAGTAATTCCAATATGTGGTTGCCTGTTGTTTCGTATTCGTGGATTGTGTCCAGAGGGTGATCAAGAGTGGCAATAATTTCTACTATATGTTTAAATTGAGAGAAGTTTAAACTAGTATGATTGTGTTCACTGAAAATTTGACTGATGGGATCAAGGTGGGTGTCGAGTTCCTCTGAAAAACGTTTGCGCGAGTTTGAGCGAGAGCGGTTTTCTGGCTTGTTCGTTGTTTCTGGCTGAGTGAAGGAAGATGCTTGATTCGTTGGAGTAGTGTTAGATGTAGTAGTTTGTTCGATCGTTTTAATTTTTTTGTGATGGTGTCTTGGGTCTAAGAGGTTTGACTCTTGTGGAGTTGAATGTAGTGGGCTGGTAGGGGCTGATGAAGATGTTGTTGGAGGAGCCTGTCGTTTGTGAGCTGATGGTTCGGTGACGGTGTTCCAAGTTGGCGGCGTTTCGTCTGAGGTGATGAGCATTGGAGGACTGATAGAAGATTGGGAGATGTCTATTTGATCAATTTTTTGATTTTCTGGGGTAGAATTATGTTCATAATATGCATTTGTCTGTTGAGGTGAGGAGGAGATTTCCGTGTTATTTAGATTCGATTTTTTGCAAGTCGAGGTTGTGTGACCCGTAGATTTGCAAGTGAAACAAGTTATTTTGTCGTCAGTGAAGAAAATGCGGAATTGTGACTCGTTCACAGAGATTAATAATGAGCTAGGGAGTTTTGGTATGTCGTCGTGCTTGATGTACATCTGACGACGGAAGCTGAGAATGTGGTCGTACCCTTCCGCGAATATTCCAGCTTTGAGGTGGCTTATTTGAGAGACAGGTGTTATGTTGATAATTTTGAGTTGTTCTAGGATGATTTGGTTGTTGATAGACGGGCAGACATTAGATATTACTATCCTTTTGGCTGGGTTGTTTAATCTTCGGATAGGTAATTCCTGGTTGTTTATTGATATGAAGGGGTGCGTTTCTATTAAGTTATCTAAGATTTGTTTGCTGGATAAGAATATGCAAAACCGGTTGTTTGAAATTCTAGACACGAATGTGATATTTTTAGGAGAGACTATTTTGCCAACTGCTAGCACATAATCTTTTTGTGGGATGCCGTCAATAGAGTTGAAGACTAACGCCTGGTCTCTCGACGGTGTTTTGTCGTTTGCGGCGATTGCTGCAAATGTGATACCAGTATTACTGTGTTGTGGAGTATTTATGTTGTGAGTGTTAATTGGAGACGACGGTATCGATGGATAATTGAATACGGTGAAGTTTTTATCGGTATTACTAATGGGATCATTAGCGATAGACTCTATAGAGGCATTATGTAACGTAGATAGTGCGGCGGCGGTGCTGTGATTAGCAGCCACGTTATCGCTCGCTAATGATGTGTTCGGACTGGATTGTTGTTTTGCAATTTGATTGTTGAGTTTAGTTGGTGTTGTAATAATTTTGGAAGGCCTACCCAGAGGTTTGGTAGTAACATTCCTTTGTGGTTTTTGGGCTGTTGCACCTATGGCTGGGGGTTTTAACCTAGGTGAGGTTCCCCTGGGGGGGTTGGCTGACATGCTGGGGGATTTAATGGTCAGATAATGTTCATATTACCTGAGGCGATTTGAGTGAGATATGCTATCGGAAGCTTGATGATAAAAGCGAACTCGCGGTACACACGTATTATACGTTCGAAGGTTGAACACGTACTGAATTTGGTATTTTGTGCCTGTGTTTTTTTAACAAATGGATCATCACAGGAAAAAATTGTTTGTGTTCGTATATAATATTGTCTATATTTAGCCCCTTTTTCGCAGTTATCAAAATGTGATAAAATTGATAAAATGATAACAACTTTTTTTTATAAATCATAAATTATAATATAATATATTTTATGTAATTAGATTTAATGGTTTTATATATTGCTAAATTAAAATTAAAATAGTTAAATACTTTAATAGTTAAATAAATTTAATAATACACTATTCGAAAAAAACACAATATTCACTTACGGCCGTCAGGTATTGGTACAATTCAACAATTAAGCTCACTTTTTCATAATTAATATTAACATAAATAATTATACCAAAATAAATAAATGGATGTATTCGTTATATTAGTTAGATTTAAAGAAATTCTAATTAGATTTAAAGAAATTCTAAATAGATTTAAAGATAGTTCTTATACTATTTTATTTACGAATATAAATTGTTAAATGTGTTTAATTTAGATAAATAATTTAAAAAAAAAAATGTTTATTATTACTTGCTTTCAATCATAGAAACGTTATCCCAATATGTATACATAATTTTAACGGTAGTTTAAAAAAAAAAAGTTAATGCAACTATGTCTGGTTTTCATAAGTCTTTTGATTAAGTTCATTAAATACTGCTATTATGTTATTTAAAAATTAAAATAATATGTATCCTTATTTTTAACAATTATAATCACTTTAAGTATAGCATACTAAAACAAATCTATGCACTAATAATGCTTTGTGATTATTATCATAGTCAAATTGCTGGTTGTTATTACCTATTACTCGGAGTATTATTATTACTACAAGTGTTATTTTTATTTATTAATTTACTGTTATTATGTATTAATGCTCACTCAATGGATGATTTATAATTTCATCTCTTAAATTAGGTAGGTAGTACATACTTTTATGTTAGCAAATAATAACTAAGTTTAATATTATATTGCTTTTAATGATGAATATAGCCGTAGGTACAGCCGTACAGGCATTTATTTAAGGCTAATTATTATAGTACCTTCTTGTAGTTAAGTATACTTATAAAATATTACACTGTGAGTTTGTTTGTTAAGGCCCTAACCCGTTTATTAAGAAGTTAGGTTGGTAATTATAGTAACTACTAAAACAATCCTGTGAGCTCTGAATGGGTAAATTAGCTAGTATAGGGCTTAAATTGTTATTTAACAGAGGTAAAAATATACAATTATTTTTATGAAAAAAAACCCACCTGCCGTTTACTATGTTGATCAGCTGATATAAATTGCAAATTGGTACTTAACGAAAAGTAATAGGTATATATATGATCTAGATCAGCTGTTGGTAGGTAATCGTATTTGTCCAAAATATTTACGTTTTTTTATAAAAAAAAAAAAAAATATATTCTAAAAATATTTTTTTATTTTAATTTTTTTTTATTTTTTTTTTCATATTCATTAGGTATATATTATAATATATTGTACATTATATTAGTAATAAGTAGAAACTCAGAATATGATTTTTAGATTTAAAATAGGTACTGTATAATATCGATCTAATTTTTAGAAAAATTAGACTTACAGGCTATATTAATTGTAAATGTGTTTCAAATATGTACCCTCCTACTAAAATTACTATCAGTAGGTAGGTATTTTAGACGCCTAATTATGATTCGTAATTTATGAAGTGTAGTCGTGTGAGTGTGTGATTCTTTTAGATAGGTATGTCTAGATTGAAAGCGGGATTGGTGGTTTTGAACTTATATTCTGCCATTTTATCCAGAAAGTGGTATATTCATGGAACGGTTGGTTTACAATTAATATTTATTCTGTGTTCTTAATAATGAAAACTACTTTTTAATGTTATTAGTTAGGATATCTACAAACATTTGTTTGGTATTAATAACGTAATTGTTAAATCAAGACACGCTAGTTGAATAAATATAAAAATAATGGTTAGAGTGTATCAGTTTTTTTAAATAAAATTAGGTAGGGAACTACTATAAAGATTTTTCCGCTACCTATTTGTTAACTGTAGGTAGTTGATATTTGGTATTGAAACTTTTATTTTTATTTTTACGAAATATTTATATCATAAAAGCTGTCGATACAAAGTAAATTTTAATTAAGCGACTAAGACATGATTCTCATATTCGTATTTATATAGTAATAATAATTTATAATAAGTTATATAAGTTTATGATTGTATATATACTTGTATATCAATACATTATTACTGAGAGGGATATTTTGAAATATTTTAATGTTAGGACTGATAAATATAATATTTTGAATAAATCACTGACGTATACGCTTAATTTTGTATTATGCCTTTTCGTTCAGTTTAAGTTTTTAAAATGATCTCTGTTAAATTCACTTAATATTAGGTAGTTTGGTCGAGTTCTGTCAAATTGTTGTGGTCCTTTTCAAAAATAATATGTTGGATCCA
The DNA here is from genome assembly GCF_037042655.1 of Diuraphis noxia. NCBI lineage: Eukaryota > Metazoa > Arthropoda > Insecta > Hemiptera > Aphididae > Diuraphis > Diuraphis noxia. Next base: position 30,377,119 of record NW_028301711.1, read on the forward strand.
ACCTGATAAAGTGATGATTAATTCTTAAATTTAAATTCTTAGAACTAAATTCTTTATTATACTAACATTTTTGTTTAGCTGGTTTTGTTTCAGAAATTATTGGTTGTGTCGTGGTTTTAATTGAGTTTTAGTTCGGATCGGTCAACAACAATTTAGGGTAATGCAAAGCTCTTGCATGCTTGTAGGTACATGTGGGAATTTTACTGAAATAAAAACGTAAAATACTATCTTGTTTTGGTTAAGTTTTACATTGGTTGAATTGGTATTGTATTAATATCTTAAATCTTTATATTTTTGTTAATTAGTTAAACCAAATTATTATTTGGTCAACATATGAGTAGGTATACATAATTTACAGAAAAACTACAAATGTAGACTTTAAATTGAATGGTTTTAATTCTTAGAACTCATTTGGTTGGGAAAAGAAATTAAAACAAATTTTTTTAAATATTTTAAAACTATCTAGTTATTATTATTAAAATGTATCTTAATATTATTAAATTTATTTTAATATATTGATTAGTTTAGAAAATATTGTCATTTATAGCATGATATGTGAGAGTAGAGGATTTTATGATGACTGCATACCTGTAACATGTGTTGAGTATTAAGTAGTTAACATTGTACCTATAGCTTATAGAACATAGGTGATATTAATGTGTAGGGCAAGTATACTGTTAGTGGATTTGAGTATTTAGATAATAAATTATATCGAGTAGGTATAGTACATTAGTACAGTGTACACAGTAGGTAGGTACTCCCTCATGCATAAGTACCTAATACCTATACTGATAATAATTATTAAACATTATGCTCTATAATTATATCGACATTTTATTATCTCCAGCAAATATAAATTTAACAAACGTCAATAGGTAAATTATTAAATACGAGCTTATCTCGGATACAACCACCATTTCTAAAACAAGGTTTGATGTAGCAATTGTAGCCTTTGTAGGTTTCATATATCTTTGAAGACAATAAACATTTCGTTTAGAATCTTTAGACTATTTTGTGAGCATTTAGTGTGCGTAAAATAAACTGAAAGAATGTACAAAAAAAGTTATTTTTTGAACTTCAATTCAATTCATATGTGAATAGAATGATTTATAAAATTGTTATTTTAGGGATCGAAAATTATTTTCACTTTTATAAGAAATATAGATAATAGAGAATAGAGATATTCTATTTATAGCTTTCCATTAAGAAAACACCAAGTTAATAAATTGATTGGTCGTGTATAACTAAACTGTAATGTAAATAATAAATAGTTTTAAGTCTTTTCAAGTGGTTTGAAAGACCCGAGGTCCGTTTTTAACATAAAAATAGTGTTTTGTGTGTTTATGTGACAAATAGAATTGGACTTGATAAAGTACGTACGCTTCTCAAAAAAGAAATAAAAAATACTAGCCTCGTAAATAGTATTCCTCTTGCTTATAATTGCTAATATCGTAGAATTAACAATGATTGAACAATTGCAGGTAATTACTTTATTAAGATTTATATTCATATATGCCAAAATAAGTTTCTAAATATTAGTATTTATTTTTATGGATGGAAACAAAAATAACGTTGGGTAAAGCCACTGAATGGATGTGTTAAATTTGAATTCAATGGTATAAAACCCTTGTACCTATACGTAAAACGATTGTGAGCGATGACGGTCTGTCAGCCAATTTAATATAACTATAATATTACTAAATAGGTATGTTTTATGATATTATTGTAATTAAAATAATTTATTTTATTATATTAGCCATAACTGCTATAGTAGGGGTTAAATTTATTTTTGTCAAAAAAATTGCATTTGAAAATGTCATTAGATTTCTAAAATATAATATACTTACTCTATAAATGTTTCAGGTATAGGTATTCACGAATAACATTTTTAAAAACAACAAAATATTTAGAATATTTATTATTGGTTTTAATATGAAATTTTGTCAAAATTTGAGCTTGAAATGGTTATGAGAATATCTTGCTTTTTATTTTTAATATTTTTAAAATAATATTGCAACTATTAATGAGGAACGTTACATTATTTTTTCAAGTTTTTTGACTCTGAAAATACTATTTTATTGACGTTCAAAGAAAAAAAACTAAAAACTGAAAATTGAATGTCCATTAACAGAAAATATAGAAAATGATAAAATAAGCATAGGTACAGTAAATTTCAATTGTTTACGGTTGGTCGTTTTTGAATTACAACAAAATAAGAAAATATTGCTTAATGAGAAATCGAGTTCATCCAATATTGTAAAATTTAAAATTTATATGCTCTTAGCAATGTATTTGACTTTCCAGTAAACATTTTTTTTTTTTTATTAAGGTAGACAAACTTATTAGAAATATTGTATGCATTTTCAAATATTAAATCTAAAAAGAATAATTTTTATGAATTTTCAATTCACAATATTTTGCAAAATTTCGTGATTTACACAAATTTTTCAAAATATAAACCACAGATGCTCATGAATAATTATTCTAGGTTTACGCTCAATTTCATCTTTAATTTTCTCTAACAACAACTTATGAGGAACTCAGTATTACATTTCCAAGTTATTTGACTGAGCTAACATTTTTTATATCAACATTAATTAAATAAAAACTAATAATACTCGAAAATTTCATATGCATGTATATTGTTCAAAAAGAGTTAAAATATTTTGAAAATCGCTTGGTGTATAGAAAATTCTAATATAAACACTAACTGAAAATTGCATGTATCTATATCATAATTTTTTTTAGAGTTACATAAAATTAGAGCACATTAAACCAAAAACGTCTGCGGAAAATTTCCTGCTTTTATAAACTACTAAGAATTATAAATTAGGACCTCCCGAATGCATATATTAGATCATTTTCCTATTGGTATAAATACC